>NC_060236.1:30222347-30822347 GCF_021155775.2 Neodiprion pinetum | reverse complement strand
AAACAGTTTACAATCACTTGACAAGCTCCGTAGTTGTTTGACACAGAATTTTTTTTAATTTGACGTTGTTAATAATTCGTTGTTTTCGTTAATAATTTAAAAAAATACTTGCCTACAATAGCTCCAAAATCTAGATATTAGAATAGAAACGTGCATTTCCTACCTATGATATATTTTTCAATGTATCAATATAGGGGGTTTCAATTTGATTTTAGGGGTTTTTGAAATCGTTCTTAGGGGGGGAAAAAATTCAAATGTTGGCGACACTAGCGCGGGCAGACCCGAACGGGGGATTCGTATAAAAAATTGTGGTTCAGACAAGGACAGCACTAGTCACCAAACGCTGTTTGAATCATTATTGAGGTTATGTATATCATGATCATGGTATTAGAACCGCAGCGATGACTAGTGGCCTCGCTATAATCGAAACTTCCCCTTGCTGAACAACGCTCATAATCGTGTGCTCCCAGCATAGGAGTATCCAGACTTGTATGTAAGACCGTGACCCAGAGACTACGTTGCAGCAGAGCCACACTTGTGGTATACATAGACTGCAAGGCCGTATGAAGCGTAGTTGAAAAGACCTTCGACTCATCGGCAAGGAACCAATGGTCATGCGCTAGATAAAAAGAAGAAACTTGAAGGACGGTTGATCGAGGAAAAGCCCAGAACTATCAAATAATTCTTTAGAATAACTGTCATTACGTAAAACCTGATGGTCAGAGCATTTAACTTGACACCCACTTGAATGAAAAGAGAAAAGTTTCGAATACGTGATTGCGAATGTTTGAAGCGGCAACCTCCATCCTAATTGGATTTCCTGCCGCGTGCAGGCCAAGAGCAGTAAGACCGAGAAGGTGGAGTACGAAGCGAAGACAGATTCGTTCAAGGGAAATATTTGCGTACTAGGTATTGATCGGGTGGACTTAGAAGCCACTTGAAGCTCGCAGGTTTTTAAATTCCACAGCTAAATATAAACCGCAAACACTAACCACAGCACCTGGGCTAATTGGATATAAATAAAGATACATCGAAATGCCAGGGGCTTGATCCATCATTCCAGCAGCTAGCACCTGCTTTGGTTTTGATTGAAAAAAGAAATAATTTGCCGCCGCCACTGCTGCCGCTCTATTGCCTTCATTAAAACTAAGAAATTGAGGATATTAATACCGTGCCGCTATCTCTTTTTAACAATTGATCTAGACCTTATAAATAACACGTCAGAGTTCAAAACGCGCCTCAACTGAACGATTGATTGTATATAAACCATGGCGGATCAGAGAGTACCTACAAGCCATGTTTACCATTTTCAATAGCCAGATGGCTCGATTAACTTTCATAATATCGATCAATGGCCAAATTCTCATAATCAGGACCAATTATCTATTCTCTGCATCAAGTGCGGCGAAATACGGTAGGAACAATGGATGCCAAAAACACTTTTCCATCAACTGTCATTAAAAATAATCGGTAAAGTGTGAATAATCCAAATCGATACCGAAACCCTCACTAACACTGACTTTTCAAACCTTCGAAACATTGAATTAACTCATCTCAGTCACCATAAAAAACTGATTGCCTTATTTCAAGATATGGTCTAACCTACTTGAAGTCGGGTTATCGCTCAAACAAATTTCTGATCAGATGCCAGCTACCGGAAAATAAATGGTGGACTGCTAATTGCATGGACTTTCAACTTTGCGGCTAATACATCGCTACGATATGAAAAAGGAAGATTAACGAAATTTTTTCACGATACTCATCTTATCCCTTCCAAGTGTATTTAGGTACATAGGAGTTGGAAGTCTGTGTATCGGGAAACGATGCACTCATGTTTTTTTGTCTAGAGTTTGTCCACTTTCGGCTTCTCCACCGCCTGGCGTTTATTATCAGTTTTTGGCACAGCCTCACCAGTGCAGCAAGCGATCCATCCGGATAGTAATTCTTCAAAGTAGTACAAACGTTGAAAAGGATAACACAAGGTAATGATTTATGTTCAGTAAACAGTCCGATCATCTTTTGAACCGTATCTGCAGAGAAAGACTCCAAAGGATGATAAATTCTATAAATACACTCGAGATCCTCACTAAACACTTCCCTGCCGAGTGCGTAAATAGTACCGGGCATCAAAAGTGCAATCAAATTGATCTCCTGCCGATAGAACCTCTGCAGATGCTCGTAAGAGCTTCTCAAATAAACTTTTAACCAAGTGAATGTATCGAGACGTTTGTTTATTATAACTACGGTGATCATAAGTCGTAATTTAATCGTCATCGTTATAATACAAGCACGCGATTTACCAGTCGACGAGCAGAGCTTATTCATCGATTCCCCCCACGCGTGGCTTTACACTCCCTAAATCGTTTCCAGTCAAATTTTGTTATGGGTAATAGCTTCCGCATGCGTTTAATTGAACCAATAGCGAATGCCTTCTTGGTTTCGTTTTTCCTAACGTAACTATTCCCTTTGAACAACTACCAAACGTATCTCCATATCACCCCAATAGACATTCCAAGCATACTTGTGATCGAGAAACAGTGTTCCTTTTCTAGCCAACTGTAACATCAAAGGCCGGCTGAGCCGGCTGCGGAAGTGAATTCACACTGACACGTGACCGTAGACTATCGAGGATTGAAACTAGACCAAACCGAGAACAATGCGTGATGTTAGTAAAAAAAGAAATGAAGATGTATTCATGGTTTGTAAGTTGACGTTTCAATGCAGTTTGTATAGATATATATCATCCGATAGGTATGTTTGTACAGGCAGATTTAATAGGAATTTAACGAGTTATTCACTGTATTCTTTCACGGCATGACGATATCGCGGATAAAGTGAACAGAAAAGATCCTTTCACGCTTCATTCAAATACTCACAAAAGTTTTGGCACGCTCGTGACTGCGCTCTGTCCTCTGTTTCTATAATGTTGGACCACGGAGAAAAGCTAATGATAAGGTCGATCAATCAAACGAACGGGGTGAGGGGAGGACCGTGAGAGATGGCGGGTTGACGGAAGTGACGGTTTACGACGGAAAGTGGTAATCAAATTTGTAGATTACGAAGAAGACGAAGCGGTCGACCAGCCCGTTTTTTGGTACCATAACATGTATACAACGCGATGGGAAAGAGGCTTTTCATGAATACCTTCGACCCTCCTCTGAGCATAGGAAAGATTTTAGATTATGAACGTTCCGTGCAAACTTTGCCACAGCGTAGAGAGGTAAAACCGTAAAGAACACTCGTGAGACCAATTCTGAACAGTTGACAAAAAGAAGAATCCAACTTCTCTATCCAAAATGACTCACTTGCGCGGTGGATGGATCGTCTAATAACAAATCATGTCCCAAGCACATCGTTCAAACCTTGTAAATAACAGGCCCGATTCTCTACAATTCGAACGTTCAACCCACGATCAAATGAACCCATCTATATTCTGGGATAATGGCGATCGACCTGCACAGTGTCGGAGGCGCAGACCATTACATTTGAAAGCTCGTAAACTTGGGACTATAAAGTACGAAAGAAGAAGACGAAAAAGAAGAAGAAGAAGAAGAAGAAGACGGAAGAGGAAGAAAAAAAGAAGGGGTCTCAATCCGTGGTGAAAGACATTGTGATCGGAGTGAAACTCTATACTTACGTTGGAAGCTGACGTAAGGAGTAAAGATATTGTCGAGGGCCAGAATGGAAGTATCATAAGATGAAAAAGGAGCGAAGCTGGGAAATTTTCTTTGACGGTCTTGATGAGAAAATATTATCGCGCTTCTTCCAGGAAGAAGGGAATCGTCTCCTCCGGTTATCCCATTCAAAGTAGGTACCGCCGCCACTCGACTATCCATTGTTCCGTCCGGCAATCAGTAGCAAACTGCGCCACATTCTTATCGATTAACGGTTACTGGCAGCACCAGCATTTCTCTTTTTAACCGTACCGTATATTGCGAATCCTCTCTTTATCCTCTTGACAATAAGTAGCAAGTGCGGAGCTGAGCGTAAAGTTCCACGGCCTAAGGCTGTTATTACGGTACGTACCCCAAACACCCTCCGCTCGATCACCATCATGCTGATATTATCGCGATACACTTGCTAAACCGAATCGGATATATGGGCATTGTTTGTCGATGATGGGTCGGAAATTGAAGCTAGAAGTATCCCCATGGTTTTCACTTCTTGACATTTCAACGTTTGCCGCAGACTTCGCAAGGGTATAAGGGTAAAGGTTTTAAGGTACGCCGTTAAAATGGACAATAACCGTTCAGGGGTTGGGAGTAAACGTTCCAAGTGGCATTCAACGTGCTTGCGTTACGGTCCAAAGGTGTGGACTCGTTTCTTTCCCCCCATGGCGACGCTTACCGACGGGGAGGATATAACGTTAACTCCATGGCGTTCGATTGATAAAGGGACAGCTCGTGTGCCGTTAGAAATTGCGTATTTGTAGCCTGGATACGATGGGAGGAGAGGGAATGTTTACTTGGCGACGATCTAAAAACTGACCACGATACCTTTCAAATGTTTGGCTTGGACTCGAGCCAAAGTTTAACTATGTATTACGGTTTTGCGCTCTGGAGTAGCCCACCTATGTGTGTGCATCCACGTATTATTTACTATATCTAACTATCCAACAACTCCCGACAAAGCCCAGAGGCCAGGATTAAACGAACAATTCTAGGCACATATACATACATACATACATACGTATCCGCAGCAAACGCCGCAAAACAAAAGGTATACGGTTACTTTTGATCTCGTATCTCTAGAGCCCTCGCAATCGTCAAGTAAAATATCATACAGCCCAGCGGGAATAACGATTGAAAGCAACTGGAAACGCTGAAAGGTTCTCTAATAACCAGAAAAAGTTCACTTTCGGAGTTTTAGAGCAATTCTCAGCCCTCTGCATCCCTCTTCCCTTTCACTCTCTCTTTTTTTCTCTCTCTCTCTCTCTCTTTTCACCGCTGCATCATTTTCTTTTTCTTTGAAGATTCTCTACTATTATAATACTTGGTTAAACCTAAGGTCCCTAGCTGTATACTTGATGCCGTTCCAACTTTTTTGCTCACCTATAGGAAGACCCGTGGCGTTAAAACAGACCCGTAATCTCTCTTAACGAACGTATTCAAAACTCACCGACTATTAAATGTAGAGGCGTCAAGAAATAATCGCGCCCAGCTTTGGTTAAAGTGACGCCGTCAGTGACGTGGGGAAATCCGCTTTCAAAGCTTAGTGATTATATTGTACGCAATGCCGAAGAGAAGGTTTTAATAATGTGCAAAACGTTTCAAATTTCATTAGACCAAAATAGATGATCCCTTGTTATTTCCCTTCCGTAATCCTGTTTTGTAAAAGAAATAATAAATTCTAAAACCACGTATAGATCACACATGGTATACGACAGTACTGCGTATAACACGTACGCTATACGCATTTAAATATTCCAACGACCTATAAATATCTTATGCCACGCGGTGCGAGACATACATATTCTGAAATCATATTTACGAATGTATACGTAAAATGGATGGAGAGAACACGATTTTGCCGCATTTCCATATTTTACGAGTGCTGCAAGGAAAATCTCACGTCTTTACTTGAGATTGGAAGAAAAGTTAAATCCATATATGGCTCAACGTTGATAATGTCCAATATCCTTGCATCTTGAGTCAATTTTTATAGACAGAATCGGCGAGACGACATTGCCAAAGATTTTTCAAGGACAGTTTATGGGTAGGAGCAAAAGGTGCGACGTTTGGAAAAACGATGAAGAGGCTCTTTAAAATCTGTCGCCGGGTACACGGCAGAGGCACTTGAGAGATGAGAGGAAGAGCGTCTCAAATGTGGGATAACGTTACATGCATATTATAAGGAAGAAGATGATTGAAGCGTTTTTTGATACACTTTCTTTGGGCACGGAGAAATATTAGCGAAGGACTCCATCATATTATATTGCGACAAAATATGTTCCGCAAGATATTGATCTTGGAAATAAAATCCTCAAGAATCGGAACGTCAAGCATGTACACACATCCGAGCAACGATGTAACATCTTGAAACTGCTTTGCCTGAACAAATTATGAACGAAACTTCTGGTCGTATCTCATCCAATACTACTTGAGATACGACTATTTCACTTTCAAGATGAAGTTCAAGAGCCGAACGTAAGAATCGTACACTTTGCGTTGTGCGTTAATTTCTTCGCCCTTTTTTCCAATAAAGTACTAATAATTTGTGGACCGACACTGACTGAAAAAAATTGTATTAAAAACCATTTCTTACCCTCACCAAAATATGTAATACCGACCATTCTTCATGGTTCGTTGTGACTTTTATTCACCGTTTTCATTCTTCATTTTCCGTTCTCATTATTTTACGGTGTTACAAAAAGGGAGTGAGAAAAAAGAAGAGATAACACAGTCTTATACATTCTCCTTGAGGATAAAAGAAAAAAAATAACTAGGAAATCAGAGAGAGAAAGAGAGAGTGAAAGAAAGATATTGTAATGAGATGATGTAAAGTATATCATTTTTCTTTCTCCCTCAATGTCGTATGATTTCTTACGAATTTCAAACCACGCGAGATCCTCTACTTTTCTGTGTTTTTTTTTCTACTCCCCTCCTTATCCTTGCGTCTTCAAAAATAGTCTTTTCCACGAGTTTTGGAGCACTGAAATTCCTCACCTTACCGTAACGTGAGGTGATCTCAATCCCAAAATGAAACAACTGCCTTTTTACATCTACACATACATACATACATACATACATACATATACATAAATGTACGTACACGCACACCAGTGATCATTTATTACTACGCGCCTCTTTTATAATAAAGAAACGACGCACAATGACGCAAATGTATTGTGGCGAGAAGAGAAGCCTTTGTCGTTTCGTACTTAGCGAATAACCCAGAGGCTCGAGAGACGCTTCGTTAGCAGAAAAGCAGGATCAAGAGTTTTTTTTTAAATCCCTGCAGCATAAGGTATCGCGCAACGATCAATGCTTTACACCCCCATTAAACCCCCGAATGCACGCAAATTTTCACACTTGCCTTATGCATAAGTATGTGTTATATTCTACGCGACTATCTTTGTAATAGATATAAGCTGGCAGAGTAATTGATCGTCCCGAAAAAGGTAATTACGAGCCACAGACTACTATTAAAATTACATTCCCATTTAATGGTAATCTGGGATTCGGGATTTATCCTTCACTGTTAACTTCGATAAGGGATGATATATTGCACAGATACCGAGGTTGCGGTTCAAATGGCGAATCAGGCTAAGCCAGCGAATCTACAGCTCATTCCCATACGGTTCTCTCTTTTCCTCTCTCTATCCGCATAAACTATCTCTGAACTATTTTCGTTTCTTTTTCGGTATATAACAGCCGGAGGAGACTTGTTCGAAGACCGAAATGAAAGCATCTATCTATCCATCCATCTTTTCTTCTACGAAGCAAGGAAGGAAGGGGTAAATTGTTTCGAACATTTGAAGTTGAACATCGAAGTTTCCTCGGATATGAAAGTCTAAAAAGAAGGTTAATTGTTATTCTCTGTTTGTGAAATTTTTTCCATCTTGATACGTACACACAGATTGAACGCATTCGGCAATTCTCGTCAGCTAATTTTCCGGGCAACTGCGTTTGCAATTTCGGGTCGTGCAATTTAGCTGCGGGAATTTGCTGCAAGCAGTGTGGGGGATTATCGAGTGATCGTTAGCAGCGTGAGAACGAGTAGTCTAGAGCTTAAAAGTGCGAAAGAGACCGAAAAGAAAGTATAACGATCTATTATTTGTGCATCTAGTGCGTGCACAGACGGAGACACGTATATTTAAGTGTATATTTTACCCAACACCGGTTTGCCAAGCGGAAACTACACGGATCGTCTGTACACAAAAGTTCTATAGGTATATTATCTATGCATAAAACTTAAATCGAAGAAAAAGTCACCAATCAGCCTAGACAACGTAGCAAAATAATACGACACCTATATAGAACCAGTGGAGAAGGGTGAACTAATCTAGGTTAACAATAGGTAAAAATAGATCACATGGAAGATAATAATAGATTAGCAGAGACTTCGAGATAACGAACGGGGATAAAGAAATCTTTACAAAAATGGATCCTGACGGAGTAAACTGGTCACCGGTAGAACGATAAGGTCAATAACTAAAAACGTATCAAAACGCGACGTGTGGGATGAAAGGACTAGAGACCGTGTCGAGTATAATAGAGTCGGATCGTCAGGGGCTACCAATCAGTACTTGAAAAATGTCATATAAGGTCGGTGAAAAGAGGTGAAACACGTAAAGAATTCCATGAGTGGAAACGTCGAGTGATTAAGTTAAAAGCAACAAACTCTCCTCTCATGACGTACGGGTAGGCTTCTCATCCATGACACGTCTAAATGTGCCTACTCTCTCTCGTCACCCGAGCTGCTAAAGCTCACAAGGAGAAAAGGGGGAGGGGAGGTGGGAGCTCGGGAAAGCGGGGGAAATGAGCTTTACCCAGTGACCGGAATACCAACGTATGTACCGTACGTATGTACATACGTGGAGAGATGTGATAGACACTCAGAGGCGTTATAGCTTTACCTTCCCCTCCACGTAAGGGAATCTCTATCGAGTTTGCCAAACTCTCTAATTGTTTGTGATCTTCGAACTAAGGATCCAACCAAATTATTAATTCGGTTTAACTTTTTGCCATTGAGAATGAGAACATATAAGTCGCTTTGGAATGGCGGAATATTTCACTTCTACCAGAGGATAGGGAATTGTCGCGCATTTCACCGGCGTTGAGAAGGTACGACTCGAACGAAACTACACTAGCCTGACATTGTTCGATAACGTACGTATAGCATGGAAAAAATTCCAAAGCGGTCCCCAATAATGTACATGGGAACGCAGGGCGTACCTGTCCGAGTAGCGTGGCGACTTTTATACTATGAAGAAAATTCATGGCCCACGCGAGTTGTCGATTTATTTATAGCCAGCCCTACGTACTGCGGAGAGGCGTAGCCAAGTATAGTCGCCGCAAACGTGTGACGCGTGGCTCGAGAGATCCGTCTCTCTACAGTATGCCAACACCATGCATGCATACCAACACACGCACATAGTCAGAGAGAGACACGCTGCGCCGAAGAAGAGAGCCGAAGAAAATCGCGCACTGGTACCTTCGAGGTGACAAGATAAATACTCGCCAAGGTAAGAACTCACCCTAGGGTCGTCATGGTGACAATGGTGTACCAGAAGGCGGCTGGAATCGATGTGAAGTTTGTACCCTCGACATTTTTCTCGGCGTAGAACATAACGGTAGCGAATATGATGATGGCCATAGCCAACGAGAACACCAAAAACCCGAGTTCAGAGGCACAGGATTTAAGAGTGTAGCCCAGGATCCGTAGCCCCTGGGAGTGACGGGAGAACTTGAAGATTCTGAACACCCTGAAGACACGGAGGGTAACGAACGCCCCTGAGACGTCATCGTTGTCGGTTATACCGAGTCCAATGTAGTACGGCAGTATAGCGACAACGTCGATTATCGACATCACGGACCTAACGAATTTGCACCGATCCGGTGCCGCGAAAAGCCTCAAAAGATACTCGGCGGTGAATATCATTACGCAAGCAGTGTCCAGGCAGAAGAAAACTATCTTGTACCGTTCACCACAGGGCAAGGTACCGGCACGCCCGGGTCTGTGTCCGCAAGGTACGGTCTCAACAACGTTCGCCATCACGCTGACGGCTATGAAGAATCCCGTCACATAGTAAAACACAAGCGCAGCCGTTGATGTATGCGGATTTTCAAAAGCCCGCCACATTTTTTGCCGTAGGTTCGTCAACTGTTGAAGATTTTGGTCACCGTTCTCGCTCAGTTTATCGTCCATCAGTCGTTCGGCGTTCTCTCTTTTACGGTCCCTGTAATCCTCGTAGCAACAATCGCCGATAACGTCCGGCAGGATACCAAAGAACGCCAACTCCTCGTCGTAGCTTGTGAGACACTCGTGCTTGGGATAATGGAGCTTGCCGGTCCTGTAGTAGTTCAATATATGCCGGAATATGTCCGGATCACGGTCGAAGAAGTACTCCTTGGTGTCCTCGTCGTAGAAGAACTCCCGCTCGTTAGAACCGAGCAGGGTGTCGGGATATTTCTCTAGGGTGTTACGCCAGGTCTCGAACCGTCGGCCGCTCACATTTATCAGGAGCTTTTCGTCGTCTGCTTTTCGCCGGTCTTTCGGTATCGGCGGAGGCGGTAAGGGGTGCGTAGCGATCGGCACCCATCCTATGGCCGCTGCTCGAGCGAACGGCAACCAGGCGGCGACCGATGCCATCGCGATCCTCGAACCTCCTTCACCCCCACGGCCCGTTTCACCCTTAACTCAGCCGGTCGGGAATTACCAGACCTGGTCGCTGGACTGCAGAAGCCGGCCCGAAAATTTCCCGGACGAAGAGCCCGGCGACGTGTACGACGTTGACGTTGCCCCAGACATATCGGAGAGGATCGTTGAAACACACACGTGGGTCGCACCACCGTTGCTCAGCAGAACATACCGCACGAACAACAATTCCGCAAGCCTATTACGTGTACGTATGCAGTATAGGCGTTCCTGTACCTTACGCTACGTGTAAGTCTGACTCCAGGACGAGCACTAGCTTCTATCCATTCGGGTGTATATTGTATCCAGAACAAAATCACAGCGCGTCGAGGTGGTAATGACGCCACCGATGATCAGTGACACCTCAAAACCCAGGCAATCCTCATAAACGGGCATTTCCGCGTAGCTATCACGACGAACTACATCTCTCACGGTTTTGCGGAATAATCTCTCTGCAGCGTTGTGATTTAAACTTTTTATTATTAATATTACTGGTATTATTATCGTTATTATTACTGATAAAAAATCTTATTGGGGCAGTGTGTCTTTGTATATTGCTCCTGTGCGATTGCTTTATACGGAGCTTCGATCAATTCAACCGAGGCAAATTGATTAGAAGTTAGAAAAGCAGCTCGTGTTTTGAAAAAACATAAATACTAGAAACGAAAGTGAATAATGTCAAAGGACTGTATATATCGGCAGTTGGGTTTTCACACCATAAGCACCACTTTATCGCTGATTAATCGAAAGCAGGGTTTGCTCTCATCTTCTGTTTTATTTCTTTATTTTTTTTTTTTATTATCAGAGCACACCGGTAATCAAAGGATCCCACATGTTGTGGTGGTGTGACGATAACCGTCGATTAACGAGCCACCACCTCACTAATCCTCGATCCTCGTCATCATCATCAGTTTAACATCCTCTCTTTTTTGGCGCGCCGGAATTCAATCGATAGAGCAACGGTGTAAGCAGCTAAACCGAGCGTGGTTGTTGTTTGGCCACGAATCCCTTCCGTGAATAGGTAGTCCTTTACTGGATAAGTATAATAGTAAAGTGTAATAATTATTGTACGAATCGGGGCATCTGCTGTAGCCGTCGCTCAAAACTCGCGCGCACAGTGTCTAGGTGGAGAAGAACGTTCAACACCACATAAAACATCTACCGTAGGCAAACTCTCTTCCTACATTATAAAGTCTTGCAGGTCCGTTATGCGACCACCTCAGCTTTCTTTCTTCCGTTCTTCCGTAACTAATGGGTTCCTTAATCAGCGAATTCACCCTATTCCCCGTCGATGGTGCAGACTCAGTCGGTCCTTCGCAGCGGGCAAACTAGCTGCAACTGACAAGTTGCCTCCACGTATATCCTTATCACTTCGAGGACGACCTTCGACGATAGAACACCGGACCTTCCTCCAGTTCTCGCGCGCATCGTCCCAGACACTGTTTCTTCTTCTTCGTCTTTGTCTTCTTCTTCTTCTTCTTCTTCTTCTTCTTTTTGGTAGCTCTTCTCCCTGCAGCACTTTCCTCGAATGAAACAACAACAACAACGTCTAAGTGTAGTTCTTGGGTAGCACTACGTCGGGATAACGTCTTCAGGGACGACACGGAATCCCCGGCTAAGTTTGACGCGACCGTACAACGAGTTGGCGACTCGCGACTAACCGAAGAGCTCGGCTCGACTCGGTTCGGCTCAGCTCAGCTCAGCTCAGCTCAGCTCAGCTCAGCTTGGCTCAGCTTGGCTCTCACGAGAGCTCCAGAAGCGCGCGCGAGCCAGGCGACGCTAACCAACCACCACCTCGACGAGCACCAACCACCGCCACCGCCACCACCACCTCCGGCACCGCCACCACCTTTGCCTCGCCGAGGTTCAAATTGATTTTTACCCAACGGCGCAAGTGGCGACGTCAACCGTGCGGAATCGTACCTCGGCTCGGCACCGTTGCTCCGGGCAACGGCGAGACGTGACGTCACTGAACCGACGTCGCTCCGTCAGGTGAGCTTGCAGAGAAGCGAGGAGGAGAGAGAAAAGACTAAACCTGGCCTCCCAGCTTCCCACCACCCGAATCACGAGGGAACCAGCTCGCACGCTTGCACTAATGACCAAGCTAGCTCGACCGTCGACGAGAGGACGTCGCGGAAAAGAGGAAATAAAAAGCGGGAAAAAGATGAATAGATGCGAATGTAAACGGGGGGGGGGGGGGGGGAGGATGAAATAAAAATAAAAAGCAAAGAAGAGATAAAAAAATAAGAAAAAAACATACGCAACGCAAACCAAACACTGCAATTGACGCTGCATCGGGGGGGGCGTTTTGCGGGTCTCTAGCACAGCAAGGCTCGGCACGGCGGCAAGATCGACCCAAACCAGCTTTTCAAATCTACCGACGTACCAGACGTATGTGTACATTTAAACGAGCTCTCCCGTCGTATACCTAACGTACCTACCTACGTGCCTTTGTGTGTAGAAACATGCAAAGTAGGTAGACACAGGGTGCCGTTGTGTAGACGTGTACAACGTATATATACCTGAGGCAATAAGGTATTTTCACGTCAGTTGGTACGCGCAAGATAAGTTTTAATAGATCCAGGCCATTTACTCCGGAAACGCGATGGTCAAGGGACAACGTTTTGGGCCTCGTACGCATTGCAAAAAATTTTTTATCTGCATCCGAATTGCAAACTGTTGTCAAACAATTACATATTTCGGGGTTATATTACTTCGTATCATCCAAATTTGCGGGTTTTTTTCCGAACCGGCCCAAAATTCAAATTTTTAAAATTGGGTTTCTATTAACCTGTAAACTAAATCGGTAGATGTGCGTCCGTAAGTATTGATATCTGTATAATCATTTGGTCAAGCATCTAAATGTAATATGTAAAATCTGTGATAAAATCTTTAGTAATATTCTTTCGAAGCGTGTAATGGTAGGTAATTGAACGTCACTGGATTTGCTTCCATTCGACCATCAGCCATTATTCACCCTTTCCGTAACGAGGGTGAAAAAAAGCGTTTGATTTGCATCCGTGTAAAAATGACGGTGAAAATTCGAAAAATACCTGCCAATCTTGTCCCGTATACGTAGAAAGGGGGAAAAAAATCAACACCACAATCCATTTACATTTGAATCCAGTTCTGGATATCTGTCGTCAAATGGACCACATATTGCACAATACAGCATACATGTATGTGTACGTATAATCACTTTCTGGGCTACATTTCCACCGCTTTTTCGCCGTAAGCGTTGCGGAAAAATATTATCTTTCACGTAAGAAAAGTGAATAGGAGGAAAAGAATCACGATGAGATGAAAACAATGAAAAGTAAGAATAATAAATTTAAAAAAAAAATATAATATATATATGTATATATATATATAACAACGAGGGAATGTACAAATGGTGTTGGTAACGAATAAAATAACGTGAAACTGTTAATAAGTGGAAAGACTCGGCATTCAAATTGTACATATAAAGACGATGTTTATTTTAAATACTTCTTGGACACCAATATTTAGTGTTTTCTTATTTTTTCCCCATTTCAGCCACTCTTCTCTTCGTTACACTTCATTTAGGCGCTATGCATTCGTTTTCTCCTGCTCTCTTCGCATTCGAACGAGCTCATATAATCACTATTATTATTATCATTACTGTTTTTTTTTTTTGTTTTCTTTTTTTTAATCATTGTTATTACCATTATTATTGTTTTGTTGTGGTTATTATAAAACGGGAAGTAAGTAAGCGTGATGCGTACGATGCCATTTTATAAATACGTTACGGTTACGATTTGTTACAATTCCTTTATCTCTCTCTCTCCCTCTCTGTTTCTCCGTTCGACGTAATAAATCGAATACAATTCGAATATTTTCATTATTATAAATACAAACAATGGTATAGGATAAATTAGCGACAATGATTGTGAAAATGATAATGACGATGACGATGCAAATGATAACGACAGTAATGACAATACTATTAATACTATTAATCACAGTGCTAAAGAAAGCGGAGTTACGTATGTATTATATGAAATTTTTTTTATCCACAAACACTCAGCCAACGTTGAACAATACATATAATTTTTTTAAAACAGTTTTCCATTTTTTTATCACGCAAATGATATAATTTAACTTGGTAGTTCTGTTTTCTCAAATACATTTTTGAAAATCCCAAGAAGTAGCTGGATAGCAAAAATAAAAAGTTAAATTATACCGCACTCGATTTATTTGGCCATTTGAACCTACTTTCACGTTCGTTATTTGCTTCTAAGGAATTTTTTTCGATCACGGTTACGGTTACTACATCGGATCAAAAAAAGAAATTGGAATGTACCTTCGTTCAGGTTTATGGTATCGACGTTAGAGGCCGCTTACTAATAAATCGAGAATTCACAATTCGTTTCTCTCGAGTATGAGTATAGTGGATATTTTTTGCCTCGTTTCACCGGAATTCTGAAAACGATGCAAGTTGTATTTGATTCGCAAAGAAGAAATACTGTTCCGTTAAACTATAGGTATGAGTGTCTGTAAGTGTGCAAGTATTGAACCTGAGCACGAGTAAATATCGCAAGCCGAATAGCCGATTTTTGTGCATTCATGGAGGATGAGATCATAACGAAACTATTCTTGCCATAATTTTGTTCGGCGTGAAGTAGCGTTCGATTACTGACGAGAGCTGTGAATAATAATATAGCCGAAATGAAATCGCAAGCGTGCCAATGTCGGCCATGTTGATTTTCCGTGGCACCGTTTCACTTCGCATGTCAAAAATATTCAACAAACATTTTTTTCACAACTTAAACCAAGTTTGCAGCTGATCTGCGTTACTTCACGCCAACGATTTTCATCTAAAGATCATCAGTCTTTCAACATATTCGTCGAAATATATCTTTTCACTTTCGATAATTCATCTTGATTTATTTACTCGTATGTGGGTAGATACATACATACTCCTATTTCCGCTGAAATCGGCATGATTAATTCTTTAGAATATATAAAATAAATAAGAAAAATAAATAAATAGCAAAATATGCAAACACTGTTAACGACAACATTGAGAAATTTTGATGTCATAAATTCTGTCCACACATTGTTATGGCAATAATTATAGTGGTGATTTCATCAAGAAATAGAAAATAATTAGGGATGCCCGAGACACTTACTCCAGCTCTTCCCAATCAATTGCCATTAGCCCAATATCTGAAATGACGCACCGTTTGGAAATCATGTTTTTTTGATTTTCTTATGGAACTACTTTTTTTTCTCAACATTATATTATTAATTCTGTTTTATGCTTCTAGATTCTTACAAAATACACAGTCAAGCATTGAGAAAGACAGAGACAGACTTAGAAAGTTATATAAATATAAAGAGTTAGACATCGAGAAACGACTCGCGTTATACTCAAACTTCCTCAAGTTTTAATAATAGAAAAATAAAATAAAACAAACGCGACAATGATCTAGTAAAAAATAATTATACATATTATTATTAATAATAATAACAACGATGATAACGATAATAATAATAATAATAATAATAATAATAATAATAATAGTAACGACAATGATATTCTAATATGTATCCGTAGCCAAATATACATGATGGCCGAACGTAAGCGGCAGCAGCAGCAGCAGCAATAGCACTAGCAGCAGCAACAATATATACACATTAAAAAGCATATAGTTACAAATATTATTTTTGTTTGTTTTTCTTTTTCCTTCCATTTTCTCTTTAGCCGGAGACACACTCTTTCCTATAATTAATTATTATTACTATTAATCGTAAGATTAGCACAAATTACATTTAAGACTTTTAATTTATTGTAATAATCGCATTTTTTTTCCTTGATCGATACAATTACACTTCTCTTCAAAATAGGGGAGGGTCAGATAGATCTCCTCCATCTTCCACAGTTGTTCAGTTGTTATGTATTCATATTTATTTTCGATCGCTCCGTGAAAACATTGTGCTTTTTAGTATTCTTCAATTCCTGCGTCTTCATTTTTAAGCTTTGCATTTTATACCATCATTTCTGTTTTTTCATCTCTTAACGCCGTTCATCTTCCGTCTTCTTTTCTTCTCGTTACTTACGCATAAATACATACATTATACATACATAAATCCAATTCGCATTTCTATCATTCTTGAAAGTGAAATTACCATTACTATGATTTTCTATTTTTCATCCTTCTTTTTCCTTCTAAGAAAATTACAACTCTCTAAATCCACCTCCTCACATTCTCATCACACAATACTCGCGCGCACATATCGTATCATCGCAAGTAATATTATATATAAAATAACGTTTTAGAGGCTAACGTCGCTTTCAAATCTTTCAACGAATCGAATCATGTTAAGTATTATGTATCGCTTTTTTAACGGGCATCGGTTTGGAAAAAAATTGAAATAATGCGTGTGTGAGAAAGAAAATATTTCGTGTATCGAAGTGAAAAAAAACAAAGAAACAAAAAAAAAAAAAAAAACCACACCGTATAACATTGATGTAATTTTTCCCCCAGCCCATAAAACGCTGACTGATATATTGCGAGTCTACGCGGTGAGATTTAAGGGGATGAAAAACAGAATAGTAATAACCGAAATTAAACAAAAACCGATCTACTGTCAATTATATCTATCAAGTCATGTGAACTCTCTAAGAAAAAGATGTTGATTTTCGTTGTTATTTGTTTTTCAGTCAAAAATATTCGTGACATCGTTGATAAAAAAAAAAAAAATAAAATTTTCTGCAAGAATAACTGCAATACCTGATAAACCAAACAGTTCGTACAGAGAATAATTGGTATAGAGATAGAGATTCTTGTTTTGAACAAAAATTCGAATAAATAATAAGGTTTAACTGCTTAGTCTACGGTAAAAGATTTCTCTACGCATTCTATTACACGTGGTACGTAATCCGGATAAAATTTATTTTTTTATTAATACCGTTTTAGACATCGAAGATTGTTGGAAAGTGTTTAAATATTCAAGCTGAAAATGTTGGTTGGATTGCGCGGGTTTCACTTAGTTATTTATTACTTCGTTCATTTTTTATATTATTTTTTTGTTGTTGTTTCTTTCAATCTTCTTTTGCCATTGATTTGTCGTCAAATGGGTTTCCTTTTTTTTCTATTCTTCTGTTTTGCCGTTACTATTATCAATATTGTTATTATTAGTATAACTATTATTATTATCATCATCATCATCATCTCTCATCGCTATTATTATTAGTATTATTAATATCATTATTATTATCAATAATACGAACTATTCATTACCATTACGAACGTACGAATGTATAAAATCTTATTTAGTATTCGGCCTAGTGATCACGTATGTACGTATATAGTATGTATGTAGCCACGTAAATACAACGGATACTGGGTACTATTATTATTATTGTTGTTGTTATTATTATTTATTATTATTATCAAATAGTAGGAAAGTGAGAATATTAAAGAAAAATAATTTTTAATTCATTGTCTATTGTAGACTACCTCGATCTAGAAAGTCTTTAGATGATGTATGAAGGGAGGAAACATAGAAGAGAAAATCAGATGTAACGGACATACCGAGTGCAAAAAAAAAAAACAAAAAAAAAAAAAACAAACCAGTAACGAAGTTCGAATTTATAAATCTTTTTAATTTGATCTTTCGTATAGTGTTTAAACATTGTGTCAGGGTGGATCAGTTCAGCTTTAAAACTGCGAAGCGGTGAAAAACAAAACAACGTTTTCTTACTTAAATGTATAAATAAATAAATAAGAAGGTAAAAATAAATATACAGTTAAAGCTCGATGATACACGGCGCGCGGTGAGACGTTAAACGTTTCAAGGAAAAGAATAGAATAAAGAGAAAATTGTTATGCTTGTACAGACAGGACAGCCGTCTTCTTCTCTATCAACTTCTGCTTCATTTTTCTATAGATAGGTAACTAAATGGCGGAGAAAAAAAAAAAAAAACGGAATAAAAAAAAAATCACTACCAAAGCGAATTGAAACAGTCGTTTTGTTGAAAGATTGTTTGTAACCGACAGACACCTCAATATCTAAGCCATCAATTGTTATATGTATATAAATTTGTTGCAAACAATTTCGAAAGCAATACTTTTACAATACTTTATACACAAACTAGACTTTTGTTACGTTTTAGCGCAAACTCCGTTCGCGCTTTTGACAATTATTATTCTCATTATCATTATTATTATTACTATTATTATTATTGTTATCGTTATTATTATTATTATCATCATAATTATTAGCATTAGTGTTACTTATCAGTTAATCACGGTCACTAAACCATTACGATAGCTTCTTTCCCACAAAAGAGGAACGGATATTGGTCGATCATTGTCTGAACTACGTCTTCTAGGAACGGCCTCATCGCCTCGAACCTTCCCATGTCGTTGAATTCAATTGGTAACAAAGTCGGCCACCAACAAATAGCTAAATTTTTACTATCCATGCTATTCGATTTGCAATTCTCAGCTACCCTATAAAATTATAATCATTATTTACGTCAGCCCATTCGTTAATATCTCTTCGCTAAATTACACGAAATATATTGTATATCCGTGCATTGTATAAATATATAATATACTCACTTTACAAAATGCTGAAAAATATATTTCAGAACGTCAAAATTTATCGGATTTAATTTTTTAAGCATGTGTCTCAAAGCGAGCAGTCTTCCGCTACGATCTGAAATTTTGAAAATTAACAATGAATTTTCTAACGTCGATCAAATAACCAAATGTTTAAAAATATATTTTGGTTAATTGTTTTATAAACTGACCTTCCATGTTCATGCAAGTAGCTGACATTGGTTTACTGATCGCACGTGCCCCTGAAATTTAACGCATGATGCTGTGAATAACGTTTAGAAACGGAAATTCGTAATAGAAAACAAATCTCGCGCTTTCAGAGATTTGATCATATAAAATAAAGTGTCATTTTCTCACACTTCTTTTGTGAAAACTAAAATGTTTCATACTTCAGGAATGTTTCAGGAATTTTTCAGGAACCCAAAGTAAATAAAAGTCAAATTTCAAGATCGCACATTGTTCAGAATATTTTTGGCAAGGTGGGACGACATTTGAAATGTGGTATCGATTGAGAAAGATCTTTTATAAGATTATACAACTCAAATGAAATTGCTCACCAGAAATGTCCTCAAGCTCGCTCATTCGTTCCTTGTCAATAAGAGGTGGTAGCCTCTTTGAAAAGAAATCTTTAAGAGCGGTGGCAACTGCATTTACCGGAATATCGAGGGAATGAATGTCTATGTTGCCATCTGCGAAAGTAAAAGCACAATTCATCAACGATATTGTATTTATGAATAATCAGTGGTTGGTATTTCGTCGCTAGGCAAAAAATACCGACCTTCCTCAAATTTCTGGAATAAAAGTTCAACGTGTGCTCTGTTGCCTGGCACTCTATAGATACCCTCAGAGTCCAACCCTTCGTCTTCGATGAACTGTACGCATTTTTCAAGGAAAAGTGGAATCCGATTCGTCTCGCTTTGTGCAAAGTCCTCGATGAGAAGCTGTTGCTGAGATTGGCCGGATATCGTACCAGCGCTTCCGCCCTTTGTGTTCTTTTGTTTTTGCTGTTTCTTTTTCTCCCGCTCCTTTTCCTTCTCCGCGTTCCTTTTCAGCTTCTCCTCCTTCTGTCTTCTCTTCTCCAATTTTTCATCCTCTTTGGCCTTTTGTTTGTCTTTTTTTCTCGCCAATTTATCGCCGTCCTTACCTTTGGTCAATATGCCGAACTAAAAACGAAAATTATACACATTGTAATAAAGGAATACTGATCGAGGGAAACAATAAATACCACTAATCGCTACTAAAAAAATTCTTCTACTCGATTTACACTCACACTTGGAGAATTTATTTCCCTCGGGGAAGAAACTTCCAGGCTAGACTCGTCGTCAGGCATGTTGCCGTAAGCATTATCCATCCTCGGTTTATCTGCACAGAATAAAATAGAATAATAAAAATACATTGAAATACGCGGCAATAGTACAATTAAATAAAATCATGAACTCACAAGGTGCACCAAGAGCCTCTTGAGACATGTGCTTAGTGTTCAGGTGGTGCTGTAACATGGTGGATGAATACTCTTGTTGTGCCGAAAGATTACCAAATCGCTTTCTCAAATTCTGCACAGCCGATTTGCGCGGTTTAATTCGTGGCCCGGACAGATGATCAGGCTCACTGGACTCCGAGCTGTCAGGAGTTTCGCTGGAAACTAATGTGGGGAAAATGTTGAATGAAATTTAAGATGAAGTAAAAAAACGAGCTTTATTAATAAACATTATGAGAGCCATTTTTTCTTTCTGTAAAAATATCCGATATAATTACTGTAATGGATTTATTGAATAGAAAATGTGTACCTCTCTCCATGGTATCATGTCGCCAATTTTTGTCCTCTTTAATCGTATAATTGAGTCGCGTTATGCCTTCACCGCCTCCCAAACTTGACAATAACGGAACTTTTGGGGTAGCTACAGGTATAGCTGTACGTTTTTTGCGTATTCGTTTGTGCGTCAATGATTTTTTGTTACCTTTACCTAAGAATTCCATTGGCCTTTGCCGCTCTGGAGAACTCGAATCCGAGTCAGACTCGCTGAAAGCTGTAAGAAATTACAAAATCATAAGTTAGTTGGTTATTAGGAGAATTTCAGAGGTTTTGGATCCCTATGAAATAAATACGAGACGTTAACCATTCTTGAGTTCGTCTAAAATTCAACAAGGGAACAATTAAGATACAAAGTTGTTTAAAAAAAGATGTGAAAAAAAAAGAAACTGAAAAAGAATCAATGTACAAAAACGAATAAAAAAAAAAAAAAACAATGAAAAAACTAAAAAAAAAAACAAAATAAACGCTCACATGGCTGTCCTTTTTCTCGCCGATGTCGTAATTTCGATTTATTGTTGCCAAGGGGATCGTGAACTAGGGTGTACATGTAATCACCCTCGTAAGGCGTGTACAAATTTGGAACGACGTCTTTAACTTGTGCATATTCTGAACCGAGATCAACTAATTCAGGTGTAGCTAACGGCGCGTGACCCAAATTAATTTTTGAGCCGTGTTCGTCTTTTTCACCTATCTTCATCCTTCCAATGACATCCGTGACGTTTGAAAAGTCTTTTAAATTTATTTTCCCAGGTTGTTTCAACGTCTGACTATTTCCCTTCGGCCGAGGTTTTGTTTGAGATATATTGCGACGACCGGTTGTAAACGCCCGATGAGAATATCTGTTTATTCCCCCGTCTTGAGGCATAAACGTCTCTTTCATCCACCCTGGAAAATCGATGTTTAATTTAACATTCAAATGACGATGGAAGTGTTGAAAAAAAAAAAAAAAAAAAAAAAAATTGTACATACTGTACGTTGTGTGAAATGTGAGTGCGATTTTACCAGTTAATTTGCTGGTCACGTCTGCGCCTTTTATTAACAGTTCCCTGTCCGCATCCTCTCGATGAAAGTCAACGTGGCTGTAAATATCGCTGTCGTCGCTCGGTGTCGCTCTGTTATCGTGGAAATGTTCAATAAGCCCCGACTCCCCAAGATCACCGTCGGGTGTAAGTTGCTCGTAAGATTCAGACCCACTCCTAAAAGTAACAGACATACTACTGGAGGTTAGACATACAATTCAATTTCTCATTGGCGGCTGTTTTTCGTTTTTTTACCCCCCTTCCTTTCAGGGAGAATTATATTAAATACAGCTACATAAAAATTGCACGCGTATTTTAAACCCACTTACCCGTCGTCGGGCGTCTGAAGGTGATAACTTTCATGCCTAGGCGGTGGCATTGGATGCAGAGCGGAGTATTCCAGCGTTCCTTCGCCACTGTCGTTTAAATTGCCGGGTTCCTCCATGTTGAAGGCCTGCTCAATCTCCGGTTTTTTTTCCCAAACCTCCTTGAAGAACGGAGTGTAGAAAGCGGCTAATTCGTAAAATACACACAGTTAATTGAGAACGATAAAACAGTCAAGTTTCAAAAATTTGAAGACAATATTTTTAATAATCTTCAAAACGTGGCCTACTTTTTTGTTGACAACTCGAAGCAGAAGTCATGAAATGCGCCTGCAGTCTATCGGCAGTCGCGTTACCTTCAGTTATCAATAAATGACTCAGATCTGAATTGAAAAAAGCATTTGCTCCGCCAGTGTCCGTCACAGCCATTATTTGAATCGGCAGATTTGGAATGTTCATTGAGAATGCACTGCGAAAAAATCGATAAATAAATTAATTTTGCTGCGAATAATTGATAGTATGTCTCAATGAAATTTACAGATGTAAAATATATCCGAATCAATTATCTCCTTACTTTAGCGTAGCAAGAGAGGCTTTCCTTTTCGTCGAATAGACGAGTATAAAGCCGTGAACTAGTTCGTCTCTGAAAGCGTTAGCTCCGTGAAAGCTAGATATAATAACAGCGACGCGTCTTTTAGATTCGCCCAAAAATGTCTCCAACACGATGGAGCGATCGCCGCTCAAGAAGCAGCATTGATGACTAAGTAACGGGCCGAGAACATTTTCCACTGAGTACGGATCTCCGCAAAACATGCACATTATTATTCTGTTGATGTAAAAGAATGAATAAATCCAAAACGTTTCAACGATCACAACTCGACGTCGTCATTTGAATATATCTCACAAAAAGCCTATCATCGTCGACCCACCTTATGTCCGGCTCTAAGCACTCGATTACGCTTTGATATATGTTCAGAAATCCTGCTCGATGATTTATAGATTGTATCAACTGCTGCAGGGCGTCTTTGACCAGCGCGGCGGGAAACCTTTTGTTCTGTTCCAATTCTTCGACGCATACATCGATGAATGGACATTGTAAGCTGTAAAAAATATCCTTCTTTTACTACAAATTGTGGCAGTTTCAAAATTTAAAAAAAACGATTCCAGCGCCTGATTTTCCCGATTGTATCCTGTTCGAGCTATCAACGTATGAACTTATTTAATGGTAATAGATTTCTAGGAATCGAATTTTTTCCGTCTCAACAATTATTTACCTGTCAGCTAAATTCTGTCCTTCTTCGCGAAGCCTCAAGGCTTCCATTTCGTCGATACAGGCATCTGCTACAAACATGATAACGATAGGGAGACCTTGAAAGGGAAGCCTGTCTTCCTGTTCCAAGTTGGACAATAAAGTCTTTTCAAGAGAAGATCGAATGTATTCGAAGGATTCCTCGTTTGAGTAGATACAAAATGATCCTGAAATAAAACGACATTGAGCGGTATCCAGAAAACAGATTAAGATTGAACTACCAATCGAAACAGAAGAAACAAACGACCACTTACCGTGAGGCATGAAATCTGAGGTCGTGAAAGAATTGTGAGGAAGACCGACATCACCCTCGATAACTCTATAACCGAGAGTGTATATTTGCATGTCAATTTCAACCTCGTCGTCCTCAGTCTGGGCTTTTATTTCGCATGCAAATTCTTCGCCCAGTCCATTATACCCCAAGATAACCAAATTCAATTGATTATTATCGGAAGTTAGCTGCCATTGACTACTGTGGTTCCAAGAAGATGGCCTGAAAAACGAGCAGTAATTATTCATTGACACCGCTAAAACTGTTGTACGAAAACAGAAAAAAAAAAATCGACTCGTTTGTGGAAGAATAAATATTGAATAGAGTTTCTCTTTCCAATCTCTGAAATTGAAATAAATAGATTGCTAGTAAAAATTTAAACTCAAATAGTTAAACTAGAAATATTAATATACCATTGACAAAAATTTCTAAGGCTAGTTAGTAGTTTCAAGAGCAGCTCTATCAGAGCTATAAAAATATTTTATAAATAACCAAATGAACTAACGGTATTGATAGGAAGTAAAGAATATTTTAGAAAAAAACTTAAGGAATGGATAAGAGTTTATATATAAGAGTGCATTGAAATGAAATACTATGTCTGGTCGAAGTGCGATGCTTAGGCGTCTTAATGTTTGCAAATTAAATGAATAATATATATTAACTTTTTGTTTTTATTGTTCTCTTATGCGGATATTTTGCAAAATTATATGTCTAGCTTTCAAGTTATTATTTTAAGTATATGAGTGCCAGTCCTGCCTACATGTAACTCTTATTACCTCTGCAGTTTACTACTACTATTGTAAAATAACTGGTGATAAAACAAACAAACAAACAATTCAATTTTACCTGTGCGCTTTTGTTCCTAAAATACGCTCGATCAAAGCATCCATACAATTTGGAAACGCCGGACAGTGTTCTCTGATCGGACAGTGGACGAAACCCAGATGTTGAAACAACATTAATTTTCTGTCTTGATCTAGCCTATCCAAAGCCTTATACCTGCATAGAATGATATCAATGTTATCTACGCGCCTTAAAAGGGTTTTAAAATCACTTTTCGCGAGTTTATCCTCCGTTACTTTCTCTCTATTTGTACCATTGACTTGAAGAAATATTAGCATTTATATTTATCTACTTGTACTCAAGTTTCTCGTTTTAGTTTCTGCAATGTTTTACCTAAAATCATCGACCAGGGCATCGGTTATTTCCTTTATATCATCCTGAGTAATTGTTCCAGACGGTGCTATACTTTTGAAATGATAAAAAAGATCTGCGTGTTCAAGAAGCAGCTCCTGTAACCAAGAGTAAACTGTTTATTTTTACGAATTTCACTGTTTTCCGTTTGATTTTCATCTCAATTGAATTGTGATTCAAGGGTTTAGAAGATCCTTTATTTTGTAATCGACGATCTATTTTAATTACCTGAAAATTGTGCTTCGCCTTTTCGATAATTTCTTTCTGATGCTGATCATAAATTTCTTGGCAATCGACGTGAGACAATGCCTCGAAACATTCTCTACCCATGAACAAAACTCTGACTTCCGACAAGTGTTTGCCCGGTGTAACGTACCCAGTTTCTTCAAGTAGCTGTTTGAACTGTTTCTTCCATCTAAAAATGTAAAATGAGGATCAAAATTGACGATCAAAAATTCGAATGTTAATCAAACAAAACCCAAACACTTTGAACGACAGTTAGGAGAAGGTAAAGGAAAAAAAAACACACACAACACAGAAGCGGCTGAATTTAGTAACGTTAACGTAACAAAACATTGGTAAGAAAAATCATCATTGTGTAATTTTAGAAAAACATTCTAGGAGTTGGATTTTCAAAATATGAGTATGATTGTTTTATCATAGCTGACTAACTTTCGAACAATCTTGAAAGTGCAAAGTAACGATGTTTCCTAAACATGAATCGTTACAGTAACATTACTAACTTCAACCTCATTAAAACATTACAACGGTTAATCGACACCAAACGCATGTCATGCCTTGATTAAATATGTTTCACTTGTGTAATTTTACCTTTTTGGAAGTCTGCGTGGAAAAAGAGAAAAAATAATAACAAAAAAATAAATAAAATACGCCGCCCAGAACGAAGCAAAGCATTAGTACATGTGATGGTAACGTAGATAAATATGTAATGTAAGGTAATTCAATATTTTCGTTACATGATTTCAATATGTAAAAATTTGTCAAGTTCGAAACTTACTCCAAGCGTTTTTGCTCTTGTTGAAGAGCGTTGACGTGATTTTTAAACACAGTCTCAGCCTCCGGCGTCTCTAGAACGTCGTAGGGTATCTTAGAGCCGTTATTTTCACCAAAATCATAATCTATCCACGGTATATCTTCGGGACATTCGTAGAAATACTGATGAAAATCTGGATGCTCTTTTATGAATTGTTGAACGGTTGACCACTCTCTGAAAATAATTATACAAAATGTGTTGAATACTGGATAAGAACGTTCGCGAAAAGAACTTGCCATTCTATTATCTTGAAAAAATCTTACTCGTTAATCAGATTTGCAATATCCGGACAAATTTCGTGAAGTACATCCGGTAACATATCCAAATAGCCTTGAATTTTCTTGGCCATTTGTTCGTCTTTCAATTTCTTAATATGCCGCCTGAACAGCCTCTGAGTAGCGTCGATGCCAAAGAGTTGTACAAAAGCAACGAATTCCTTGTGTTGAGATAATTTCTTAGATGCCTGAGACCAGAGGGCACGGTAATCGGTAACGTGAATTCGTATTAGTCTCTGCAGAGATTCTGTAGATGCGTCGAGGAGCTCTTTTCTGGCTCTAGCGGCTTCGGCAAAGGGAATAACTTTGCTGCGCATTTTAGTTTTGTCGATAAGTTGTGCCAGTATCATAAAAGAAAGTTCAATGTTTATATTTTCGTGCGCCGAAGTTTCGACTATAAGAATTCCACCTTTGTACTCTTTCCTCGTTACCAGCTTCTCTGCTTCCTTGACGTACTGTTCGTTAGCGTCGTCATTTTTAGTAGTTACCAACACCACAGGCTTCTTTGTCTTCACCAAATTGTTCAATATATTCGCAACGATTTCTACCTGCTTTTCTATCGACCTGTGAGGCACAACGCTAACGTCGAATACACATATAAATCCATCGATGTTAAGCTTTCCATCCGGCAACACTTTCTGCTCGTATTCTTTCTCTATGCCGAGCTGATTCTTACATATATACATCAGCTTTTCGGCACTGGTTATCTTTGTGGCCGCGCACCGTTTAGCGTAAGGCTCCATCTTCCCACCTTTGAACGGCTGAAATGACGCGTCGTCGATAAATTCTGTGTGCTCAATAACTTGGAACTGAAAATCTGTGCCGTCTTCGGAGGACTTGACAACCTCGCCCCAATATAGAAAATGATCGTTGTTAACAACTCGACCGCTGAAATCCGACTGGAATAAGGAAAGAGCAAAAAAAAAACCAAAATATAGATCATTTGTGAAGAATATTTTAACTTACATCGTATGAATATCATCAAAGAACAAATACTGTTGCGCAATTTAGTTATCCCGCCTGATTTGTAATAAACTCTCAAGAACAAATATCCTTGAAATTATGCGTTAAGTTGAAGGAAATCTGATACATGCAGCAAGATGAAAATCTGACATTGAATTCTTGAAAAATATATGTATAATTTCGTTGCTTTTTACCTGCGACAATACCGATATATGATCAACACTGTAGTCGTCGCTAAGTGATCGCATAAATCGATTACAGAGACAAGATTTTCCGACTCCTAATTGCCCCTTGTCTTTTTCAGTCCCAGAGAGTCCAACAACGGCGACATTGATGCCTCGAACATTATCAGTTTTTCGTGCCATATTGACAATTGAAATTAATACAAATATTTTTATATTTATTTAAAATTATGCGTATTACGATTTATAAAATTATTAATTTAAGTTCTTAACTCTTTCTTCGTCAAGAGATTAGATTCCGGTGATTTAGAAATTGGTTTTTTTTACTCCTCAAATTTACTCCCTTTATTCAATTTAGTTACTGAGAATTTTAATTCATTTTCATTTCTTTTGTTGTTTCCTAGTCTTTCTTTCCCGGTTCGCATCCGTCTTGTCTTTGATTTACAATTATTGATGATTCATTTTATAAATACAAAATTCATTGTTACATGTTTGTTTCTCTCTTTCTTTAACCATATCATTGTTATGGCAATAATGTTATGGAAAATATTAAAATAACAATAATAATGAAATAATAATATAATAATAACAAGAAAATTGTTAAAATTAAAATTAGTTTAAAAAAAATGACATCACAATTCAGCTTTCTTTTGACTTATTGGATCGTTTCTTTTTCAATATATTAAATATTAAATGGTCACGTATAAAAGACATTCAGTCAAATCGATTCAAATCTATCCTGATGCGAATCGTACTACTATTAATTAATACTCTAAACCTATATCATCTTATTTCAATTTTTTTTCTACTAGTTGGTTTCTGTGTGAATGTAATTATTATTTTCGTTTTATAGTAATTTTTTTTTTTTCAAATCTTTGTTTCGTTTAGCTTCTATGTTTTATTTATTTTATATATCTTGAATCAGCCTCAACAAGAACAAGAAGAAAACGACTATGGTTGAGGAATTAGTTTAGTGCGCTTCGGTCATCTTCGCTTGGACCGACGATTGTTGACTTAGAAAAAAAAAAAACAAATTTAACATTCGTACTTAAGGTTAGATTTAGTGGCGTTTTTTGCTTATTTATTTATTTGTTCATTTGTTCAATCAATTATTTTTTGATTGTTTTATGTTTCTTATATTTTTATCACGTCAATGAGCAACTGTTGCGTATTTGGAATGGCACGATAATGATATACGCTATACGTATGTATCTGAAAATTGAAAATACTTGTTGTATAATTCGTTTCATTTTACAGTACGTGTTCGTTCAAGTAGTACATGAAAATGTGACAGATTACCAAAAAAGATTCTACCGATGAAAAATAAGAATGGTATTCAAAAAACGGAAAAGGAAACTGACGCAAGAATAATTCTTATTTGTTAAATTTGTTACGACGTTTTAATAAAACGGTAGGGTGAAAAAAAAAAAAAACGAAAAATGGGCGAGTTGATTTTTGCGAGAGAATTGTGTCTGTACAGTTCGCTTTTCTCTCTCTTTCTATCCTTCTTCATCTGCACGGTTTTGTATGATCAGAAAAGAAACGAGAAACGGGACCAAGTTGACTTCATGCAATTTGTGCAAGGCGAGGCGAGTTTTTTTTTTTTGTTTTTTTTTCTCTGAAAACCAGTTGAAAAAAATTTAATTGCAGTGTTACATTTTAATGACAGATGTACAACGAATATGAGATCAATATGGATTGTATACAACAGCGGCAAATTTAATAGTGGCTATGTGTAAAAGTTTTATTATGACCACCCGTAACTCTGATCAAAATTTTACACACTCAGGATAGCAACAATTTAGAAGAAAAGATACACATGTATTTAACGTGCCTCGTAATAATGCCGACAACGCGTTAGACATCCGCGCACACACACACGTAAAACACAAAATGGAGAGATTGAAATCAATCTCGAAAATAAAAATCCACGGGTGGTAAACATGGGATAGAATTTAGGGTGGAGGGGGATGAAGGGCGATAAAAAAAATTCAATACAAACGAAATAGCGATATTTTCTCACCGATCTGTCTGGCACACACGCTCTTTCACCGAACACACTTAATTTCCTTTTTTCTCTCTTTTTTTTTAATCAAATATATGCGAGTGTGTGTGCGCGTCTGTCTGTGTCTGTCTGTATGAATAACTATATATTTTTCTTGTATCCTGTAGCTTGAAAGTTTACGCCCGGTTCGATCCGATTATCACGCTTGATCTTCGCGAGTATGTTCAAATAATCGTTGACGAAATTACTTCGCGAAACCGTAAAAATAGCAAGCATAGAAGTAACTTTACGTGAAATACCTAGTACAGCCCCTTATGGGAGCCATCTTTGTAGGTGGGCTCGACAGTCAGGGGAGCAAGCCTAATGTTTCTTGAACGTGTAATATTTATCGTGCTTCGCCCAGAAACGCCGGGTGTTACCAACCAGCTACCACCTTAAGGTTCCATTTCTGTTCTACTTGGCAAAAGGACTATCGCTATCTGATGTCCAATAGCCGTACAGCTTTAGTTCGGAAGCTGTGTAATGATCAGATTTTCGTTGCAAGTGGCAGAGCTTATAATTTATTTTAAGGTGGATTCGGAGTATACACTCCAATTACTCGGAGCACTCAAATCCAGTTATACACGCCCAAATCGACTGTCCCTAGTTCAATACACTCAATTTTAGATAGGCTGATTATAAAAAACCTAACTTTGTCGTGACGATACCCTGATGATAAAACAATCACCTTCTATGCTTATTCACGGGAGCTAACTGTTTTATCTTCAGACTCCGTAGAGTTGTTTGGATTATAATCAACACGCCAGAGATCTGTGTGAAATTGGCCCACGACCTTAATTTTTTTTAGAATTACTTACGTCAATTAATTGCTCCCCAACTTTTAAGCTCCAAAAACCTATTTCACATCAAAAAGCGCTACTTAAATCAGGCTTTCAGGTTCGACCATAGACTGTATGGTTTGTCAAGGGTTTGAGAGAGGGCGCTATAACATCGTGGCCGTTTTTCATGTACGGCTAGACAAGGACGCAACGACACAACCCGATATAATTTCTGTGTTCCGATAGATCCAACCAATGATATCACTGTGAATCGAATCGTGTCGCAGAAGTGGAAAACGCGCTCCTTTTATCAAGAATTTGAACAAAAAAAAAAAAAAACACAATAGCGTCAAAGTCGGCTGACGGGGGGTTTGGCAGACTCATTCGGAGTCGTTGATCGTCGGTATCGCCAACATGACGTTAAAGTCGTTTATTTGAAGCGGCGAGCTCGTGACGTGACGTCGTCCGTACTTCAGCGCAAAGTCGGTAAATTTGTTGGAACATTTAGCTTCAATTAGCATTCGTCGCTTGTTATCAACAGCGTATACAGCACGGATAACGGCGTTTCGAAAGTCTTCAGACTGCGTAATCAGTATTCCGTGCGCCTTGAGGTGCGTAAGTGAGATCCCTCGGCATTCGGAGGATAAAATTTAATCGAGAGGTGGTCAGGTGGCATTGAAACCATTGGATAAAAGTACATAAATAAAAAAAAAAAACATACATAAGAATCGAACAATCGACCAGCAAGTAGATCAGTTCAAAATGGCGGACAGCGGTGACGGTCCCGACAGTACTACCTCTGGAAAAGATGCTAGAAATCGGGTTTCCGATTGTCCAGTTACGGATCCGGGCACCGTAACGAAGGTAACAACATCTGACAAATGACCAATATGTATTTTCACACAGCCTGATGAAAATCCCACCAGATTACTTCAATTCATGACCGAAAAATTTCAATAGCGCGACACTTTTGACCTAGCCAACAATTTGTAGTTTTATTATAGCGTGTAAAACGTCACGACTTACATATGCATCTACATAAGTTAATATCGATGTCGGAATAGACCGATTACTGAACTGCATTTCTCTTGTCTTCTTTTTTTTTTTTCTTTATCCAAACTACAGACTTTAATTCTTAATTTTCCCGCACATGAAAGAAAATCCTTGAGTCAATTGATCTACAACCACTGAACAAAATTACCAAATCACTATGTGGACAGTCCGTCTGCTGAACTCCCTTTTTTTTTTTTTACTGCCTCATCTCTGAAGTATGCATATATACAAAGTCGTGAACTTTCCAAATAAAGGCTGCAAAAACGCGCCAAAACTTGAATGTTTTTGTTATTTTTTTTTCTTGACTAAATTGTCTAAAGGATGACTGCAAAAACCGTCTTTTGCCCCCCTTCACCCCCCCCCCCACATATAACAACAGTTTTAGAACTGTAAGGCTCAAGCTTAAATGTGTCTTATTTGTACAACCATAATTTTGGAGTTTTCCAGAAAGAAAATGGGGCAAAAGAACATTCTTTGTCGATTCAAAATTCGAACCTTGCAATCCAAGAATGGAGGGTAACAATTTTTTACAAAACTCTCAACAGATTCATAACATCGTAGAGTTTCGTCACAGTGTAGTTTTAGTATTCGGACAACAGTTAGACTTGAATTGTTAATTTGAACAATGATTTATCAATCTATTGATTGATAATTAAAACCCGTAAACACGGAGACACATATTTCAGCACAAATGTACAAAATAATCGGGTTAGTAATAACCCAATGTTATTTTCTTTGCTTTTCAGTTCCGTACAATTTTTTTTTTGTTATTTTTGACGAATATATTTATAAAAGCTCAAGACGAAAAGAGAAATTCTCTTTTTCTTTTTTTGCACAATTCACTGGCTATTTTTGCCACCTGCTCTTTTGCTCACCTTGACAATAATAATGTTTGGTGGCTGTGCCAGATACAGGCCTGTAGTTAGTTAGAAATTTTGTTTTTTCCTTGTCTTTGCTTCACTTTATTCAACGCGGTAAGAATTTATCATTTTTATTGATATAATTGTAATGTAGGTCAATCTAATTAATCTACACCATCGTTGTTGAGAAAAAAACGGGTATTAGGGTATTAGGAAACTAAGACCCTATGTTTGTTACTAATCAATCATCTGTAATCGTAGATCAATCAGATCGACTCTTCAAAGTACTCATATATCCTTTACTGTTATCAGACGCAAGGGATTAGTCTAAAAACATGTCTTCTCGTGTTATTCGTTGAGAGAAAAAAAATAATAAATAAAAAATAATGTAAGGAAACAAACACTATCTTCTCATTTGGGCAAGGAGAAGAAAAAATATGTGGTCGATATGATTTGAAAAGCAAATGAACGGAAGTAAAAACAATTTTCATTGACAATTGTAAATGTAGAGAAGAAAAGAAATTTATGCTCTCGCAACGCCCAATGTGTAATTTAATTCAATACACCGCTACACTTCCCTTATCTTTGAGCGCATACTCCTCCAAAGCATGGCTGTAATCAATGCCTTGAAAAAAAAAAAAAAAATTATCGTATTGAAGGAAAATTTTTTTTGTATAGGCAAGAAAAACTGCAAGTCATAAGATTTGTTTGTCCAATTGATTTATATTGGTATTATTTTTATTTTTTTCTAATCGGTAAAGAAATAGCAAGAACGCAGAACAATATTTGCAACTAAAGTGTAGGGACAATGGATTATTCGTCACGAGGAATAGCAGGAATATTTTTATTATATATTCTTTTAGACCTTATTGTCATGTTACTTGAGAAGAATGCTTGTAGCATATGTTTCTTTATGGTGCTGTAAAACGCATGCAACTTGTACTAGGTGTAATAAGTAACAATGAGCATCAAGAAGGCCGTTTTTTGTTCCCAATCTTCTAGTCATTTAAATTAGAAACGTCGTTGCTTTTGAAGACCAATGATTATATAAGAATATCAACGATAATAGAAGATAAAATTTTCTTCCGAATAGTTGAGCTAACAGATTGTTCTTTTTTCAGGTAAAACGCAATTCTATTTTAATACAACAATAGTTTTAGTTGTAAAAGATGACTATAGTTCGCTTGGCTTATAAGAAAAGAAAAAGAAATGCACGTCGAATGGTTTTGGTAATAGGTAAAAAGTAAAATACATGGTATAAAGGTTGATAAATGATGCAAAAAAGAATCAAGATATGTGAAAACATTTCTACATGGCTTTTCATGCATTATAATCACAGCCTATGATACAACGATCACATATATTCGTGCGTTATGTATATTAATTATTTGTTTATTTGTATGTTGCCATTTATTTTCTCTCGTGTTTGAGAGAAAAAAATTTGAACAAATTCGAGGTAAAGAAAAAGATTTAAAACAAAAACAGAACATAACAATAATGAAACTTAGAACAATTCGATTTTGAGGTGAATTATGAAGTGCTCGTTGTTGTGATTTCAGAGCCTAGAGGCTTCAAATAATGCCTTTCACGGCCCGAGAGCAAAATTAGTAAGTAAGACTGTTTGTCTACGAATCTCAACAATCTCTAACGCTGTAGTGTTTATATCTGCCTTAAAATCCCAACCTAAACTGGATCGTGTGTACGGCTATTTGTATTGTTTTTACATTATATCCAATGACAAGTTTTAGTCTTTCAAGTGAAATAGAAAAATTAAGCATATAGAAAAAAAGACAACCAGCATGCCGATAGTAGTGAGTCACCAAATGCATGATATGATAAATAGCAATCAGGTAACACGCACTTAGATTAGTTGGACGGAATATTTAGATTATTAACCCTTTGAGTCACACATTATCGAGCTGAGGCAACTTTTATAACAAGATAGTATTCTTTGGTTTTTGGAGTGAATGATTACAATCCCGATATTAAATTTCAAAAATGCAAGATGGCGGATTCAATATGGTGGAAAAAATTTGAAATTTTATCGCATCCGGTGAAAAAAACACTTTATGCAAGAGTTTTCGAAATCGCTGATTACGAATCTGAAATCAGATTTTGAAAATTCAAAATGGTGGATCCAATATGGTGGACGGAAATTTCGAACTTGATCGAATTCGGTAAAAGAACATTATGCAAAGGTTTTCGAGGTCGCTTACTGGATTTGCCATAGTAAATTTTCAAAATCTGTTTTCAGATTCGTAATCAGCCACTCCAAAAACGACTGGACGGAGTTTTTTCTTTGTATTCGATCGAATTTGTAATTTTAGTACGCCATATTGGATCCACTATCTTGAATTTTTAAAATCCGATTTCAGATTCGTAATTACGTATGTCTGTAGAGGAGTATCTTTTTCGGAAAGGAATTATTCTTTCAATTTTTACGATTTTGTTTAATCAATTTGTTTCTAACTATAATAATTTACATCATATCGCAATAATTACTCTCTTAAAAAACTAGGAAACAACTGCACAGAAATATGTTGAAAAGTTCTCCAAATGCACAAAAAATGGTTATAAAATAGCCGGTAAGAATACTTACCACTATGACTCAAAGGGTTAAATACCATCACCCAAACACATCACCAAAAACAGCATCAATCATTCTCTTGTACATTTACAACTCATCAATTGACTCCATTACGTTGTATATACACCTATATATGTGTATACAATTCGATTCAATATGTATATATTCGATTTAGGAAAGCTGAATTTACTCGTTCTGCAATTCAATTACGATCATCATTTCATCAATTTCTGACATCAATTTTGATCGTTTGTAAAAATGCTTTAAAATATAATTTTTCTTCAACATACTGACGTGTTTGTGACTTTTGAATGAAACGCGCCAAGTTCTGCAATTTCAATTAATTAATTAGCTGCGCTACAAGATACGTCAACACAAAGACGTACAACGAGCAATTGAAACTGTTAATTATCTCCCTCACAATGAACGGACAAGTTGTTATATTGAATTGTTGATTAACTAGTTCTGATGTTGGCATCGTTTTTATTAAACAGATACTTAGTGCTGTTAGAAGTTTTAGTAAAGCACCGCTGTAACGGCAGTTGTTACTCACTTGTAGTGTAAGCGTATTGAATTATATCCTAAACAATGGAAACCGCTGTCTGCACGGTCCAGTGTGATTAACAGGAAAACGACATATTCTTTCTTCCCTATTTATATCGCAGCGGATGCTTTTTGAAGTTTTCTTAAGCTTTTGACGATAATACCCTCAGCCGCTGCGCTGTGATAAAATGTATCATCCTTATTATAATAATGTCTATTAATTTTTCTCAGTTTCTTTTATCTAATAATAATAAGGATAATAATACAAATCATAATATAAAAAACAAAAAGAAAAGAAAAGAAAAGATAAATGAAAAAATATGCAAGATAATGAAAACAGAAAAAAAATTTTCCTCTCAATTATTATCTATTATTATTACTTTCTGCTAGCAACACAATGCACAAGCACTTTTTACCCCGCAAAGCAATTGCTAATGATCGACATTAAGAGACTACTACTGACACGAGATTTAAGAAGATAAAGAAAAAAAAATTGACTGACAACGAACGTAATTCGTCGTCTACATCTTTCAACGAAAGTTTATGACCCTACGTCAGAATTTATTTACTTTATCGCCTTGAAACCGGATTCAACTAGTTAGGAGATAGCCTCAATTTACACCTGTTACAGTAGGACAAACAGTTTATGTCTATCAGTAGCATGCATTATTCTTCCTTCGGCCAGGGCGCCCGCTCCTTTGTCTTTTTTTTTTATGAACAATAATTTAATAAACGCCATTGGCGTTGTTTATTCTTTTACTGTTCGACGTTACCATTATATATGTTTCCTTGGACAAACGAACGTAACTCTAATACTTTAACACATGAATGAATGGAATTTAACCGACATAAATGAAAAATTTTTAGGAAACAAAGTCTGGTGCCTTGAAGAAATCCAACCGATACAGAAGCCGATCTCTCTCAGCCAGCAGCACAGATAGCTACAGCTCCGGTATGAGTACGTTGCTCTTTCATTTCTTTTCTTTTACATATATTATATGAATTTTAGTTATACTTTCGACTGCTTAAGCATGGAAAAAAAAACAAAAACAACAAAACAAGAGCGGCAAACATCCTGACTCTTTCATTTCCTTCTTCATCCATTCGCCGATTCTGCACACTGTGTACCTTTTGAAATTTCACAATCGCATGCGAAACAAACTAAATTACGTGGAGTAATGAGTTTTTTCATCATATGACTCCACTTTGCTACATCTAAATGTAGGAAGTTCATCGGACGAGGATGACGTATCGCCGCGTGAAAAAATCCAGAAGACAGAAAAAGGATTCTCAGATTTCTGTGTACGTAATATCAATCAGTACGCGTTTGGTCGAAGAGAAATTGAAATCGCCGAACAAGAAATGCCGGGAATCATGGCACTGCGAAAACGCGCCGCGGAGGACAAAGTAAGGAGTCATTTTGTGAAATTATGATTTCCATTTTCGTGCGACCGCCGAAAAGCTTGTAAAAATTTTACATCCGGAATATCGATCTGTTCTGAAAAATAATTCCCTCTTTTTAAAGCCACTCAAGAACGCCAAGATAGTTGGTTGCACCCATATCAACGCCCAGACCGCGGTCCTCATTGAAACGCTCGCGCAGCTGGGTGCTCAAGTGCGATGGGCGGCGTGTAACATATATTCAACGCAAAACGAAGTTGCCGCAGCTCTGGCTCATGCCAACTACTCTATATTTGCATGGCGAGGAGAAACGGAGGAGGATTTCTGGTGGTGTATCGACAAATGCGTTGCGGCTGAAAACTGGCAGCCTAACATGATACTGGACGACGGTGGAGACGCGACGCATTTAATGCTGAAAAAATATCCCGCCATGTTTAAAATGATTCAAGGTGATTGTTGACAATTGGTAATCGCGATTCAAATGAGTTATATCGCCAGAAGCGAGGGTTAGATTACTATCTGAATCGGGTATCCCACGACTCTTTTCTAAAAAAAAAAACCTTCACACATTTCCTTTTAAACTTTACTAGATTGCAATTAGTAGCGTTAACGTAACGAAATTTTTTGCAAAACCCATTTTTGATAACTATTTTGAATTCTTAGGATTACTTTGAAGGAGTTTAGTTTACAAAATGTAATTATATCATGCGGTATTACCGTTTACTTAATTACAAAGAACTTATCGTTTCTTGTAAAAGAAGGTTCAATTTTTTTCTTTTATTTCAATAGTATTTCATTTTTTAAATTCTCTGTATTTACAGGAATTGTGGAAGAAAGCGTCACCGGTGTACACAGGCTTTATCAGCTTTCCAAAGCCGGTAAACTATCGGTGCCAGCAATGAATGTCAACGACAGTGTTACCAAAACAAAATTCGACAATCTTTACAGCTGTCGCGAGAGCATTATTGACAGGTACAATAAAGCGGAGGGAACACTGCTTCAGGGGGTATAGATATATTAAGTCAATATTTTTAAGAAACATCAAACATCTGAAGATAAATTTATATCTCCGCAGTCTCGTTGTAGAAATGAAAAAAAAAAAAAAAGAAGTATCAAATTTAAAAGGCTGACTGAAAATTAATCGAACTCTGTCGGGTGAAAAATCTAGCGTTTAGAAACGGCAAAAAACGGGAATAATTTATGTCGTAGTGATCGTTCAAATTGTTCTTTCTACCGCCTAACTCTCGATGGAAATTTTGTTCATAGTATACGTGGCAAATTACGTAAGTAATATACCAGTGTAAAGACACGTTATATCAACGACCATTTCTTGCGTCGTTTTTATTGTCGTGAAAAAGATATGAGCCAAGGCTAAATTCAGAATAGAGTTTCAATGAGAACATGGAACAATTCAAATTTCTACAAAGATATTACGTCATGATTATTACCGCACGTATCCGCGTTTCTTACGGTATATCTCGCGCATTTTCTTGGCGGAAAATTACGAAATCAATGGATATTGAATGGATAAACGCCTTTTACATAACGTGCCAGTTTTTTCTTACGTTTCGTAATTCTTAAATTCGTACGAAGTCGAGAATACGAAATGTAAAAATGAACGTAAAAAAGTTTGCATTCATAGATTTACGCGTATTTATAGCTTGAAGAGATCCACCGACGTTATGTTTGGTGGAAAACAAGTCGTGATCTGCGGATATGGCGAAGTTGGAAAGGGATGCTGTCAGGCGCTCAAAGGATTGGGTTGTATTGTGTACATTACAGAGATAGACCCGATTTGCGCTCTTCAAGCAAGGTAGAGAATTCAAAAAAATATCCCCTCATTCTGAAACAACAGTTTTATCCAAAGTTTACAATGTCAGTGAAATTTGGTAAACTTCGAACTTGATAAAAATTCGAATCCCAATATTATATTCTCAGCATGGACGGATTCAGAGTGGTGAAACTTAACGAAATTATCAGAAACGTTGATATCGTTATAACTGCAACCGGTAACAAAAACGTTGTCACCCGAGAACATATGGACAAAATGAAGAACGGATCGGTTGTCTGTAACATGGGTCACAGTAACACGGAAATAGATATCGTATGTATTTTTATTATTCCTATACTTACATGATTGAACGACGGTAAAAGTTTTAGGCTGTTGTAAAAAAAAAATTAATTCTCAAACACAGAATAGCTTGCGAACACCTGACTTGACATGGGAAAAAGTCAGATCTCAAGTTGACCACGTGATTTGGCCCGACGGCAAACGTATCGTCCTCTTAGCCGAAGGAAGATTAGTCAATTTATCGTGCTCCAGCATCCCGTCCTTTGTCGTATCCATAACAGCGGCTACTCAAGCGCTTGCTTTAATCGAACTCTTCAATGCCCCACCAGGACGATACAAGAGTGACGTTTATCTGTTGCCGAAAAAGATGGGTGAGCTTACGGCGAAAATATATGAAAAGTTGTAATGGAGAAAAAACAACCAATTCATCACGTTGTTTTTCAATTTAGACGAATACGTAGCATCTTTGCATCTGCCAACGTTCGATGCTCACTTAACCGAGCTTTCAGACGAACAAGCGAAATACATGGGCCTTAATAAAGCTGGTCCTTTCAAACCCAACTATTATCGGTAAGTTTTTCTTCTAAATTTTTCATTTGCAGATATAAACTGGAAGTTTCTAGGCTTTCGGAATCAAAAGGTGAAAAACCAAAAAAAATACAGTAGAAATCTCGACTCGTGTTATAAAATTGGTAATTGGTACCGTCTTCATTCATTTCTTATGCAGTTATTAAAGACAGTACGTTTTGTCAACTATGACAATGGGCTGGATGAAAAGGCACTGCCAACTCTGAACGAGATGCAGGAGGAATCGTGAAAAAAGAAAGAAAAAAAAAAAAAAGAAAAATTGAGTTATGAGGAAATAATAATTGTGCGTAGATAAATTCCGACGTACTCCGGCCTTCTTGGGAAGAAAGGAGAAAGAAAGAAAAAGAAAAAGAACAAAATTCCAACTTGCCTAAATCCCACTTAAGAATGAAAATTGTTTTTATTTGTTCTTAGTTTTTCATTTTTCGTATTACATCTTCTTTTAGTATCTTTGATATCTCGTTTCTCGCAACATGATTTTCAAACAGAGGAAACTGTTATCCAACGTACATAAATTATAGAATTCAGTATTACTATCTACTTTATGATTAGTGCATTATTCTTCGGGTTTGTTACGGATAAAATATATGACAAGTTGGTGTCTGAGACGAGTAGAAGTGTCGTTGAGTATTGTAGTCTTATTGTTAGATACATTTTTAATCATGCTGTTATATATATTATACAGAAAAATTTAATATCAGTATTCACTTGTTTCTTTTGAAACGATGATTCGTGCGTGAAAAAAAAAAAAAAATTAATTGCAACAGGTTCAATACTTTCCAGTTTTAATTCCAGGTTCGACAACGCTATATTATTTCGAATGTAAAATTAACGCAAGATTCCGTTCACCCTTGTATTAATTTATTTGATTTTCGCCTGTAGGTTTTTGCTTTTTTGTTTCCTCCAAAAAACTTCAATACTGTTGAAACACGTGATACAGACATATGTATTCCATTCACATACGACTATAAAATCGTAATGGTAAATATTTGATGATAATTTGAATAATCTGATGGCCTAAATCCTAACTGAACATCGCTTTGAAATTTTCGCTTTATACCTTATACATACATACGTATATGTTTGATAGGTATGTACAATAATGTGATTGTCTAGTACCCTTCTTTTTTACTTATGCTTAATGTTAGGCACGATCATTTTACGCTCGATAGTGCCTTATAAATTTGTTGAAACTCAAGTCTCAGGATTATCAAACATCAAAAGAAATATGTAGATAATTTAGTGTCAAAATATTACGACATGTGGCGCTAATCTTTCGTTAAAGCATACTTCGGTTTTAAAAGATAAATTGATAGCAACGCTTCTCACGTTTTCATCAGCCTACTAGTTGCCGGTTTCTAAGAGGAACAGCTCGATAGGTTTCGTTATTTAAAATTTGTTTATATATTTATGACCAATCGTTTTCGCAAGTGATGTAAAATATTCAGACCAAGAACAGAAGAACGAGGAATTAGGGCGTATTTTTAAAACCTATCTAGGACTAATTTTAAAATCAATTTACAAACAGATACAAAAGTAAAAAAAAATTCAAAAATTAAAAACGTCCTTGTAATTCATATCAAATGTTGTCATTATACGATTTTTGCAGTATCAGAATTTAAGTTTTATTTGATTTTATCGTATTCCGTGACTCGTGCCATTTCGATATAAAATATCGGATATCAAGAAGGTATATTTAATTTTACTACTTTATACCTGCACAAAATTTTATTGCTACTAGTGAGAAAGACAAAAGAACAGAATGTGAAAAACCAGAAAATACTGATCAACTCGAGTGATATTCACTGAACGGATAATGTATGAGCGAAAATGTAGTAAAGGATCAACATTCAACCCTATTAATATTTTCCAATCGTGTCTAAGCGACACGAAGTACTCCAAGAACAATGTCGGCTGTATTTTTATAAAGGTATTAAGTATAAATAAATACGTACGATGTTGATTATATGTTTAATACTTGTAGATTCTTTCCGCTTTCTACATTACCGAAAGTTTTCCTATCCTCAAAATTTCTCAACCATATGAAAAAAAATTAGAAGTCAAGAGAGATACACAATTGCTTATCAAGAGGACATGTATAAGGAACATTCACGTTTTAATTAATACTTCGAATAGACATAGTCTGTACTTATCTGATCACAATCGAATCAGGTACTTTATTCAGTGGTCTAGAATAACAATTATAAAACTCCTCGTAGTTTCAATCGGGCTTCAACGTCTTTTATCGATTGTGCGTCGAATTTTTTTCTTGGATCCACTGGGCTCAGTCCTGGACACTGTTCAGCACCGTGAAACAAGGGGAAAATTATTCATTACGATAATTATTGAATACTATTATACAATGTAGGATAATAATTCAATTGAATGTATTTTGACCTGATAACTGCCACGTAAAGCGATAGCTTTCGACATCAATCCATTTAAATTTTCTGCGCGATCCTTGTGATTCGGGTGTGTCGAGAGCCACGTGACGTTAGTAGGCTCTGCGTTCAATTCTTCGAGAGATCTCATCATTTTCCAAAAAACAACAGCCTCCCGAACATCAACGCACGCCTGAATAACGAGAAGGATAAAAAGAAAAACCAGAATTCGGAAAAGGTCCTCATTTTTCTCAAAGCTGAGCTTACTTTGGCTGAAAGAGTCAGTCCAACTTCATCAGCTTCACTTTCCAGGGCTCTGTTGTAGGGTAAATCGTGGAAAATGTTAAGAATCTGATAGCCCGTTAATTGAAGAATCAATGCAATTGAGTCTGGGAATAACGCCCAGATAATTACTATTGGCAGGAGTAACAAGACATCTATTATGAATCCATTCGACACTTGTTCCATCTAAATGACATATTAATCAACTATATTAACTGCAAATTTAAGATATACTTGTGTGTTTAACTATTTCTGAAAAATTCTTTGCCACTTGTGACCATTATTTGTATTTTGAAACTTTATAATGTATTCTTATTTTTTATCAAGATATATCGTGCATTTAGCGCTCACGCAACATTAATTCTTACCGCATGTTTTAGCAATGAGTGCGCCATTTCATGGGCTATTATGAACGATAGTTGATCCTCATTTTCAATCATCTTAAGGATGCCGGTGAATATAAAGATATTTCCACCCTGGTACAGTGTAATTAAACTTGAATATCAAGCAGCTTCTGTCTATTGGTAACATTATTCAATTTAATTTTATAAAAGCATTATATTATACAAACAGGTAAAACAAAGGCGTTGTTTTCTGGCGAATCAATAACACTCAAAGTCCAGTTTTTTTCTTTGATATATGGTAAATCTTTGTTCGCATTTAATAACCGAGTTGTTACTTTCAGTAACTGCTGATAAACCGGATGATTATGAGGAAGGATTTTGTCCATATGCTCCTCCAAATGCTGTAATTGATGTAAAAAAAACAGTTACAGTCTTAATTGTAGGTGCGGTCGCTTTCAATTAACACAAAGATAAAGGCACTCCATTTCTGACTTTGCAACTGTTTCAAAATATGACGATGAGATAGCACAGATAATTCTCAATCACAGAAGTCCTAAAAAATACACGGACAAGTCGAAGTATCGTGCACATGAAAATTGTCACCTCAGGTGTAAATTCGAGTCTTTGAATTCTATAGCTTGCTTGTTTAATCAAAAAAACGTTGATACACTGACCATTTGAAGCAGTCGCGTGACAATATGTAGCGGAAGAAATTGCATTGTTACAAATTGCAAAACCCTACATCTGCGATTTGTTACAATTTACTCTTTAATATAAGAATGTATAGATACCCTTCACACATGAATACCTTCAACGTTGAGTAGTTATACGTACCAATTCTAATTGGAATTTTTCGAAGGCAGCCTGCTGTTGTTTCGTGAACATTATAAAGCGCGGGCGATTTGTTATTGGAGCATTTTCGATGTGCAATACATAGTATATCGCAAGCATTGAGAAGAATGCTCCCAGGAAGCCTGAATGTACGTAGATTTAATAACTTAAAATTGCTTCAATTTTGATTCTCATCTTTTCAGAGTAAAAATTAGCTGCGTATATGAATTTCAATTCTAAACTCACCATATAAATATGGTTTCTTCTTCCGTAAAAACGCTGCGTACTGTTCGCGTTCGCTTGGATCTATTTTTCCCCACCATTTTCTCAGAGTTCGTCCAAAAATAAAAGCGCCAATACGCAGTACAGGTCGCAGAATTAGTGCCAAAACCGGGGGAATATCACGTCGGTTGGTTGTGTGAAATTTGCGATTCGAAAGTTGAATTTGCGCGGGAATATTGAGGCGCTTCTCACATCGCTCTACCGGAACCTTGGGAAAATTCTTTACCGATCGCGTTGGAAAACTAACGAGCGTGACAATTCTTGTATTTCGAAATTTAGCGCTCGCCGAGCAAACACCACGAAGTGTAGAAAACATTTTCAATTTATCAGAGATTGACTAGAATTTATTTAAAGAATATATTAATGACACTGTTAAAAATTTAGAGACTAAAATTGTCTCAAAAATATACCTTGAAACATATTAATTTATAATTTCTTTGTGTCACTCTGGGATATTTAAATTCAACCGTGGGTTATTCGGCACTGCACATACACTGATTAAAACATATTGCATAAAAGAGTTGATTCGATACCGAAATAAAATTGAAACAAGAAAGAGTACAATGCCATGTAACTTAGTCACCGGCAAGAAATTGAATGGTAAGAAGACGATTACTATTTCATCGATCGCATAATGTTTTTAATTCGTGATTACGTCAAACTAATGATGGGATATATAACCTAAAAGAAATTACATTTCCAGAGATTCTCGAAACAATTATTATGCTTGACGTTGCAATGTCGAATGTTTGAGTACAAATAATTATTAACTTTGTGGTGAATCAGATCACATCAATAATATTTTAACAAAAAAACCGACGATTGATCAATTTATGCACAAACGTTTGGTGGAAACATCAGTAACAGTCTCCATTTTTAGTTTATACTGAGGTTAGGTGAAGTATAAACTCGTGATTGTATAATGATACTGCTATTAATAAAAAAAATTAGTTGAGAAATACCGTCGAGGGTGAAAAAAGCGAACTATATAAATCATTGAAATGATGAATTCCGTTCACACATTATCTTTATTCTTTTGATATGACCCTTTTTTATCTTTATAATTCTGACAAGAATACTAGAGAAAATATATCTAAATAGATACCAATGCTAGGAATTTTATCAAAACATTTAATTAGCCTTTCTTGGGAGAAACTGACCAATTTTTTTTACAACACGTTTCTTAAATAATTGCAACACGATAAAAACACTTAAATAGATTTAAGTTTAATAAAAGTTAAAAATCAACATCATCTACAAGCCAGTATTTACAGATTTTTCTTCAGATTCATTTGTACTGGTATCTTCGTCAGAATTTTCTCCACTGCCGATAAAAGTTTCTTCCTCGTTAGATAAGAATGAGGGCAGCAAAATCGGCCTAGAGGGCAGTAAGGGAATAAAACATCTAGATTTTTCATTTTCATTTTCAGCCCCATCCGGTTTTATTTCAACTCTTGGCTGATGAAATTTAGGTTTCATCAGATCAGGAGGAGGGGGTGGTGGAGGCGGCGGAAGAGGCGCAATTGTTTCACTTTTTGATATTAGTTTTTCCTTCTCTTCCAATGTTTCTTTTGAATAAGGAATAGAACTTCTAGACGCCATTTCGCTGTCGGAATCTGAAGAGTGATCCTGTTTTGAATCATTAGCAGCGGGCGATTCATTGGGAATTTTATAACCCATCCGTTCCATCGCACGCAATTCCCGTTCCCTAGTATCCTTCTGCTTTTCAATCAAGGCTTCTTTCAACTCAGACATAAGATTACTAGACAGCATCTTATCAAGCTTGGAACTGTTCTCCAAATAATCATCCATGTTACAGTTTACCAGAGCAACTGAATAATTTTCACGGATATATTCTTCAAAAACTTCGTCCATTATTTCTGGATCAGTGTCTTTGACTATTGGAACATCTGATCGCAAAGTTCCACTGGAAACATCACACATTTTATCATTACCCTTTTCTTGGTTGTAATTCTTTTGATTCATTCGCACAACTATTAACGTGCTTAATTCTGCTAGATCCCTAGCTTTCACAGCATCCCTGTACACGTCGTCAAGTTTTATTTGCAAGGCTTCGAGAAGCTCAGATTCGTTAGTTCCTCTGTCTAGGTGGTTTTCTATATCTTCCATTATCGACGTTAACTTGTTATAGGCGTGTTGCATCTTATGAGAAGTGAGGTGCAAACGAACATAAAGGTCTTGCCATTTTGATCCAGTAAAACTTCTCCTAAAAATTAATGAAATAAAATGTACAAATTATAGAATAAAATTACACATGTCTCACGTCTCTTATTAAATACCTGTACTTTTCTTCGACAGAAACTGATCTGTAATTGTGAAATTCATCGACTACTTTTGCCAATGATATTCTGTGTTTCTCTGTAAATTTGAGAAGCTGTGAAACAATTTTCTCCATCTTCATTGCTCTTTTTAGTTCGTCGCATACACCCGACAGGTCGCTGTGACCAACATGTGCTAAAGTTAACAGCATCTCTGACTGAACAAGAATGAATCTGTAGAACAATTGCTGAAAATATTAGAATGGCTTTAAGTTCTATTTCACGGGTCGTTCTTGATTACGAATTTTATACCTTCAAACTTCCATATGTTACTTCACCCATATTTACAAAACTGTCTCTATTTAGACCTGCGATTTGGAGATCAATATTTCGCCGATGTGGATCTGGCAGAAGATCAACCATATTCAAAGTTGTCCTGTAGTATAAGTCGGATATAATTTGTAAAGATTTCATCGTATCCTCAGTTACAGGTTGTAATAGTTTCAATTTCTCTGGAGCAAGATCACTGTTGACATTAATTAAAATAAGAAGTGAGTAAATGATGCGATATTCAATCAAACTTTTTGCTGATTTGTCTCATATGTTCATTAGATATCGTATTACGATCTTACTTAAATTTCATTCCAGACTGTTTTGCACCAGCATTAATTCTGAAAAACTGATTCAAGATTCTCAGACTCCTTTTGAAAGTGTAATAAAGCTCCGTTTGTTCTGATATAAGTTTTCTCAAATCGCGATTTGTTCGCCAGTTAATATATTTGTATCGAGCAGCTGTAAGTGCAGAAAAAGTTGCCAGCCAAGTTAACGAATTCGAACTATGCTTTACTACAAGATAGTATCCTGCGACAGTAGCTGCTGCGTATTTCAAATAAGATAGTAAGCCATATGCTGGCCTGCAATTAAAGAAAAAGACAAAACTTTATGAATGATAGATTACGAATCATGATCTATAATTGTAAGTGAAATCCTTGCCTCGGTTCTATCTTTTGATTCGCATCTAAAAGGTTTTTAATCAATGCTGCATGATCATCGAGGAGATACCGTGCCTCTGATATACTGGTCAATTGTTTTCGCAATGCTTTGGTATCCTAATACGAAAATTGAACACATAAATAATGGGACTGCACTGTTGAACGAACAATAATTTTATTACAGCAAATCAGTTTCCTCTACATTCTTACCTTGACTAAGTATTGATAAACACGCAAAACGTTTTTGCATAAACCTTGATAAATGCCAATATATGCCTGGATATGGAAATCGAAGAACAAATTACAATTAGGTCGATTGTTTTAAAGTACTTTCTAGTGGCTTCAGGATAAAGTTTTTTTCTTGTTCACGAACTTTTGAATCCTGCAGGGTGTTTGAGATTGGGTGTTTCGAAAAACAAATCCCAAGAATATCAATTCATTTAAAAAATAAAAAGAGAGAAAGAGGAACAAATATCGGACGATAAATGCAGGCAACAATCGAATAACCTTCTGAATATGTTTGTCAGTGACGGATGATAGTTCTTCAGTGCGAACTGAGACGACTTCGTAATCCGAATATCCCATTTTGGACAGAGCTTCATGCAGCTCGCTTCCCTGAAATTTCATGGAACTTGAAGTCAGTATCAAATCATTACAGACGTATGATTTTTTGATTTGTTATTGTTTGTGGCTTTTACACATCGAGAAGTTATCATTTACTCCGTAAATACGTATAACTTACGGCAATGACAACATCTTCATCTTCTTCGTCACATAAATCTGTATCACCATTTGACAACATAATTAAATACAAACAAATACACACCGAGGAAAAACAAGAATAAACATAAAAATTTATAGGTTAGTTTTTTGCCACAATTTTAAGGTTAAGTCTTCGAACTGTCGTTATTTGAGACTTACATCGCGCTTATGGCCACGAAATACGTAAAAATACAAGAGGAGATCCGTCACTGAGCAATTACAAGGTGCTCAGTTGGTCCTCAGAACTAAGAGGCGCCAAGTCTACGCACAAAACAAGCAGTAAAATTTATAGTGCAATAATAGATCAGTAATTGAAAAAGTCCCAGATTTATTATTTTTAAAGCATTCGTAAACTGGACGCGCTAGTACATACAATATGAATTTAAGGCTGCATACAGTGATTGACTTATCGAGAATAATGCGGAAAAATGCAGATGTTTATACTCTCGGTGCCGCGTTGAGAACGTTCGGTAGTATTCGCTTCAGGCGACACTTCGATTCACTGTACTTAATTAATTTTAGTGATTCTTAGCTTGGAGAAATGTCTTTTATGCATATACGGGTAAAAAGTAGGGGGGGAAGATTGTTTTTTGAAAGCGTCAACTTCTGCAGACATCATTACAATCTTTAATTTTTCACCAATTATTACGATAATATTTGTATAAATAAGAATGAAAATGATAATGATAATGCTGAAATTCATGTATTTGGTACTAATCATTTTTTTCCTTCTTTCTTTCATGCATTTAAAGGTGACTACATAAATAAAGTACCTAGTCCTACAACATAAGATATTTGATTATTCAAATAGTTGAATCAGCATAATCAGTATTCAAATAATCGTTAATCATTACACACTATTTATATTTACAACGCAGCATTCTTAAATTTAGGGAACACAAGATCTGCTGAGTGAATACCGATATTTACCGCCAGTAAATTACTGTAAACCAAGAACTGCAATCAGCGTGGTATCAAAGTTCATAAACTCAAGAAAGAAATAAGCTATTTAAGGAAAATAACATTTGACTGGAAAATAAAAATATTCCTATTATCCATAAATCAATAAACGAAACGGAAAAAAAAGTATTGAAAGTACAAGGGGGCAGTGTAAGACCTACGTATTTGACGGCGGTTTCAGCTGGGTGAATTTCTCTTTTAAAGTCTCATTGAACACGTCAAGGAGTCTTGTCGTATCCAAATTTTTGGCCACCACTTTCAACAGCTCTGTTAATGCATCATCGGATAAATTTTTCTCTTCTATATGTGTCGTCAAGGCCTGAATGGTGCATAGCTCGCTGAAAATACGATTTCGTACAGTGCTTGGCTGTCCTTCTAGGGCCGAACATATGTCAGCAGGACTGTTGTTCTGTAGGGCAATGTCCAATACGATGAGTGGGGAGATGAGTTCCTCATTGGCGACTGTGTGACTGATGATCAAATCTTTGGGCATACGTTTCAGCATCGCTTGAAGGCTGGACAATTCAGTCATTGGTGTAGTTATACCAGCATCTGCCTCTTCCTTGAGTTTTCTTGAAAGCAATTCCGCAAGATCTGACGACGTGCAACGCTTGTTGATAGCAGTTTTAATCTCCTCAAAATCCAACGCCTGCATGCAGTCTGCAGCTTGGATTTTACGACGATACGCTCCCAAAAGTTTCGTAAAGAAATTTTTGTCATGGCTGAAAATGTCCGGCAGTCTACCCAGGACTTTTTCTAATCCTGAGGCTCGACATGCAGTTTTTAGATGCGCGTCAACGCTAGTCTTTGGCTGTATTCCAAGCATTTTTATAGTTGCACGTTCAAGGTCTTCGTCAGCCATGTTTTTCATCTTCAACTGGAAGAAACAAAAGATACACAAATAAATCAACCAATAATTCTTTAAAGTAAATAATTTTCAATCGTATCACTTACCCTATAATTAGCGATAATATTTTCCGCCGAGCATCTTTTTATCGCACTTTTAAGTGTAACCGAAGCATCAACCTCGTCCAGAAGTTCCTCAATCGACACTTGAGTTTCTGTAGATTTAGTCAGTTTCTTAGGACATGTTACACAATCATTCATTGAATTTCTAACTTTCAGTTTAACTAGGGGTGGACAAAGGGAGGAAGACTGAGCGATAGGCGTAGAGCTAGTCAATGACAAGTCAGGAGATGTGGTAGGGGTAATGCCGACCGACGACTGCGATGTGTTATCCATAGTTCCGAGAGATGGCAAGCTGACGACAGCCGTCTTTTCGAAATGCTCTAATACACTCTTAACAAAGGGGACCTTAGGGCTCCGTTTCACCGGTATCCAATTAACTTCACGCTCGCTTAGCTGAGCAAGATTTCCCACTGTTTCAATGCCCTTTGTTTGAAAGTAGTTAGACAGGTGTGACTTCCACAGAGGATCGGCAAGATATCCTACGATCGAATCGATTGGTTCACTAGACTCTATCAACGTGGGGAATATCGGGCATGCAGAATCCAGCAATTCTGGCTGGTCAAGTTCCATAGTGTCATTGGTGACCTGGCTGCTCTGGCTGAATGGTAAATTGGAAAAAACTGAATCTGTCACAGGAAGAGTGTCAAATTCAGCTGATTGTCCGGCATCATTAGCATGTGTGCTGGTCCTGACGGGTTTGCTGGCGAACAATTCCTCGGAATTAGTAGTCGAATTGAGTCCTGTCACATTTTGTATGTCAACTGTGTCCTCAAGATCATCTATGCACGAGCTTTCTTTTCTCGTTAGACATTCCTGGATAGTGGGATTCGTCGGTACGTTCATTTCAATATATCTCAGACTGCTGTCGTCTTGTGAAGTCTTGTTCCCCAAGGTGGGGCTCGTCTTTTGGTCTCTTTTTGGCAAACTTTTACACTTGTCGATGACTGGGGCAGTATTGACGATCTCAAATATGTCTTGCTGGGTTTCAGTCTCCTCAATATTTTGCTTCTCCAACACGTTTACATCTTGTTCCATTATATCTTTGGCATCTTTAGTTTTGAACTTCGATTTCGGAGATCCGGCTGCTATTTCTATTTCCATCGTCAAATTATCAAGGGTCACTCTTGCGGAATCGTTTCCGCGCTCTGACAGTGAAATCTGATTGTTACTATTGTTGACAATACCTAAAGTCTGATTTTGGGTTTCCTGAGATGTTACTGTCAGATTATCAGAGTCAGCCTCGGTTTTCGAACTACATTTGCCCTCATTTAATATCCCATCGATGACCTGGGAATCGGTTGGATTTAAAGATTTATCAACTTCCATTTCCTGTTCTTTATCAAACTGTCCAGAACTTTGGAAGGTTTTAATCTTTGTCTGCTTCAAGCGTATTGGAGAATCCTTGCGTGGGACGAAAATACGCGATCCTGAGGAAAGTTTGCTCATACGGTGGGGGGATGTTGAGGTAGTTATCTCGTACCCCATTTCTTTAGAGACTGGAGGATCGGCAAAACTGACTCGTTTTCTCTGAAGTCACGAAAGTAAACAAGAACAACTCATTGTTTTATCTGTGTCAATTGATTGTCATAGGTAAATAAGAAAAAAAGAATTCTGCTTACCTTGCACGCAACAGTTGGACTCTCAGCATCATTTTCAATCTGTAGCTGCCGCTGTCGTTTGAGAATGCTGGCCGATGGCGAGGCAGTTAAGGATGGTGGATTGGCGCTGGACCACTCAAGTATGGGAAGTGCCTCTCTGTCTTGAGCGAGCGAGGCATTGTTTTCTTCGTCAGTCTTTTCTCTGTTCGAGTCACCAGTCCGATCAATCAGTGTACCATCTGTACTAGTGTGTTCCATGTCCATTATCTTTACCAGTGACGATTTCTCCCCGTCATTTCTCAAGTTACCAAAATGATTCGTCATTGTCTGTGACAACGCATCCTTATCTGGAGTGGTTCTCATCTTGTTAAATATTTTTTCCTGTCTGCTACCAGACGGACTTCCAAGTCGTTCCGGTTCCTTAAGAACAAAGAACCGATCTTTTTTTCCTGCAGCAGGCTCCTCTTCGTTTTCCTTGACCTTTTTAGAACTCGAAGCAAGATCTTCATCCAGCGAAACACTGGACTTGGTCTCTGCTAACGCTTGTTTAGTTACAAGGCCCAGCATGTGAGCTGTACGTCCCTGTGGTGTGACTGTTCTTAGTTTAGAATATCGTTTCTGACAGGTTTTAGGTGAGCATGAGCTTAACAGCGAGCTAGGAAGTCTAATTGGTGACAAGGAAACGTCAGTTGCCAGGGATGGTCTCAATTCTGGCGACGTAGTTTTCGCCTCAGCTGTCACAACAGGTTCAGTCAGCACTATTATTTCTGGAGTTGTAGTTGTATCGTCAATTTCCTTAATATTTTGCAAGGCAGTATTCTCTTTCTCTTCCTTCTCCTCTTCCATCTTTTCTGCATCGATGTTATTCTCGCTAACAGACTAACAGATAAATACAATTATTACTCACTGCACAATAACAAGAAATGTAAATTTACATTTTAAAATTGTAACGGGCGGTAAAAACCGAACAAGGAAAAGCAGGCTAATCACATCAAATGAGGAGTAGAGCCTTATGAGATTGTTGAATTGACAAAATCGAAATTAATTGTACAATTCTGATTTTATTAAATAAAAACATAAATTTTACCGAACATACTTCTCTCAGTGAAACCTCGGTTGTCTCAGATGTGCATACTTTGAACGGGCTGTCAGGTTCGGGACCCTTTATGATCTTAGTTTTTTCATTTCCAACATCAAGTTCGATTGTTTGGCCAGGTTGTAAGCTTTGCATTTTGTTGATCCTAATAAAACATTGCTTGTTGCTATATTTTTTGTCCAACATTGACGAACCACTGGTAGAGGATGCTTGCGAACTTTCAACAATTTCTTCCGAGTCACTGGTTAAATTCTGAGAAGCTGACTCTTGAGACTCATTTTCCGTGATATTAAGATCTGGCTCTTTTGCCAGCTCCTGAATCTCATTGCTATCTTTAGATTCAGATTTATCACTCAGATTTTTTTTTGTAGTATTTTCATGAGAAACAGGGTTTGTCGAGTCTTCAGAACTGGGGCTATCTACCAATTTTTTCTCTAATTTCTTTTCCGATTTTTTTTCCACCGTTTTCTTCTCCACTATATTCTTTTCCATCGTTTTCTTTTCCACTGTATTCTTTTCCATCGTTTTTTTTTCCACGGTTTTCTTTTCCGTCGACATTTCGTCAAGTGCTGAGCTTTTCGAATTTCTAAGCTTCCGTTTTTGCGAAGATTGAGACCCAGGGTCAGATTTGATTTCCTTTACCGTACCTTTAGCGCGAATGGTTTTGCTGTTTCTAGTGGTTTTGGATGTCTCACATGACTCGCATTCATCCGTCTTTGCCTCCCCCTCGTCCTCATAGTTTACTTTAGATCGTCTGCGACCAGGATGATTGAGAAATTGATCATTCCCAAATACCATGTTGATCCTGAGACGTGACATTTCAGTTTTTGTCCTCTTGCTTAAGGGCTTTTTGTCCTTCTCACTCTCCGTTGACTGAATGCTATCAGAATCACTCTGGGTATCACTGACTATCGGAAGAATTGATTTTCTGAGTTTTCTGCTGATGCAAATGTTTCCTTCGCTGTCGCTGTCCGACCCTGTAGTTTTCCGCTTTACTCCTCTCTTAGTGGCCTCTTTAACGTGCTTAGACTTTTCCTCAGACGTATTTGGGTTTTGCAAAGTTGAAGGTGTTTCGATCGATTTTTTCTCAGAAGATGCCTCCTTGGGAAATTCAGTCAACGATTCGAAGTTCAATTTTTTTGCTATTAATAGATTGGTCTCAACATCCTTAGAGGACTCGATAGTTGGCGAAATTCTCTCACAGGTCGATGGATTTTCAGTGATTTTTATATTCTCTCCATTCTTAATTTTTTCACCCTCAACTTCCTTCGTCTGCACCTTACTGGAAGTCTCACTAGTTTCGGTAACAACTGTTTGACCTGGATCAAGTTTGTTTTCTTTATTTGCTTCTCCGATATTTGTATTCTTATCACCTGCACCAAGGGCATTGGTGCTATTCAATTTACATGTTGTATCCTGGTTAACAATCTTGCTCTTCTCTTTGTCAAACCATTCTTGGATCTTTTGTGTGTCTTGAGAGTAGGACTGTGAAAGGTCGTTATAGAGTGCTGGAATATCCTCCCGTCTTCTCAACAGCGACTCTTTTTGATGCTCTGTAAGCCGATTGGCGTCGAATTTAAAGTCATTTTTTATAACAACGTATTCCTGTAATGAAGAAATCGCAGCTATTTATCTACAAAATCAGTCAGGATTAAATACTGGTTGTATATTAAGATAATTAGACAAAATAGTCACGTACCTGTGAATCAGGGTCAGGAAAATATGGACACTTCGCTGCATTTTTAGATATGTGGCTTGGACCAGGGCCAGGTGTGATAGGCTTAGGGCTGGGGATTTTGCGGTTGAGAAAGCTGCCAGTCTGTTTTGGGAATTTAGGAGTTTGCTTATCTCCATTTTCTGGTAGAGTTAAGCCAGTAGATTCTTGTTTAACTTTATCCGATTTGGCATCATTTATAAGTTTTTTCACCAAAGGTTTGTTCCTGTACTCATCCAAATCGAGACAAGAAAGCGTTTGAGACACGATTTCAAATTCTTGGTGACGGAGGGCCAGTTGGAAAGCTTTTTGAAATGACACGATCATCGTTGACGATAAGATCGCTCCAAGCCCTTTGAAAATGCTCATGATTGTTTCCCAGGTACTCATGATCTAGAATTACAGGATATCAAGTTCTACAAATACCAGATGAAAACAAAATGGCTTTACATTTTATTAATATTAGATACGAGTGTGTTTAAGTTTATGATTTACGATTTCTTTATTCAATCTTTATACTACATAAAATCTATCAGGGATGATTAAAAAGTGAAAAGAAAAACAATATCTCACGTTTTGCTCTCAAGTTTCATTTTGAAATATGTTCAATTCTAGGTATTAGCTACGATCACTGACATTGCGAATTTTCCAGGGTTCTGAAAACTGTCAATATTTAATTTACACTGCCGATAAGCAAGTTCTGATTACCTCTTTCACTAAACTCTCTTCTTTGCAAGGTCCCAGCATGTGTTCAAGTGCAGGCCGTACTGCTTCCAAGCATGTCGCTACTTTGCTGGGCGCATGTCCATAAAGGGTTATCAATACAGATGATAGTTCTCTAAGCGCAACCTCAGTGTCCTTGAAATTTTTCACTCGAAAGTTGATTATGCATAAATTGTTGATAAGTCTGACTATGGGCAGGAATCCATTTGTGTCTAAAAAAAAAAGAACACAAAATAATATTGAATAATGCTTAAACTCGTTTGCAAATACGGATATCAAATTTCAATACTCATTGTATGTACATCGGGTACAAAATGGGATCAGTCTAAAACGCGAATAAGTAATATTTTCTTTTTTCCTACCAAGCACGTGCTTGTAATTCATTGTTGTCAATATTCCGTCCAGGCAAGATACGGCAAAGCCGGCGTATCGTTCATTTGAATCAATGCCATCTTGTATCATAGAAATTGCTAATGATACAAATTCGTTGGGCTTTACTGTAGAAACTAGATTAGCTTGAAGATCGAATTGTCCGTAAAGATTTTTCCACGTAACTGCAATCTTCTTGATCTACAATTACCGTATAATTACATTAACGAAATAATAATAAACACGAACATAATGGGTCTTTACTTTCCATGCTTTCCTGATTCTTTTTTCTTCTTATACGCTTTACCTCAACAGATACTTAAAAATATTGTTACAGTAAAAGAAAATCTAACATTTTGGCACTATAAACTTGAAACAGAAATCAACTTTAAAGGATAACAATCATAGGATCACTCAACATTCAAGTAGAAAATAAGAAATAAAAACAAAAATGAAATTAATTTATAGCTATCAAAGATGAAGCATAAACAAATTTTTTCACTCACATTCCGTACATCAGTTACTAGATTACGTGTAAACGGGAACTTCATCAAAGTTTGAATGGTTTTAAAGTCATGTGCTGCTGCATCACCTTCGTTCACTTCCTTCCCATCATTCATGTATTTAATTACCATCTCACAGAGAATACACCATAGTACAAACAAACCATTTCTGCAGAAATAAATTTCCGTTATAATAACAGATTATGCTTGAATAATCCGATTCTAATTTTCTTCTTCAATATAAACATAACTTACGAGTTTTCGGGAATAGTATTTACTGATTCAAGTTGCTCAACTAGCTTTTTAATCACTTCAAATGCGTTTGGTACATAAGATATTTGCTCAGATGGTTTGACTCCTCGCCAGAGCAGGTATTTGATTAAATCATGGTGTGTCCTTTAAATAGATTAAAAAAATAATATATTGACGATCATATTGCTGTAATCAGCAGAAAGAATAGTTTAATGTAGTTTAAATTTATTATTTTAAATCTACAACGTCGTCATGTAACAGAAATTTCTATGATCTAGACTTATATAAAATATGTAAGATGTTACTTTCAAGCAAACACGACACTAGTCTTTTAGACACTAGTTAACGAGATATATCCTACGTACCTGTCGATTTTACTCAACATTGACGGTTTTATAAAAATAGTCATTAGATCGACCATTGTGTCAAAATTAAATATATAAGCCGGTAGAGACTCAAGGCTCGGTATAATAATATCCAGCATGGTATCCCTGATGATTGGTTTAGTTTCGATATACTCCCCCAATGCCATGAAGAGCAATATAATTTCTTTGTGTATTTGTGACTAAAACATATATATAAAGGAAAAAAAAAATTGTTGAAGAGACTGATTGATTTTGCAACCAGTTGTTATTTTCATTTTACAATGAGATATTTTGTAATCACATAAATAGTAACCTACCAGTGCAGCGCCATCTTCGATATCCTTAGTTCGAGCAAGGAGAGTTTTCCAAAAGACGGCAATTATTTCACCTCTTGTTTCCAATTCCATGTGAGTCAAGGCAAGCATTGCCTCACCAACGCAGTGTACAAACGTTTTGTAACATAGCTTAAATACTTCGGCACTGACAGGAGATGGAAGTTTTTCTTCTAGTGAAGATTTCGTTAATTCCAAATCTTTCTCATTTGCAGACAAAAGTTGCAAGAGTGCGTCAATTGCGATAAATTTAGTTTTGTAAAATCTCTTGCCGGGCGAAGGAACAACGTTGAATTTCGATGATAAAAGTGGCGTGTCACCAAGTGGACCAAAACAAAAGTTAAGGAACTGAGTAAGTACTGGGCTAGTAAATTTTTCAATATGCTTGAACAGCTTGTAGATCAGATGCCACCAAACCGTAAGTTTTGTCATAGTCATCATCTCAGTTTTACTGTTCTTAGCATTCAATGGTATACAGAGTAGCTTAATTCGTCTGACAGTAGCAAGCTCCTGTTCGTCAAGGGCAAAGTTGTCCACTATCAGGTTCCATGATAAAAAAGCTTGCCTGTGTAAAAAGTATTTAAAAGTTTAGAAAATTGTGTCACTTGAATAATACTGACTATGTTGCAGTTTCTTGTCAAACATTTGCCACGCATTTCACTTTACCTGCGTACAACCGTATCCACAGATTTAAATGCTTTCTCCTCGACACTAAGCAGGTTATTTATGAGACCAGCTCCGCGATGAAGTTCTGTGCCGAGGAGCTGAATGCTAGTAGTCCAGAGCACAGACCAGTCAGGTTCACAGGCAGATACTAAAATTGACATGCGTTTACAATAAGTATTCTGCAACATGGTTTTGTAGTCTTGCCATACAGTAGGTGAACTAATGCGTATGCGATTTCCCATGTTAGGAACCTGGAGTACTTGTATTGCCGGACCTCGCTGTCGTTTGTGACCCATGTAAGCCAAGGTTGCCACTTTGTCCAAAAACATACCACTGAACTGAAAGAACATTATTAGATAGATCATCAAGTCATCAGAAAGGGTCAGTGGTCTAATAAACGTTGCACCAGCTTGACATGGTTAGAATGATGAAAATAGCAAGACCCACCTTTGCACATTCATCGTAAGTGGTGGAAGTAGATAATTTGTAAAGTCTATACAGCAAATTCAGTACACAGACGACGATTTTTTCCTCTACCTGTTCCATAGTGGACAATGTTTTATACTCAACAATTTGCAGGGGTTTTATGTTATCAACGCAAGCGTCTGGAGCAATCCAATCCATTTTTTCAGCAGTTACTGAGTTCATGCAATCCTTGAGAAAGTCAACAATGTATTTATCAGAAGATAACGCCTTCACTGCTTCATCCTGAAGCCCTTCAAAGAGCTGGAATATTTTGAGCCTGAAAAATATATAAAAAAATGACGAACTGAGCCATAAAATGGTCACACAGGAAACGATAGCTGATTAGTATTCATTGGGTAATCGCACCTCGCCTCAAAGTTAACGCGCATCAGTTCACTGAATAAATTGAGCTTGCGATCTCTGCATGATCGAAGAATGGCAGCCAAAGTGCAACTCGCTTCAGGGTAGAGAATTTCCTTGCCACTGGTGAAAGCTGAGAGAACTAATTTGCATATTTCCTTCAATTGTCCCTCGGAAAGAGAGTCCACAGCTCCAGGCCTGGCAACGGCGCTAAAATCACCGATCGATTAAAATTTCCTGTCGTTACTTCATCAACAGCGGTACGGTTAATGCGAGAAAAAACGAGTAAAGTAAGATAGTTTGAAGATTTTATCACCTCTGAATGCAGGTCAACGCCTCGCATATTTCTTGAGGGTCCAAAGAACCGCGCAGAGTCCTGACCGCCGTGAAGACCTGGCTCCTCCTAAACTCTGACCTGCTGGACGACATTGACGCCGGTTGTTTTTACTGTATCCAGATAAATTCACGCGGCAGTTGTCTGACACATCGCTCAATGACTCGAGGAAGCCGCGAATGCCGCCCGTCCACGTGACGGAAATATGACACTTTTCTCCAAGGCACTCGGCCTCTTGGCAAACTTTTTTACGGGGATTCGCTTCGACGCCGGCTTGTGTGCGTGAGTGCACGAGTGATTTCGAAATCGCCCTAAATCGTGGTCGTGCGTAAGTTGTGTAAGTTCGTGTTTGTATAAACAACAGAACGACGCGCAGAGCGCAATTTTTTGCCGATAGTCTCAGGACCGTTGCTGCTGAGACGTTTGCTGTGCGAAGAGGTTGAAAAATATTTGCTCTTGTCAGCGGATTGGCTCCGCGTCCATTGTCAGCAGAGTGAAGTCTCTCGCCTGCTTCGCGGTCTTTCAGCTCGCTCTGGTTTATCAAACTAGAAATAATCACTGGTCGACGTTGCCCCCGGTTCGTCCGGCACAAATTATTACGACGACGGCGCGAAGAGATCTTGGTTTGTTTTGGCGAAATCAAGGCGCGTAGGGAGCTTTGCGGGGGGAGGGCTTAGGGCATATACTACTGGAGGGAGCTACCCATCCCATCGACCTCGCGACAAATGCAGCCGAAGTGATGAGAGAGATACATATATTTTGGGGTTACTCCGTCCCTCTCACTCTGCGTTTGATTGGCTGAGAGGAAACGTAACGGCCAATCAGGCGTAGAGCGGGAGAGATAGATCATATACCAACGTATACCTCTCTTTCTCTCTCTCTCACTCCTCCGCTACATTTTATGTGCACGCGAAGCTACCTCCAGTAGTGTATGCCTTAACCATAAAGTGGAAAGGTCGGGAGCGGGGCGGGGGGGAGCCCGTGACGACAGGACGAAACAGGCTAGCAGGTCGGGACAGGTTGTGACAGTATATCGCACGTCCGCTGGGCAACGTCCGATGGCCAGTGTTGAGGAGGATTAACGAGGTATCGGGCGGTTTGATCAGTTCAGCTATTTATTGTTAGTGCCGCAACGCGGCATCAAATCGAGTTGACGGATACCGGTCGTGGTCATCTAGGCTTACCGAACAAAACGAAGGCGACAGAAAATCCCGCGAATGAGGTTTCAGGGCGCTACTTGTCGAGTAAAATTACCACCCCGAAAGCACCTTCGGCGCTATAGACTTTCACGTCAGTATTTCGCCCAGCGCTTTTGCAACTGCGCTAAAGTCTAAACGATTTCTTGAACACTGGCTACTCGATCAGGGCTATGATCAAACGAATATTAGAGCTTCCGGATGATCCCGTTTGGAAAATAGTTGGGTCAATAAATTGATCTGGATCACTTCCCATTCCTCACTCCCATTGGCTTCCTACCCTCGTCCAACGGAGTTGACTAACTAGGAACTTGAGGTAAGGTTGGGTTAGGTTTTTAACTGCTAGTATTATCATAGCTACTACACTTTTCTGCGCTTTCCAGGCTAAGAAATATAGTACCAATTCAAAGTTATGCTCTTTCGACTAGTACAGGAAGTCTGGGAGAGTGTTGTGGCAATAAAAAGACCTGTTATGTGTACTATGTTTTTCTTGACATAGGAATTAGAGGCATGGTAATTAGAGAGCAAGAGAATCGATATCTTGTGCTTTTTTCTGTTCCATTCAATGACTATTGGGTTCTATTCAAGAACCCATGTCCCACGATATATTATTCTAAAAACACATTGATACAGTTCCATTTTGGGCACTCACGTTTCTAGTTCTGAATGTAAATACTTTCAATATGGCAGATCAGTTTTTGACGTAGCCATTGCTCTAAACCGAGAATAGGATTAAGAGATTGTAATTGTCGGTCACGTGTCCAAAAAGACATACATTGTATTTGGAAGTCTAATTCACAGTTTATGTTTCGAACTTTGAGCTAACAACGCGAAATATACAATTTTATATTATGTAATCAAGATATCAGCGTCATATCATGGTTATCTGGATGCTGTAGTTTAATCCAGTCCACGCCGCTTTGCAAGACATTATCGTAAATCTGAAAAGTTGAATAAAATCCTATTAAAATACTTGAACGTATTACTGTCGGGAAGATGCGCGGGTTTGCTTGAGAAGTTCAATATTCAACATCTGATGTACCAATTCAACACATGAATCTTCACACGAATAATCTAGTGTTAAACAAGATTTTTACATCACAATCTTAGATGGCGCAAGCATAGCTAGCTCACATCTTCATTTTTGTCTTGACCGTACGGAAAATGTAACTTAACGAGGTATTAAAATTTACTTCGGCACACGTATATTCGTAATTTGCGAGAAGTGACCGGAAAAAATTTTGTTACAGAAAAATAAATTTGCAATTCAAGACATGCACTGTTACCATTTTTCTGAATGTTTTTCCGCAAAAACTAATTACAGATGGCACCACTCGGGGATTCTAGCGTGTTGTCTAGCTTGTTGCCAAGTGCCAATGTTTAATTTGCCCAGAAGAGATGCTATGTCGAGGTCGTTGTTAGACTTGTTAGGTTAAGCTGGGTAACGATTGCAATGCCCAAGATCAAGTCGATTTTGAAATGGGTTAGAAAAAACCTGATTTTGCTACTTATTCGAAAATGATCTTTTCACTCTATCTGATGTGGTTGGATAATCACTACATCTGGCCTGCAATTACATATTCAGTCCGAATAAAATAATTGCATCGGTATAACTCCGAGTTACTTTCAAGGATATGGAATGTGATTTTTGTGCTAAGACTGTAGCCAGCCAGATGATTCTGTTAGAGATTGAATCACCCTGTAAAGGATATTCTTACCTACTAATGTTTTGATATCAGTCTTATAGTACCAAATCACTGGTAAGAATATTTGATAATAAAGCTTTTTTAAGAAAAGCTAACGATACATATACTCAAGACATTAGAGATGTGCATGCATAAATTTCCTTTTCAAGATTAATTACGTTGAAATCAAACTGGGCATTGTAGCTTGGGCGACGAATTTATTTATTCAACAAATAACTCTACATATTGTACATGTCAGGGTATTAGCAGGACTACCATCATAGTTAAACTACAAGTAATATAGATTCCGTGATCATGAGCCGGTTAGATAGCGTGTACTTGTTGTTTTCACGATGTTCTAATTAAACAAACGTATCTCTCACTACATTACACCTGAAACAAAAAGAAAACAAAATCTTGACGATATCCACTGCTCTTTGCAATTTTCTGCAATATTACTAAACAGCTGTTCACATGTAAACGTACCACATGTAAGCAGTGTTTAATCTACAGATTCCAATTTGTTATTATATAAAATTTGATTTATTTGCCACATCTTTGATTGGCTTGCATTTACGTGTTAATGGTTCACTATTTCAGATAAAAGATGCTGTAGTTTTCTTGTTATTTCTTGCACAGAATTTACACATTCCTAATGGAGTATCAAAGAAAGACTTTACATTGCAAACAGTTTTACTAGCGTTGCACTTGCAATCTTTTCTTGTCCTCTATTATTTGAAATTATATTAAATACTAACGGTTTGAAACTTTGCACTGGCGAAGGGCCTCGTTGAAGCCCTCACACAGAGTCAAGTCTGATTGACCCTGTGCACATTCGAGGAACTGTTTAATCTCCCATGCGCAAGGTCCGCTGGGTTCGGCATTGCCTGCCACGGAAGCTTGAGGCGCAGCCGGAGCAGCGGCCGCAGGCTGGTCTGAACCTCCGCTAAACATTCCAGTCATTGCGTGTCCAATAGTATGTCCAACTGCTGATCCAATTGCCACACCACCGGCGGTTGCTGCCATTTGTCCCATCAGAGATGGACCTTGGGATGGAGCGGCCATTGGGGCTGATGGCGCAGCCTGCATAGGTGGCTGGGCTGGAGGTGGTGCAGCCCTCGCAGGTACCGTCGCCCTGCAACAGCATTCAGATGATCCAGGATTGATCAAAAAAAAAAAACAATAAACGGAAATAAAAGTTATGAAAAAATTTCGGAACAACATGACTTGTTGAAATCAATAAAAACGTGACGACGGAAGCATGAAGCTGACTATTGCACGAAATTGCGTTTTTAGAATCATAATTATGAGTATAATACTCGTGACAGTGATGTAATGCGTCGATGAAATTACTATATTTTAATACATTTCTACTACCTTCGGGGTGGTGGACTTGCGGAACGTCCTCGTCGAGGCATGTTTGAGTCTTTATTCTTTGCTCAGTCAATATCACTTTCACGAAACGCTCTCTTGCTTCGAACTGACTCGTCTGCTCGGCACTGGCTGGATGTATGTCTAGTTACACAACGCAGAATATTCCGGAACAATGATATATGTATGTATATATGTGTAGAAATACACGTTCAATGTCGCACGACAATCCGCAATTCAGGTAAATGACGTCGAAATTGGAAGTTGGGGCATGTGACTAAAAAGGCGCATTTTCATATAAGTCTAATCCTAAGAGCAGAAATACTAGAGAGAGAAATTCAAATGATCTTTATTACGGACATGCGAACCTAGTGGCAGGAAATTGAACTCAGTTGAATATGACTGTGGACTCACTTAAAAGATTTTCTCGTTTATAAATTTGCCACAGTGAAATGATATACTCCCAATAATGTATTCACGGATCTTTTGAAACATAGTTTTCATCAAAGAAAACGGTTCCGAAGTATGTGAAACTTTGGACCTTCATCGGCACGGAACTGGAAACCAGACTTGAAGCTCAAGAGCGCATGCGCAATTCATTCAGACTAGGAATCTGATTGGATCACGAATAAGCCCGACTGAAGATGTATAAAGACTGCAGCCTTACGGCTTAGTGTTCGGGTAACAGCTGCTAAGGGGCAAAAGAGAATTCTACTATGCCGTATTAATTTTACAATGGAATCCCACGAGACGAGTGAGTAAGCGCAGGATCGTCAAATTACCCCCAAACCCGGCAAACCATTATGAAAAATAACCTGAGGTTAACAGTCTGCATGTGACTGTCAAGCCTCACGTGCCAGATTTGAATAAAGGCCCGTGCAGATTCAGTAATGTGGCGATTTCGTAAGGTTCCAGCTTTACTGCAGCTTCTACTTTTTTGATTGTGAGTCAAAAATATATGCTAATTTTCACGCACAAAACGTTGTACAAGTTAGGAAAAAAATATGTGTAGATGATTAACGCAGGAGAAACTTTCAGAGAAAAAAAAGCATAAACGCATTACTGGATTAACTTACGGTCGTTGAGATATTGGCGAAGGTGTTTTGGGGTCCTTGCTGGCTCTATCTTTTGCTCTTACCTGATTCCTTGTGGCCAGACATTTGCGATATGAAATAACTAAATACTGAGAATTTCTAATTTGAGGTTCGAATTTTCGAGGTTGTACGTATATTGTTACAGAGTAACGCTAACTAACTGCAGAGATACTCATTTCTTCCGTTGCCATGACTGTAATTACCATGATTACAGCGAAGTATGCTACAAACCACGTCAGAAACACGGGCTTCTTTTTGACGCCAATGACACCTTTAGTCCAGCGTCCGTTTTTTTTTCTTTTCTCAACTCTTCTGCTTATGTAATGCTTAGTCTAGCACAGCTCAGGCATGAGAGACTTTGCGAGTGATTAGTGACCTATCTGATGCAATAGATTATAAAATTTCCGTACAGAATCATGAGCAGTTGACCCGTAACGTAACAATGACTTCCGATCTTTAGATGTAAATAAAACCGCGAAGAAACGATTAACTGCAATCACGCGAAACTAACTACGCACGCGTGGATTATTAATATCTGCCTTAACCCACCAATCAAGTTTCTAGACTCTAAGTCCGACTTGGGTACGTAAACCGTACTGTACGCGGCGAGGTTGTATCAGCCCGCCAACTTCATCATCATTGCTTCTTTCGCACATTTAAATGATAATTCATTCAATACAATCGGCTTGAGACTCGACCGTGACGTCTCTACATTTCTTTTATTTACCGAAAGAGTGAGAGAAAGAGAGATTCGAGGTTATCTCTTTAAAAAATAACCCCAGTAATAATAATGAAGACTAAGAAAAAAATTGTCGTACGAATAATAGCTTAAAGCACCGGTTTTTTTAGTACTATAAACACATTTTTTCTTTTGTATGAAATGTCTTCAACTACACCCAATTCGTGTACCTAAAATTGAATTTGAAATTGTTAGATAGACGCAAATTATATGTGAATTATTACTATCAACATTATTATAACAAGTACGATGCTGAAATCGTTTCTCCGTGTCGAATTTTTCTTTCGCATAAAATTAGCGAAATAAAATATTAGTTCTTCACCGCACTTGTGTTTACCAATGTATGTCCAGTTTTCTTTGTCACTTCGTAATTCTTTTTTTGTTTCATTGTATTTATATTTATGTTTGTGAAACCAGAATCATCTGAATGTTTACATTTTCACGTTCATAATTTCTATAGTAAGCATCAGGGCCATGTTGACGGTATATCAATTCGCCAATATCAAATTTGAGCATCTGTCTCGATTAATCGTCTGCACTAACAATAAGTCTGCAACTTATTACAAACATCAATGACTGTAGAATTATTGATTTATGGCAATTACTTCACTGAGAGATAAATGTAAAATCAGTACAGCTTTTTATCGCTTATTGATTGAGATCGAAATCTGACTGACCGATAAATTTATCGATAAAATATCTGCCTTCCAGAAAATCAGATATTACTGTTTTAATACTTTTATATATATCACTCTGTTAATTATGATTATTGCTATGTAATATTTTCGACATTAATGCAAAGTGTGACTAAACAAAAACAAAATTATTAGTTAGTGATTAGATAAACTAAGTAAAAAAGAACCTCTTTTGTCCATTATGCGTTGAGTCATCGAAAGACTGTTTTCGAGTTTCTTGCACTTTCAACCCTAAGTCGTGGAACAATGAGTTATTAAACTCGACGATCCGTTTGCCATTTTTCTCGATAGGTAAGAGAAGATATTTAATTGCGTCGTAAGAGTCCCCGTAATATATCGGTGTTTTTAGCGCGTAGAAATGACAATGAACGTTAAAGAGATCGACCTATTATTGACTCTATATAATTATAACCACAGCTGTCGGCTTCACAATCTGTTTTAATTTAAAAGAATTGAATAGGAAACTTGTAACTAGTACTCGTATCTCTGCGCCCATCCGGAAGAGTACGTGTATAATGGATTAGAAATAAATCTGAGACTAATTCCATGTTTCACAGATCGCTTTGGCGAATTTAGGTGTAAGGTACAGTTAAGAGTGATATGATGCATATACTTACACGTGCGCATCTCTTTCGTTCAATCGATTGATTAAATATTGATTATAAAAAAAAAAAAAAAAAAGTTACATTGTAAACAGTGCGCAGTTGTTGTCTGGCCTGTACTATATATACGTATATGGCAATGATAATGATAATGAGTCCAACCTTCATTTCAAGGAGTGTAAACAATTGTGTGGTTCAGCAATACCGTTTAGCAAATATGTCGGGTGAATCAACTACTTGTTAAAATCAGTCAATGAATTCAGCAGTGTAGAAGTTGCTAAATTCAACACCAGTTGCTCCTCGCTAATTTACCTGAGGCACGAGGCAGCCCAATAAAGAGTGCAGAGTATATAACAAAAGTCGGGAACACTGACAATGAGAACATTCAATATTAGTTCAAAGATACAGCGGAAAAATGTTGTATTTTCTCAGCTGTGGATCCTATAATGTTTACGTTGCGCTTTTTGAGTTCCTGGGGTGCCATTTGCGATGAAAACTTTCTTGGAGTGCATATACTAGACCCGGGAAATTCAGAAACAATGACCGTTGCAAAAAGATCAGATTTCCATTATCGCGAACGGACTTGGGTTACAAGTATCGATAACCTGCCGGATCAAAGTATAAGCAAGTAGAAAAACGGCAGAAAAAGTACAACCCATTGTCCAACCAATTTATCTGTTGCGACAAAGCACTTTTCACTGATACAGCATTGTGGTAGCCTTGATCAAGCACGACCGAGAGATTATGGAGACGTGGTTTAAATGGCCGCACTATCGCAGAATCAATGAAAACGTGCAAAGCCTGGACTCTGATGCTGCGGCACCCAGACTGCAAAATATTGAGTATAGATACATTTTCGATCAATCACATCGAGAAATGATGATCATACATATCGACTTTTGACGAAACTCATAAGCGAACAATTTGTGACATGGGAAGGCAAATCTTTCAAGCAGTCAACGCTCCACATGCCGTCGAAGGACGTCCGAAGCAGACGGCTCAAGGAACTCATCTTGAGTTTAAATTAGCTACTCATTGTCAGTCCACAACCTGTCCGAAAATTATTCACCGTCGAAGATAATCGAAGGATTTCCTTGCTGCGAAGCCTTTGTATGCATTATACATATCGTGAAAAGTTGGTTATAGTCGCGATTGTGAGGAGCATGATCATGCAGGGTCAGAATTACTGTTTCGGTAGAAACTTCCGTTGAATGGTTGTCGCATAGCTGCCGCTGTGCTTCGCGAAAAGTTTTGGCTACATGAGATATTCAGAATATTGATACGACATATGTCCCAGCGCATACTGTAAGTTGACAATAACGATGGCCAAATATTTTCATATTTCACCTTGAGGAAAACATGTTTTCACGTGGTAAAACGCGTAGATGTTTGCAGCACATGCAAGGCAGTTTGGCTGGGTTCAAATAAGGGGAAAAAATGTGGATATTCTATTACTCTCTAATATATGTATTTGAGGTATTCTCACAGCTGTGGTATGTGACATATATGATGTACAAACCCTTGGATTAAGGTTGAGAAATTCACAAGGCCACCGGAATAGTCTTACATATACTTCTTTATTTTGGAAGTATGTACAGTGCACCGGCTGGCCAAATTGATAATCAACTTCCTCAAGTAGCTGGTAGGTGAACCGGAAGTGAAAATACCACGACGCATTACCACGTATCGTTGAGTTCCGCTCGAATTTTCTTTGACACGAGTAGATATTCGATCAGGCCAGCATCACGTCCCAACAGGTCTTGATAGGGTGGAAATCAAACGTGTCTCATTAAGGTACACCTGACAAGGCCCTGGGCATGTCGTTCCCAGGTATCACTTATCAAAACGTGTTTGTTGAGGCTCTCATCAGGTTATCATCAGGCATCCGTGACTGAGGCCTGCAGAGCGTGTCTGATCTGTCCATGAGCAGGCTCAGATCAGGTAAACTCTACTACGGTGCACCTGATCTGACCATGACTAAACTTAACACATTGTAAGTTCTCAAGCAGCCACCAAGCGGTATGGAAGTAGTTCTCATGATAAAAGTATGAGATGACTTGTAACAAAGTGTGTCCATTTACTTACTAAATCGTACGACATATCATTTTGCAGTTTATCATTTTTGTAGATATCTGCCTAACGATACCAGCGACTCACTTTTGGTAGTCTTCACTTTGCATCTATACAATACTAAATAATTTGTTACGTTATTTTAAAAATCAATCAATCTGAACAATCTTTGCCCAAGCCTGATCAGGTAAACACCTGATGAGGTCCTGATCCAGTTGTGATCAATGATTGAACATCGTGCCGGAACTCAGACTGATCAGGGCATTCTGGAACGACACGTTATATATTTCTGGTCAGGCCCTGATTGAGTAATCTGATGTATACCTGATGAAGAGATACGGCAAGCCTGATCAGGACCTTATCTGAGCCTGATGAAAATTTCTCCTCGGGCACATTACTCAAGGAAACGTAGAAAGAAGGAGAAAAGAGAACGACAAGACGTCGAGGTAAATCGAAACTACGCGATTGTATTCGGGTAAATATATTCGGTCCCTATAATACGACAGTGACGTATACAGACATAACCTGAAGTAATTCTTAACTGTGAGATTTCTTATCATTGATAAAAGTCAAGAAAAAAAAGAAATATCGGTGTACGAACTTGCGGTCAAACACTTGCGTGAATCCCTTGTAACTCGGGGCAAGATCCACAATTCTACGTAAGAATAAGTAGGCCAAGTTTGCGCGCAGATCTAACCAAGTCGCCGCAGGACAGGCGGTTGGTGTATTGTTAGTATATTGCCATTTGGAAAATTGATTCGTCAGGTTTCGATGTTATTATTCCATCCATTATCAGACTCCTTATCTTTCGGGGAAATCGCACACCACGATAATCGCGTGTCTACATCATTGGTGCATGCGTGCGTCAGTTCGCGTCTTTTAGTGTGATGTGTTCTCTCTTTGATACACGTGTGTATAATAAACCCGAAGACGTGACTCAGAGCGGTGCAGAGCTTGGAGTGTCCCGCGATATAAGCGTACGGCGTGCTTCTTAGTACAGACCGCAGCTCCGAAGCCAACTGACAGTTGAATCGTATATTATTTCACGCCAAAGAGTCGTGGCGGATAGTCGCCAATGTGTCCTCAGTTATATTTGCATTCCATTCTTTCATCAACACTCGCTCATACGGGTTACGGTTGAACGGTAACGATTTTTCATTTCAAAATTCGAACTTGCCAACGGATCTAAACTTTCGCGCGCAAACGCCGCGTGCTTGTGTTTTGTTTGTTGTCAACCCTGTGAGTGATCATTGAAGTTGATGCTGAGAAGCAAATTTCTACACCCGAGGATTCAATCTGAATAAGAGTACCTAAACCTCATTGAGGAATTTGGTAAGCATTGTTCTTTATATTCAATAACGTAGAAAGTAGTTTAATTGCTTTTACCTGCTTGATCATTAATGCGAGTGTTAGTTCTTTGTTTAACGCGCTTTAGAGAATTCCTCCGCAACTGTGCGTTGCTCGTTCAACAAACGGGGACTACATAGCTTAATTGACTTAAAGGTCGTTCATATAATGATCAATGAAATATTCTGTACGGCTTTTCACCTGTATAATTATATAACTAGGTTAGAATACATGAGTAACGTGATAATGGTAGACGGCCTGTGGACCGTCCAATCGGTAACAACGCGTGATTCGAACGATCGTTTATCTTCCATCAATTATTAGTCTAAAACAACAAGTGATTATAGCTGGTCGTACCGTACACTATAGCCAACCTGGTGCCACTTACACACGGGTGTAACTTTTTGAAAAATTTTAATAACCATCTTTGACTTCGGGCTCATTCAGCCGGCGAAAACAAGACGTAGAAAATTTCTTTATGCATACAAATCTTGACATATACATGCATACGCAGCCATACGTACGTTGCGGTCGTGACTCCGCTATTTTGATCTTCACCAAGCGGTATATGTCTATGCATACAGCGAGAATAGCTTATTGCAATAGCAGGTTATTTTTTGCAAAACGAAAGAGAATTGTATGTATCTAGAAGACGTCACAGGGCGGGGATGGGATTCACGAAAAAAAAGATACACGATAACAGGTCCCCACCTCGTATACTTGTTATACGTGTTGTTTTATCGTAAGCTCATATCGCAAAAACAATAACATATTTTTGTTACACGGATGTACGAAGAGTTTTTTTCATCACGTACAGCACTGTCTCACTTTCCTTGAACTTATGTATGTACGTAGGTACGCATACTGGATCCGATGGAAATCGTCATATTATAGATTCGTTTGCAACGATGCACCGTCTTACGATCATTGCAAAATGTGTTTACTTATTTGCAAATTGTCAACTTGACGCTCAAACAGCAGAGTGTAACACGCGTAACCCAAGGTAGCGGGAATCATCAGCCAATCAAATATTGCACTGCATCATCTTATTTCACCTGCGGTTGCGGTAGAAAGTTTCGTTGAGCATAAACAGCACATCTCACAGTGAAAAGTCTTTGATTCGTAAAGAGTGACCCTCGGCGATCATTCTCGGCCATATTTAACCGCAGTCTGTCTTCAGCTGAGGAAGATCGAATTATAGGAGGTCTTCTCTCCGACAAATACCCTGCAGAAGGACCTTGGAGGAGCAGTGCCCGGAATATTTTTCATTGGGACTGCGACTCGAGTAAGCCTGCGTTTATTTTTCGCGCCATAAAATAATTGGGGTCATTCAGTGTCGTTTCGATGTTAACGAACCTGCGTCTCGTTCAGTCACGTCGCAGTTTCTGTACCGAGGAACGATAATATACATACATATAGTGATGAAGCATCGAGGGTTGGGGGCTTTCGCTTTTATACTTATCTTTATACGCGTTTCACTTTATATTCGTATCGTTGACCCGTGCAGCCGGCAACGTTTTTCACACCGCGAATAAAATTTTATTTTTGGTTCCCCCCCCCCCCCCCCTCACCATGCGGCACTTTTTAATATTCTCAAAGGTCACGGGGCATTAGGTATCTGAGAAATTGACATTAAATTTCATTTTAACGGAATTAAGACGCACTTCAGTTTTACACGTTAAAAATAAAATTTCTGACGAAACACTTTGCGTGATGTCTGTATACATGTATATGTATTACCATATGTTCCGATCATCCGCTAGCTGTAAGAGATTTCTTTACCTACTGCAAAAAACTCGACAAGACACTGCTTTGATTCTCGTGTGAATTTCTTTACACAAAGCTTTGTATGTACCATGCTGCAACTAGTACGAGTGTCGCTGACCTGGGGACAGTGCTTATACACTTTATCTCAAGGTCGCGACGAGGTGTGGCGACTCAATGCCACTGTCATTGCGGGGGCGCAGACGGAGACGAATTGCATTACCAATGCAAAAAATAAATACAAATAATTAACGAATAGACTTGCGCTCAAGTTGGGTGGGCTTCGTTTTATCTTATTTATCGTCTCACGTTGATGGTTATAGTTAACAATAACGATCGGCAACGACGACGAGCATGCAGGTTGGCATACCTTTACAGCACTGGAGTGCGGCGTCATCCAATTAGGTAACACCTTGCCCTGCTGGTTGGACAGTATATTTATCTCAGAGCCGCGTGTCGAATGCAGTCGGGGTTCTGACCCCAATCGTATGTGGAAAAATAAAAGAAGAATACACAGGCTTGGAGTAACTACTTCTTCGTTATTTTTCTTATATAAATACAGGGACGATGATGATGCGACCGAAGGATAACCCCTTTACCGGAGAATCTTATCTCTCTTGAAACTTGATGCGATATATCTAATCGATGTCTAGACCTACTGATAAATGGAGGGAACACTGAAAGTGTACACCTACTCTTCATCCGCTTGTACAGCGAGGTATTATTTTTAGAACGTTGGGTTCTTTGTAATTCCGTTCTCGTCGAAGTCCGGATCCACAAAGGTCAGAAGCCTCGCTCTTCTTCCCGTTGAATACAGCTTGCTCTGCGGGATATCACGTGCACCATATGCACAGAAACCAAACACCATCTTACATTTGTACGATATTTGTCGGAATGATAACACGTCTAGACTGTACCTCTTTGTCGACAAATTTTGGCACACGATATGATTGTTCGAACGATACTCCTTAGTTCCTTTGTGAAAATTTGATGATTACGGACTTAATATTGTATTGAGAGTATTACGAAATTTGTCACTCGAATGACATGAAGTTCGAGGAAATGGTAATACTTCCAAAGAGGAGAAAACCTGAACTATCTCGATGACCTTTCTTCGCAGTATAACACACTGTAAACTTATGAAGCAAAAAGAAATCCGAGAATTGGGCATGTAGGAATAAAAAATATTTAAACATTTTATGAGGAAAGGCTTGCGTGGAAGATGTTTTCCAAGGATTCCAATTTATTACTGCCAAACAGGACGGTCATTAGAAATGATCATCAATTATACACGCATATCACCCCGACGTGTTTTTCGACTCGAAATTTTCCATTCCGTATACTCAAACATCTCCAAACCGGCACCTAGAACTATTGGATTGTTGGGACGTAACAAAATAACTTGGGATATCCGGTACAGCTGGTAAGCCAGGAGAGAGTGAGAGGTGAGTGAGGGTGACCGAGACAGCAATAGACAGATGAGCAGGCAGATGCGCATTTCATTCGAGGTATTCCTTTTAGAGAGCTGATCTTGAGCGTCTCTCTCAGAATCATACATTATGTATAGTAAAACTTCCTAGGATAGCTAGATTATTATTCATCCAATTAACGGGCGAGTTTCATCAGAGTTTGAAATCATTCACTGGGATCTTTCATTATACACTGTTGGATGACAAAACAGTCTAGACACGTGGCAAATACAGTTTTCTTTGCTGGCACTACGTCAACGACGCATCGTATACGTGTACTATATACCGCACAATAATTTTCTCGGAACCGGTACATATTACGGTTTATACCGCGCTTCGTAATTTATTATCTAACAACAAAACCATGTCGTCGTACCGCTTTGGCTCAAATCATCACTCGACGCGCCAAAGCTTGAATGAAGCGATTGATGAGCTTCTTCGATTCTTTATTTACTTATTTATTTACTTCTCGTTGAATGCGGAACGAACATGGACTCTCTGGCCGCATCTGGACTTACAATTAGGCAGGATATCGAAAGGAAGCGAAATTTGTGAAATTATCGGCTATCAAACGTGTCATCGGTGGAATAAATGAACGTAAACTGGTTCCGTGATGTAAGCCATATATAAAGCCATGGGGGTCCGTCGATTGACCCTGTTGGTCATGTATACCTACCCATATTGAAATTGCAGGCGTAGATAGGCAGAACCTGTTTCCTGACGAGCTTACTGTATCCGACTCTTTAACAGTTATATGTATGGGTGTATTTTCCCCCAAGGTCGTCCGACGCGTACATTTACGTACGTTTATACAGGTGTGTGATCGCGAAGAGATCGACATTTGAATACGTGTACTCAGTTTTTCCTGTACTCGGGAAACGTGCGAAAATAGAAGATGAAAGTGCAAATCTACAGCGATCAACGTTTATACACTTGGCGCGTTCAGGGCGAATGAAAACATCACGGTGGTTTCATGGAAAACCAGCAAACTTGCGCGGATTTGAATAAAGATAACAAACAATACTTACACATGGCCACCATTTCTGCCATTGCGGTAAAAGACGGGAGAATATATTACGCATAAAAAGTTACAGGACGTATTCAAATCAGCATACATTACTAAAGACGATGTACACGTCATCGGTAATCGGAGAATTGATTACGTTCTCGCGGGCTTGCAGTAACTGCTAACCACGGCCAGAACTGAGTATAATTTCAACGTCGTTATACTTCATGAAGTACATCATATGTTGTACATAGCCAATTTGAAGCAACGGCTAGTGAGCGATTTCATCATCCTTCTCCGTTAACACCTGACTATTCATTATTATACCAGTGCCGCGGTCGTATAATGATAAGCCGAAACGAGTCGTCATTACATGAGACTGCCGTATCAACAAATACCGAGGATACCATATTAATCATTTCTAAAAAGGTATCAACCACGTGAGTCACGGAGGTGACCGAGTTCTCTGTTTGAGCACTGTAACCCACTCAGGATTCGAAAATATGTATGTATAACTTTTCGCCCTCTGTAGCACCGCAAACCAATCCATCGTTCACCAGCACTTGAACCAGGTACCGAATGACGCAAGTCGGCCGGGTCACGGCCGTGTCACGCGTGTCCCGCAACTGACCTTATTCAAGCGATTTCCCATAGTCCGCAGGACTCACGAGTAATGAGGAATCTTGCCGATACCTAGAATCCCGCATACGTTATTCCTGGTAGTGAAATTGCAATCTTACGCGTAACCAGCGCTCTTCGCGCCGAGTCACCGAGAGGTTCGGGGAAGGAGACGTATCGTCCTGGTAGCCTGCTCTAGCCTCTGAGAAATATCAACGCAACGGGAAAGGGATCACACTGATTTATCGCCGACTACGCGCCGGCGCAGTGGGCGAAGTGGATGACCAGGTCGGTCGGGACGGAGAGCCCCGTACGAGGAGAGAGGGACGAATCTCGCGTGGCTCCGTTCTGCCTCCATGTGCTCGTGACTCCTTCGGCGCCACGCGGGGGCTCGACCGCTGCGGTAATGCGCATGCGCGGGGCCTGCGCATGTCTGCAGTCAGCGCCGTATCAAGGCTTTGGAGTACCCCGCGCCGCGGTTCCCGCTGAAGAAATGACGGCTTAGGGTTTAAAGAGGTTTGGTTGACCGAACGTTGACTTATTGTTAATTTTTTTACGAGGGAATCGTGCATCGAGTATTCAACGAATTATAATAATCGCGAGCTAGAAAGAACCTTTCAACGAGACGAAAATAGAAGATACCGGAATTTAAAAGCAAACGCTTCGATATCGAGGATTCGTTTAAAATCGTTTAGAAATTGTGGTCAATCTGGTATTAGTACGTGTTCACTTGACGATGAATTATTCCATTCAGAAGACTATTTTCTACAAATTGAATGGGATGTTTTGGTTCTTTTTCATGCTGATATTGTTAAATATTTAATTTCACAATGTTAGATTGATACTGATTATGGTCAACAAAATGGCAATATTGAATGAACTATTGGAAAAATTAATATCTGTTTTAGTGAAGTGAGAAGAAAATGAGCCATCGTAGATTGGATTGCTTGAATGTACTAGATTAAAAAAAAAAATATTTTGAAGCAATTTGAAGTGAATCATATATATGTAAGCTATTGGTTATAATTCCAGTATTTTTTATTTTTCTAGCTCGCAAATACAACAGTGTCATACATATTCAACATACAAATAATTGTTAATAAAATTGATAAGAAGTAGGTATCGATTTTTAGCCAACCAATCTCCGTAATTCGCTTGTAATGCAAATCTTCTGTCTTGTTGGAAATCCGTCATCAGTTTTAGCAACACAAACAGCTGATGACATGAGACAAGTTCTTCTTAAATTGGAGAGGTGTTAAGTACGGAGGGAAAGCTTATAACAGAAAACAACACCGGAAATCTAGGAAACGAGTGATTCAAGTATTTCAACTTCCTAGAATTGAGGCGGATACTGTACGCGGGTGCTAGAATCGGTGTATCACGATGTTAACGCGATTAAAAAACGGATGGAGCCAGACGTTCCGATCAGCTGTGATGATAACGAAGTACATACCTTGTATTATTCATGCGATGATAACGATGAAATGAATTGAACGGTTCTTCGCTCCGAAAAGTTTTCACGAACACGTTGACACGTGATCTTTCTATTTTTGCCAGATTCAAACTGACCGTCACAAATTGAACTTTCGACATATCAATGACTGCTATATGATTCGATATCTGGCGGATCTTGATGGAATTTGGTGAGCCAATATGTCTTGAAAATAATTGTTGAAAAATACAAAAACTGAAAACATTGAGGATTCATTGATTAATTCACAAAAAACAAATCCGGCCACTTTTGCACATGATATAACAGAAGAAATTACCGATCTTTTATGCCTCTCTGGTTTCTTCTATTTTGCGTTACCACTGCGTCAAGGGCTCTGTTGCATAGCTGATGAGTATTTGGCAGCTTGCTTTCCGGGTGCTCCGAATGTTCCACTGTTGCGTAATTTGTTTGGCAATATCTGAGGTCAGGTTGTGACCGCGTTATCGACTCCGGGGATGGTAAGTCGAATACATCAATATAGTTTCGCGATCGATACACGTACACATGCACGTGCACGAATAACCTACCTGTCCACTTACAAGTTACCACTTGATCAGTTTAAAAATAGTCAACGAACCTCTGCCGATTGATCGCCGGATCGCTATCAGCTACTTTCACAGGAATTCGATAGATATCGAACGGGGTTGGCGGCTGGAGGCGGCTGACACGGTTCGACGTATCTGCAGGCAAGTTTCAAAATCAATGGCTTTTCCCAACAGCGTGCACGATACACCAAACCTTAGATGAGATATAAAAAATGCAAGATATTATCACTTGATGTATTTAACTGAAACTGCAAAGTTGGTGAAAGTCCAAATCAAGTTGAAATGACTGCGCGCTAGACAAATGACGAAACATGTTTCTTGTTTTCTGTTCTGTGTTTTAGTTAAAAAATTTTTAGCGTAAGATCACGTCCGATTTAAGACTGTTTTCGGGAATCCGTTACACTTTTTCGGATAAGAACATTGATGCGACTTGTTATTTTTCGTGTCGTCATCCTTCTGACGTTAGGAAATGCACTCTGCTCAGCTAGGATCGGTAAATTATGATATCATCAATCGACAACTGAATAGTTCGTAAAATATAACCTCAAAGCTCGTTTCGCGGCGAAATAAATCAATGAATAATCTGTATGATATTTATTTACTTTTGGCTGACCAGCGTGCACTTTCCGAGTATGGCACGGTCGTTTTACGAATAATTCGATATCGATTCAAAGTTGTAAGAAAAACTCATCCCGATTTTCGTGATTTTTACTCTTGAATCGGTCACGTGACATCGTGCTCAAAACAGCCAAAACCAATTGGCAGTTCTCCGAGTTTTCCCCAACTTCCGGTGTCAGTCGACCCCGCATCTCGGAACCCATTAATCCCGGCTAGACGTACGTTCCTGACCCGGGATGCTGGAGAGGGCAGCGAGACGCCGGTGTGGTAGCCCTACGCGGGAAAAACCGTAAACCACGAGAACGAGTCGGCGCGTAGTTATTGCTTCTTCGGCTTTTGGTGCGCGCGCGCACGCAACGTTAGTGCAATTTAGTTCGCCGACGCGCTTCGAAGTCGACGTACATACATTCGTATACACGACGATACATCTCGCTCAGCCGAGTAAAGGGTACAATAATTATCACGTAGTCGGGCAGTGCCGTGATAAATATCGCCTGTTCCTGGCGCCGTTACGTAACCCGTTGGACAGAGTAACTGGTTGGTCCCCGGGTCCATTCATCGAACCGACTTCGATTCCTCGCATCGCGAATTTAAAGCAAGCCAGACGCGTTAGGCACGCGCCCCGAGATACGGTGCGAGGCAGGAAGAGGGGGGGGATTGAAATGCGTAGATCACCGCGTGGTGTACTCAACAGTTTTCGATCGCCGACTACGACGACTACGACGACGACCGCAGCACCAGCAGCATCAGGTAGTCGAAACGCGGAGCTGTCGAAACACGCGGATCGCGTCCTAAAAGGATCGGAGAGCATCAGCAGCGCCCAGCTTTTAGATTCAGCCGCAGTTGGCTCGAGTGCGCCAGTTGAACGGGTTGTGTCGGGAAAAACGTTCGTCTTTTGTCGCGTCGCGGTGTGAAGATAACTGAATACGTGATTTTAAATAAACCCCGCCCCCAGCTGCCGCCGCGGTATTGAAAGTGCCCGTTGTGTTTCTTGTGCCGACCTCTTCTTAACGGACAACCTGCCGGACGGGGTCACCTCAACGGACGTCTCATCCACCAGAGAAATCGAGATATGGCGGACCCTGAGATCGCAGCCTTCGCCAGCGTGCAGGCTCCGCTCCTGGTCTGCGGGATATCGATAATACTGGGTGTCATCGGTCTCGTCGTTGCCTACCTCATCAATCGACCCAACGAACGCTCGGAGGGGGGCTCAAAGACCGTCGATAGTAAGTCTCCGCAAGCCGTTGTTTTCATATTTTATGACTCAACCCCCACAGCGTGACGTCCGCGTCGCCACCCCGTCATAAACGTGCCTTCGTTATCCCTCGAGAAGGGCAGACAACTTCTCGCAGCTCGAAAGTACGCGAGGCTGCCGTTCGGCGGGCGTACGAAATAGCGTAGATGCTTCGTCGCGTCACTTCCGGCCTACTTTTCAACACGGCACGCGGCTCTAACCTCGAACTTAACCCTCCCTCGTTTTGGGGGGCGCCATATTTGAAAGCACCCCGCTCCCAAAAAAACCGAACGAAAGATCGGTGGGATTTTTAATGAACTATATTCACGTCTGTGCATTATGTGTATAAGCGGACGGATTAACGGAGTGTGAGCTTAATTAACCGTGTGATATGCTTGTCCGTGTTACTTGTACAGGTAGAAGAAGAAGAATGAGAAAAGCAGAATAACTTGTTTGATGTACTAATTAAGTTTGCCGAACGTTCCAGACCTTGCTTTCCGTTTTTATTTTTTCTTATTCTCGTCGTTCTTCTTCTATTTGCAAAGATACACCAAAGATGATACCATTTTATACTGAAAATTACTACACCTGTTATAGCAGGGTAATACGAAAATTATCTAATTTTTACGGACAATTACGCGGCTCGATATGGCGAATATTGTAATCTTCCCCTTGAACCACCGATAATCACGATTCGTGTCAAGGCCAACTGTTCAATCAAGCGATTAATAAATTGCCAGCACTTCGCACGAATAAAATCCTTCGTCGAGTCAGACTAGTGCCAATGTGCATATCTGGTACAATATGAACTTTAGTTTCCTTATCATATATTCCACGAAGTCTTATATTTAGATTTATTTTTTTTTTCTCTATTATCGTGTACCCATCCCCACGTGTTCTCGATATCACGTCTAGCCGCTGCTGTTTCTCTATTATAGAACTGAAATTACGAATTTGTTGTATATCAGGAGTGTCGATAATGAAAGAGGTGAGACAAATGTTTGACGAGCGATTCGTTTATAATACATCGCATGTTTGTATGACAAATATAAAAATGATTTCGTATATTGTGTTTGCACCTGTAACCGGAAGTATAATATAATTTTGCGATAAATTTAATTCAAGTTAGATGTGATGAGGCGAGGCATATGTATTAACAACGTGCATGTATGAACAACGTTTACACTGTGGTAACACTGTCAAAAAATTAATATTATTTATCGTTCTTCCGTATGTATGTATCGACGTTTCAATATACATATAATTGAACAGCTGATGATGATGATAATGGTAATGATACATCGCGACGAGGTCGCGGAGTCGAATTGAGCGTGCAAAGAATAATGGCAGTTTCGGAAAAACAATAGAAAGAAAATAAAAAAAAAAGAAAAATAACGAACGAACAATTTTCAGCTTCCAAAATAGCGTATGCGTACAATATAAATACGCGGAGCGTATGAAAACAAATTGAGGATTCCAAAAGTTTTAAAAGATAATTATCGCCGCACGTATGCAGGTTAAATAACCGCGCTGTAAACTGTACAGGATTTGAAACGATGTTGTTGGAAATCTGACAATTAGTTTAGACTGTTCGCGAACGGAATTGTTAACGAATGGAATAAACAGGACCTTTTATTTTTTTTTTGTCTTTTTCTCATTTTCTCTTTTTTCATTTCGGTATGCTGCATGCGTGTCCGCCGTTCGTCATTATTATAGACATAGTATGTAACAGGTAGACGTATAATAAAATATGCGATATTGACAGAACTGAAATTATTCACGTCGCATAATGTGGAACAAAGTTGTTTTGAGGAACGATGGTAAGAACCCGATTATTCAGATGTGTCTACCACCTATGTAGCACGCAATTGTCGCTGCAGTATTTTTTTTTTTCTCATCGTTTTCGTTTCATTTTTTCCCCCAAGTTTTATTAAGGTGCCAATTATTTTAGGCTAGTGGGGTCTGGGGGCCTTATAGTTACGCATCCAAACATCGACCTCTCCGATCGCGGCGACGATACGACCGGGCCGTGTTTGCTTCAAATTTAGGTCGTATACTCGTTTAAATCAAGCGATAACGAACATCCCGCCTCAGTCAGATGCGCGACAAGTTGATATTAGGTGGTGAGTCGATTGAATTGCGACTCGATTTTCGGGTTTTTATTCTCTCGTAGATGTTGTTTGTTTCGTTTTTCGATTGTTAGTTGAAATCTGTACAATTCTTATCGGCAAATACATTCGATTTTTCTCTACTCGAGATGAAAGATTATATGTACGTACGTATTTGAGTGAATAGTTCAAGTGGATATATGTATATGTAAAAGTATGAAAAACGTTCGTGTAAGTGTAACGAATTATAGGTACGTGTGTTTTATGTGTAATAGAATTATTCAATGCCACGAGGGAATTTCAATTCTGCCAAAATGTTTTTACGTGATGAATGAAAATAGCAAATCACTAATTATTCTAGTCAAAGGCAGCTGAACTCGGTTTTTTTTTTTTTTTTTTTTGTTACCTGTGACACACTTTCTACGGATAAAATCTGAAACTTATATCGCATCTAGATAAGATATATGGGAAACTCGAAAAAAAACTGTCATCAAACGTATGACTTATGTATCTGATGTTCGTACCGAACGTATTAATCATGAAATTTCTGTTTACAGTGTAAACAATCGCGTGAGGAGAGAGTTTGCCTTAATATCTTGATTTTTATCTTTTCCTAAAAGAATAAAAAATGTGATTTTATAGCTGCTTGATGAGGTTAAATCGATCGGTTGAAGTTTGTTGAAATTTCAATTCATTCTCGTTGAACGAATTTAAGTATGAAAAAATGTTACATTTAAATGTAACCTATCGTTCGACCAATTGTATAAACAAATTACAGGCCGTTGAATGAAACTACCTCTTGGTATTATGTATTTTACGAAATCCCCCGATAAGATACGCGAGCTTGCTGTTATTTCCTTCACACGCGTTTATACGACACTGTAATTCAATTTCGACAAAACCGAAACCTACCAATTACCTTATATCGGATATATATATATATATATAATTAGCTTATATCCGTCGTCTAAAAATATTTTTTCTAATTATTGTCGCATTAAGCGGTTGCCTTTAATCAGAGAACCGATTTTTTACGCATGCCTACGTAATATCCTTCCCACAATATGGGACTTAACACTCCAACTTACACGAAGTTACAGCGATACTCCGGACGTATAAGCCTGCTTGAGTAAAATCGCGGTAAACATTGTATTTTTATTTTTGTTCATATGAAATCATTCTCACTAAAATGAGAACATATTATCTAATAGAATTGATTGGAAACTTCTCATCATAAATTCCGAACGCGGTGAGGTCAATAATGATGATCTAACAAGACGGTTCCTATACATCCTCTTGAGTGCGTCATCATCGATACTTGTTATGCCGCGAGGAAACGGTGAAACTTGTTGATGCTGAAGTTAGTAACGTTATTGTAATGATTCGTGTTTCGGTATACCCGTTATTTCGTAAGTTCAGGAATCTCTGAAACGCAGATAAATTATAATAAGGCAAAAGTTATTCAAATTTTTTAAAATTAATTAAGGATTACCGAATTTCAAACAATCTGGAAGTTGCGAAGTAAGGTTTTTTTTTTTGAATATATGCATCGTTACATCAACGTTACAAGCTTCAATCTCGTTATTGTTGACTAACTAACAACGCAACTTGCAATTCGCCACTTTACGCGGAAGAGTTTTACGTCTCGTGTCACGTTTCGAGTAAAGTTGGCTGACCTGATTTGCGGACGAAAATATCCCCGCGGTACGACTTCGCCGACCAATAGCGTTCGATTATCCTGCGCATGCGCACTCGGATGCTCAGCCCGTTAAGTTTCACCCTTTCCTCTCTTTCTTGGCAATGTTGTTTCACAATCGATCACCTATAACATTCGATGACCGCATCACGTCGTCGTCGTTCTCCTCGTTATTCTCATTATCGTCGCTAAATCACATAGATGAATTTTCTCCCTCTCAGCCGCGTTTCCAACAGTCAGCCGATCGTGATGCATGCTGGCTATTATCAACCAGGGCCATCCTGTGATTGATGGAGATGATTTCCGTTTCAGGGTCTGCCTCCCTTCTCCTTCTCTCTCTCTCTCTCTTTCTCTCTCAGGATTCGTTTCGGCTTTATATTTATTAGGATAGGTGTATTTTTCTTTTTCACTTCTAACATCTCGTGTGATCTGGATATTGTCCGTGTGTGTTTATTTTTTTCTTCTCCAATCATTCCTCTCCGTTGCTATAATAATCGTATTGTAATGTGAAAAATGATGTCTCAGCACGTTTATAAATATAAATATATGTATATATATATATAGGTAATGACTTCCGCGTTGAGGAACTCTGCATATTACACGGACATCTATCCTGGCCATCGGTACTCCGTACCCACTTTATGCCTACCTACATATCCACCTATAATGCCGTACGTTGCGTAACTCATTTAAATGCGAGGACCATAATTATGTGGGGGACCTTGTACATTTATACGTTTCAGTTCATTTAGCAACATGTTATACGTGAAACGGCATAGCAGCAGCTCGAACGCAATTATATGCAAGAGGCAAAAAGGGTGTTTGTTACAAACGAATAATTATAATCAATCAAATATATGTGTTACTCTTGTTCCTTTTCTTGTTGCGGTAGTTTTTTTTTTTTTTTTTTTATTTTCTGTCTGCATTTTTTTCAACACTTACTTGATCAACTCAACAGAGTTTCTGTATGCATGATTAATACGATCGTTATATTTACGTGTATGCAAGAAATTATACAAGCTATACTTTTTTTTTTCAAACCAATGTTCTTCCATTTTCGATCTGAATTTTCCTTGTCAAAGTTATAGCTTTAATTTCAGATATTCAGAAATTTTGTAAGTTATTGAATAAAAGAAAAGAAATTACTGCCATCCTTGGCAAGTTAAACGAATTCAAATTAGATTTCCGGATACCTTGTTAGATATGTGTATCGGGCGTTTTATATGAAAAAAAATCAGTCGGATCTCGGATATTTTTTTAATTTTGATTGCAGGTAGTCATTGGGGAATTAGATTTTGTGCTAATAAAAAAAAAAATAATAATTATAACAAAATATCGAATCTCAATACTCTGTTATATTTAACAAAACCAGAATAAATACAGAATACGTGCGCTCATTCCAAATTATTTTGTTGCTACATTTAGTTGGAAATATAAACATTGTTGTCAAGCATCGTATTGATTTTTTTTTATGAAGAATTTGAAGTCTAATTACGAGAATTAAAAATGGTGGTTCCAAAAAATTACTTTACCATTTTTTGAATTCATTTTTGAAATTCCATTTACAAACATCCGTAAACCAGAAATAATTTCTATTTAGATGTAGAAAGAAAAACTCGTTCTTTCCATGAAGCTGATGCCAGCAACCGAACGTGTCAAACTTTTCGGAAATAGAAAAATCCAGTTCAGTTCTATCCTCAAATTCCATATAAAAGTATTGGGGGTTCAAGATATGTCACAAAATTGTTATTTTCGGCCTTCACTACCTTATTCGAATGAACATTAAAACGTTTGTCTGCTTGTTTCAGCATCGTGTTATTTCGATTGGCGTCAGTGTTGAGAAAAAACAAAAAAATAATTAAATATCAGTAAAAAATAAAATCATAAATTGTACGAGTTACAGGTTAAAAACCTCTGTTTTTTATCAATTCCTTTGTACAAACATTCACTTTTCATGCGCCAACTTTCTTCGAGCATACTTTCCAAATACATATTTCAGCTGCATGAATAAAAAATTTTTGCGAAATAATTTGATTACGAGTATTCGTTTCCAAATTGAAATTCCTTGTTTACTGGACTGTTCTGCATCAATCTATTTGATCTTAACCCTCCGTGTGAGATCGTTGAATCTTTTGTAAAGCAGTCGTTTTCTGAATATCAATTGTTACGAACAATACTTCCAAACTTTTGATTCAGCCAACTTTTGGATAATGTAGTCAACCCTGGGTACTTTAAAAAGAAGCTCTGATTTTTTTTTCAATTTCTTGAAAACGTAGAACACTTCGGCAAAAGTGTACGAACGAAAGGTGTGAAAAAAAAAAGAAAACTAAATAGAAAAACAAGCGTTCGCACGAAGGGTCAACGTATTATCATTGCTTTTACTGAATGCTTGTTTTTTCTTTCTCTTCTTCATTTCCTTCACATTTTCTTTTGAACCTGCAGACATTGGGATATAGGTGTATTTATAACACTTGTTTATTAAGTTAACACCGCGGGTTGTCGGCGAGAATAAACAAATTAAAAAAAAAAAAAAAATTTCCTTGTTTACATTATAAATACGGTCACATTGCAGGGTCAAGATTATATTAGCTCTGCGTATTTTATATTACATTTTGTTGTTTACTTCGTCAACTTATTGCAATGTCATTGTACCGGACTACTTGTTGCACACGATTCTTTATGTAACAAGAGTATGTTACACGTTTCTTCACAAAGCACGAAAATGAGGTTAGGGTCGCGTAGCGAGAGATTTGCTCGCCTCAGCGCATGCGCGCAGTATAGAAAAATACCACTCTTACCGTCACAGAAACGGTTACTTTGTGTACGGAAAACACGCGTGAATAAACGTTTGATACATGCTCGCGTTGTAAAAAGTTATACATCGAATCCAGACATGTTTATTGTCCAGAATATCGCAACAATTGAGTTGAACACCGAGACGAGTTACAGACAGGAAAACATTCGTTTTATGACAATACAAGCGCAGCGGCGTGTCTTTGCCTGATATTGTTAGGTATAGGTCGTGCAATAAACGAATGGCCGAGCGCATAAAGCATCGAGTACAACCATCACCGAAGAGTGTCCCGACTAATTTGTTTGTTTTTGTATTCGGGACACACGACGCCGTTCGCTGTTGTATATATATGTATATTTAGTGTATATGGAGGACAGTGACACAGTTTTATTCAATCACTCATTTATTCGGTTTTTTTTCCTTCCTTTTTCTCTTTCTTTTTCTTCTTTTCTGCATCTTGGATTATCTTGGCCTGCTTATGCCGAGAACGCGCACTACATGCACTCCTTGCACGTACATACGTCGGATTATCGATTTTTTTTTTTTTTCACGCTTCTCTCTTTCTTTATCTTTGACCCGATCAAGAATCACGAAATCCTATAAGTCGTGGACCCATTTTTGTGCCATTGTAACGAGATTCGGTGTATCTCATGATGTTATTTTTGTTATGCTTTCATTTCATATTATTATTCAACGTTTTTTCTATCGTTAACAAAACCGTGCAGCTTATTGTTAGATTTTCTTTCTCCTCGTGAGGTTGAAGTTTGCAACTTTAACGTAACGAAACGTTTTTTTTTTTTTCGGGCGGGGTCACTTTTAGCATGTTTATAAAGACAAACTAACAATTTTTTTTCGAAACGTAAATTATTGCAAAAACGTTGCGAACTTAAGCTTCGTTTCTCCGCATAATTGGAAAAAAAATTCTTCTTCATTTGTACATTAGTTATTTAACAACGTCAAACTGCGTAGAATTTGCACGTCTTTCAAGTTACCGCAGTGACTGTAATTATAACCACATAAAGCAGGTATAATATGATATAATTTGAGGGAAGTGTCTAGTCGGTATAAAAAAAAAAAAAAAAAATGCATACGTCGTATTGTCTGGTGCAGGCAAGTTGATTCCAAAACGAACGTCGCAAAAAATAAAGAAACTGATATAAATATAGGTGTACCTGTAACAACCTACAGTTGAGATCAGCAACGTATCTTATGTACTGTGTATTTGTAAAGATTTATAAGACGGAAGAACAAACTGCACCTTGTGATACATTTGAGCATGAGGTGATGCTCGTGCAGTATGTGCTCAGAACAACGTATGGTGATCGGATATCACGGCGAAACTTATACACCGCAGTCCTGAAATGGAAGCCAAGATCGTGTCGGTGATAAGAGAATCTTCATGCGTTTATCATTATTTTGAAGGTGTTGCGGTTGCCGATGTTTACGCAGACGTATATACGAACGTATTTAGAAAGTGCAATATTCTCGTTCTGAGCTCGATTTATAGAAACCAACAATATGCCGATGACGCACGTTTTCATCCTCCTACCACGATCTGCTTTTGTATACCCCATCGTAAGTTCTACTTCAACGTATTATCCTCGATGCCCGATATAGGCAGGATGTTGTGTTTGAGTTGAGCGGTGACTATAAAGTCAGGTACTTTGACCATCGACAATTAGCCACAACCTACCTCGAAGCCGGTAAATTCTTAGAAGAAAAGGTTCAAGTTTGATTAACGGAGGTGTACCAAATACAATATACCCTTAATCCTCGTTTCGCTTTATGGGCCTGTGTACATTTAACCATATAATGGCTGTGTGTACACAGTGAATAGCCAAATGGTCTACGGAGCATTCGTTAAAATTCCGAAGAGCGTGAAGTTTGACAATCAGACGAATTGCGGTCGCCAACTTTTGGCCTCAGTCACGCATGATAGTTGTCATAACAAGCGAATGAAAAATGGTGGAGCTTTTCGCGATAGTTTTGCGTGACGCGTGTGGTCAATTTCTTCATCCTAGGGACGAAAGTGATTCCATGCGCGAACCTTGTAAAAAAGCAGTTGTTTCGAGAAGACGACCATCATATTTTAGGTTACGTACGTCGCGGCAACCTGTAATCTGAACTTACGACGGTTGGTCAACCCATGACGTAAGGAAATAAGGTGAAACAATGTAAATACGCTTTAGTTGATACAATCAGAAAACATATCCAGGGTGACGTCATAAAGACAAGTAAGGGATGTTGGCCCCCGTTTTCAAAATTTTCGAATTTCGAGAGTTTCTCTGGTTTGCTCCGAAGTTGCTCTACATTGCAACAAATAAAAATTTAAAAAAAAAAACATTTTTCACACCAGCCCCCCGTTTTTGAACAAGTGATTTTTTCGCGGTTGCTCCAAGCTGCTCTAGTTGTTCCGAACATTGCTCCAGAACCACAATGCTGTCAAATGAATGGTGCTCAAACGAAAAACCAAAACTGGACGGGGAGGTTAACCCCTATTTTTTTACATAAAAATTTCTAAAAATGATTTCGGATAGGTGAAAACTTGCTCTGCATTGCTTTTGAATTTTTAACGAATCACGCGTCCATTACGCATTACTTTATTTATTTGTAATGGATAACGCATTCATTAAACGTTACTTTTTTATTTGTAATCGAGCACTCATCCATTTCACATCAGGCAGTGTCATGTGTAATTCAAAACTCTGGTCCCCGGGTAGGCTTTCGTGGACCCGGGAACGATTCTCGGATCGCAAGATTATTTTTCTCAAAAACAAATTTTCCAGTACAAAAAGTTTTTCCCTCATTTCCGGGACGAATTTTCAATTCAAAATCCTACGGCTTTGGAGCCATGCAGAGCAAGTTTTCACCTATCCGAAATCATTTTTAGAAATTTTATGTAAAAAAACTACCCGTCCAGTTTTTGTTTTTCGTTTGAGCACTATTCATTTGACAGTATTGTGGTTCTGGAGCAATCTTCCGCACAACTAGAACAACTTGGAGCAACCTCGAAATAATCACTTGTTCAAAAACGGGGGGCTGGTGTGAAAAATGGCTTTTTTAAATTTGTATTTGTTCAATTTTCGGTTTTCCGAACTACTTTTCTGGAGCAATATAGAGCAACTTCGGAGCAGACCAGAGTAACTCTCGAAATTCGAAAATTTTGAAAATGCGGTGCTAACATCCCTCACTTCGCTATGTCACATTTCTATGGCGTTACCTCGGATGTGCTAAAATCGGTATTCATTCCTGACTCACCCTACTTCCCTACATAATGAGTTGAGGTGGTAAAATAAATGCCTTTGGTTTAGAATTATAACGACCACGACCTTGACGGAAAATCATAAACTAACAACACCAAAATTTTAGGTTCATTTTATACTAATTGTCTATCCTGTCGTTTCCGGTGTTTTCAATAGCAGGAAATTCGACATTGTGGCGCATTTAATTGCCCTAAAATGAGTCAAAAATTTTGGTACACTTAGTTTTCGGGTCGAGTAATAAAACGGATTCGTCTACCTGTAAACCGAACCGATCAACCACTAATATTTCGAGTTTTGAACAAGTGCCGCCCTCCAAGGGACGATCGTTTCGACCACGCGGCGTGATTGGTCGTTTGCAACCGGCAAGGGCGGTGTAAAGGTACCTGGGGATTGAATCGTGCCTAAGAAGGGGTGCATTTGCTTGACCAACCACCCCTACCACCACACACTCGATTTGCATAAATTCCGTGAGTTCGCAGTCAGCGACTTCAGTACGAAATTTTCTTTCGACCTTCGAACAACTTTTCGTCCTTGAACAGTTATAGAGTATTGAGAGTGATTTCGGTTTTTAGATAGTGTTTTGTAGCAGTTTTCGACTAACATTTTGTGGTGAAGTGAAGCAGTTACATCAGTTCTGTTTCACCATTGCGGTTCTTCGAGAAAATACGCCGATCAACTCGCGATTGTCGCAGGTGATTAAAAATTTTACTCCGTCTTTCATTGATTTTCATTCTGTTCCATTTCTCTCTTGCTATTTGTTCGAAAATTTGGTTTTAGTGTTTTTCGCAGTAGTGAAAAACGAACCCGTGGTTCAAGAAATCTGAAATTTGGTGATCGATGATTTTTTTTTTTTTTTTCATTTCTTGTTTTCATAAATAAAATTGCCGATTTTGAGGGTCGTACGTAGATCGGCTTAGGGTGGCACGCCTCGGGCACACAGGTATACAAGTATCGGTGATTACTTGCTCATTCTGAAGACGTTCATGGTCGATGACGTGTTCCACTCGTATATACATTACGTACCAAGCCACTCGCTCATAGACACGTCACGCTTGCGTTACGTCATTATAGGAGGCTTACAATCGAGTTTAACCGAAACGATCCAATCGTGGCTGTGATACATAGCGATTGGTATGAGCAGGATTTCCGATATGTTCACATTGTTTCAGTTTATCGATCATCCTCGTCAATTTGTAACAAATTATCGTAAAATTCGTTGTCTGTAATCATATAAAGAACGTTATTTTTACACGGTTCGTTATCTATCAAAGATTTCTTCAATAATATATTCTCCAAACGAAGCTGAAGCTGGTAGTCAGAGATGATTCTGAAAACTTGATATTTTTCTTCAAAATAAATCGGTCGAGCCGAATGATCAAAATTTTGTCAAACCTTGTGGAAAGGCGATGTAATGTAGGGACGCTTTTTCGATTTTAGGTTATGATATGGAAACTTTTTCAACATTTTCATATGAAATTGGTATCGTCTGAAAGAGCAGCCTTTCCATAACGAAACGTACTTGCATTCATTTGTTCAATCAACTTGATTTTTTTTTTTTTTTTTTTTTGTGATTAAATTTGAAAAAAATTACAAATTTGAAATTTGCACCAAGGTGGAAAAAAGTCGCTTATGAGACCCTTAAAAATCGACAAAGAAATCACAAAACAGTTTCGGTTTTCGGTGTTCGAATATTTGAATCACTTTACACGTCAAGATGACGAAGTAATTAACCAAAATTTAGATTAGTAAGACATGGTGTCCGACTATTGATGACAATGTATCGTGTTTTTTTTTTTTTTGTCTTTTTTTTTCGGTAACCAACTTCACCACACGTCGAAATCCTAAACTTTTTCCTACTTAACGAGAATTTTGGGCATCTAACCACATTACGAATGATCGTCATGTGTTTATTACAAGTCAAGTGAACTTAGTCGTTAGGCTTTGATTTCTAACGTAAGCTTCGCATGGTAAAATTTTGTGCGAAATACTCTGTCAGAGAATATCGTCTAATTTTGTATTTGTTTTTATTATATTTTTTAATCCTTCTTCAGACTTGACGAGTACCTGCAGAAGCCAAAAAGAGACCGTCAACGAGCCAGGGGGAAACGTGACGGCAAAACGTGGGAAAAATAAAAAACGACGCGAAGCTCAGCAGGAGTTTACACACTCTTGGATGGTTGGAGCATTGAAAGGACACACCGCGCCTGTTCTGGACATGGATTACTCCAGTAACGGGAAGTTCCTCGCAAGCTGTGCCGAAGGTAACTAAATAACATAAGCATTATTATCTTTGTCTGAGAGTAATCGGTCAAGGTCGGATTATCGTCGATCATTACCCGTGTACGTTGTTATTGGTTCCTTGTTGCATTTACGACGAGGAATTTAAAAATCGCTGTAAAACCGAGGCCGGAGGTGAACGAGTAGGTTTTTTTTTTTATAGGCTCCTTTCATCCGCGGGTATTCCCGTCCATTAACGGAGATAACGACGAAGTTTAGTCATTCCAAGCTTTTCCCGGAAAGTAACGATAATAATTAATTAACGACAGTAAGCGCAAAGATATACTTAAACATTTTGCTATAAATACATGCGTTATGTATTGTTATGCGGATACCATTTGCTGCTTTGCCAAAGTTGTTTGTCAACTTTGATGTTGTAATAATAATTTGAGGTATTGTTTTCAAGTCTCGGACAGCGTCGTTATTTAATCTTTGAATATAATAATGTATTCGGTTGTCGTGTGTTTAATTCGAATCATTCACTGCTCGTGTCAGTGTCTTCAATTATTCTCGGTTTCACATTTCGTCTCGTCGATTAATAGACTTTCATTCTTCGTTTTAATGATTCATCGGGAATATCGTGATTTCTTGAAATTGGGATATAACATCGTGCATGATCATTGGTATTATATCGAAGGGGAATAAAATTATCGAAAGTTTATTGCATCTTTTCGTGAATTAAATTGGCGCGTTACATATGTTGTTTGATTTTTATTTATTTTTCTCGTTTCCACGCATCGTTCGAATAATTGTCGAAACTTTCATACGGTGTAAATGAGAAAAACATGCGAATCAGTCATGCAGGGTGGCCACACACCTGTAAGATCTGGAAAACCTGGAAATTTCAGGAGATTTTTAATTTGATCAGGGTAAAAACTGAGAATGTCAGTTTTTTATCATAGTAATTAGAAATAATTTTTTGAGGTAACAAGTTTACTTTTATTTCGTCGTGAAAACAAATTGGCTTAAATTGACTCTTTTCTACATTATATTTTTCTTCGATTCGAATTAAATTTGAGCTGAATATAGAATCAAGAAGCTGAACGATTTAGGTTTTAGTAGCTCGGTAGAACCGGAAAAATCTCAGGGAAAACTAGGTTTTGTAAAAAAAACTTGAAAATGTTATGAAATTTTTTTTATTCCAAAAAATTTTCGACCCTCCCGAGCATGATACAATATAACGAAATTTTTTGAAATTCTTTGTATACCGTGAAACTCGACGAGATTTCTTACGCGTCATATTATAATATATATCTGCATACGTATAAAGTAATTTTAGAAAGTCAGAACTCACAATACGTTGTTGGTAACCGCGTATTAATATCTTTGTTTCAAATCTCTGAAATAATAATAAGAATAATAATTACAATTCTTATTGTTATTATTTCTCTCGTAAATAAATAAAATCGTTGCGCAATATCGCGTGTGCCGAAACTCGTTATGGGAAATTTTTTCACGCTGCCGGTGCTGTTGTCGCTGTTGCTGCACAGTTTCGGAATCTTGAAACATTTCTTTTTCCGTGACCCGTTCGTCGGTGTAACTTTGGAGTAATCCAGTAGCGACCCCTCGAGACCGTGACCTGAATTTTTCACGAGCGTTCCGTAATCGGACGAGATCGCCTCTCTTTAAATTGGGCAGATTGAAACGCGGCGGAAATCAGCATTCCTCTAGTCTAGGGTCAATGTCAAGTAAACTAGTACAGCGATAGGCATGGCAGGCATTAGTCACTCACCGTTGCTGAACGGTGAACTATACATACATATGCTGAAATTGATTCCGGAACGCTATAAAAATAATAGACACTTATCCGCGTGTATATATAGGTAACCTATAAGTACTGACGGGAAGCGATTCTTTAATCGATGATACTGTCGGTGAATCCGGGGTGAAAATTTTAACGATCATCGTATTACCATTGTCATCATTGTCGTTATCGTCATCAACGGATTCCGATGACATTTCATACGGGAGATTTCTTTCTTCGTGGCTGATTGCTAATCTGGATTCGAGATTTAGAAATTGAAAATGGCGGATCCAACATGGCGGACAAACATCCCAAAAGTCACTTGGTATTGCCATATTCGATCCGTCATTTTGAATTTCGAAATTTTGAATCCGGATTCGTAATCAACAGAGTTGGGATTAAAATTTCAAAAAATTAGGGTATTAGGTTTGAATTATTTGGAATCGATTTGGGGGTTGGATAGTCGAAATTAAAAAATGACCGCCGCTCAGTTTTTTTGTCCGCGTTTCTCTTTTACCTCCTTATTCTCTGGTTAAAGACGTGTTTTGGACTTACCATAGAATTATTAAAGACCTGCGGTTCTCACTTTGCGAATTTCTCAATGTTTACGCCTCGTTTAAGCATATATAATAATCTCTTATCATGCTGCTTGGTGTGGCAGATGTTTTTACGGTTTCCTTTTCTTTCTGCGTACATGTTCGTCAATGGTTGTTTGTCCCCGTTTGTTTTTCTGTTCTTTTTGTTCTCTCGGTTTGGACATTTGTTTATCTATTCATTTATTTATCTCTCTGAAAACGTGACTTGAAAACAGCTGTGTCGTGCGCGATCGAGGTTGTTCAACGCGGTCGGTCGGGTGTGCATGCGACCTCGAATTGATTCGCTTGCCGTGTTTATTGTTTCTTTTATTTTCTTCATTTTTTTTTTTTTTTTTTGAATTTTTAAATTTTTTGAATATTTTAAATTTTCTTTTGCTTATTCTTTAATTTGCCCCCCCCCCTGTCAAATCTCCCTGTCGTGTACAGTGTTTCGTCAGCCGCACATTTCTGTTGTATAACAATGCTTTGAATACTCGCGTGTACAGGACCGTCGAAAAAAAAAAAAAAAATTTGGGGGGGAGGAAGTTTTTCTCACGGCTGTTCCATGTCTCTGTGAAATAACGAAGCTTAGTTAGCGGTGTGAGGCTTTGATGAGAAAAAAGCAGAAAAGAATTCATAAGAATAAAGAAAAAAATCACTACCATTTTGCATACGCGACGAAATATTAATAGATGTCGGTCATGTGTTATTAAGGTTAAAAATAGACGAAAGGGAAACTTAGTTACGATTACAGGGATACGATGGTAACGTTAAACTCGTATCTTTTGTGGTTTTTTTTTTTTTTTCATTTTATTCGGTCAACTAATTTTTCTTTCTACTATTATTACCTTATCTTTATATTCATTGATAAATTATTTTTAACCTTTGTGACAACGCGAGTTGTTCTTTTTTTTTTTCTCTTTCTACGTACCGCTTCAGTGCTTCGTGCGTTGATATAAACATAATTGTACTGATACTACGAATCGACCGACAAATATTATAATAAGAATCGGGACTTCTTGAAATATATTTAGTATAAACATCGAATATATATCAACGGAAGAATTGACACATGAAATTGTTGAAAAATTTATACGGTCATTCCACCAACAACGTTCTGGTGACTGAAATTATAAACATTGCACAATTTGGGCTTCTTAGAAAAACATCAAACGATGAAAAGGGATTCGTGTTGTATAATACGAATAGAGTAAAAGCTTCTCAAACTTTGTTTAAAACAACACGCGAGTTGTTTCTTGGTCCGCCAATTTTCACCCACGATGAAACTATACCCAATTAAAATGACAAAGATCTAGGGTTGATCGTGTTATTGTACATATTTTCAATCGTTTGGTACAGGTATAATAGTACAAAGTACGAAGTACAGCCCAGCCTAAAGCTGCTTATCAGAAACTTACAATACAGATTGTAGACTTATCTGTATATTTAAGTTCTTATATTTTACCGACCGAGCCACCCACCCAGATTAAGTAGATATCACGGGTTACCCATCAAACAGAAATCATTTCAATTGCCGCGTGCTTGATCCAGCTAATGACGCGACGAGGCTTGCGCGACTTTTATTTGTTATACCTATATCTCTGATTTTTATCATTTCATTGCCAGCCAGACAATTGATATAAAACTAAACTTGCTGATTGTGAGATTACCTGAGATATGCTTGTAGTCGTACGTCATGGGTTCCCGGATTGGCATGATGTCGAAGTTGGCGATGAAGGAGAAGAGACTGACATTATCTTGAGAGATGTTGTGCATTGCACATACATACGTATCGTACAAGTTAGACGCGCCGTAATATCTCGTTTGTAACGTTGAAAAATCTGGTTCGAAATTATCAGTACTATTATTGTTATCATTACAAAACTTCTTGTTTCTTGGTTTTTGTTCTTTTTCGTTGCGTTTGTTTGTTTTCTTTCTTTATTTTTTTCTTTTTTTTTCTTCTTTTTTTCCATACGTATGTCTATATATATATATATATCTGAGATACTGGACGAGTTTCGTTGATGGAATAATCGCGATTAGGTACATATAACGTCGTCATATGTCAGAAGTCATACGATCGCGAATGATGCGATATATCTACGTAAATAAATTTTGCAATCATTAAATTATATATTCTCAGTGTCAAATAATTCAGCAAGCTTACGCGTCATCGGTGATTTTTTTCCCCACATTATCACGTGCAATCATTTCGCATGTATAATTCGTGATCGAAGATGTTACGCAGCAGCTTTCGTATGCATGTACACATCTCTTCCTTTTAATGGCATTCTCATTTCCGAGTAGCAAAATATCATACGACGATGATACGCAAATGTTTTTTGTACGTATTTACATACCTTGGTATACTTTATAAGGGTCACTTTAACCCTGGCCTACGAGATATGTGACCGTCCCGTTTTCGCGACGTTTCGTTCCGTTTGGCGTTTGATATAAAATTTGTTGTCGATCGATCGATGTTATGAAAGAACTCATAATCTGGCATTGTATGCGAATGTATGTGCAAAATACACAAGGAAGGATAAAAAAAAACTTAAAAAAAAAAAACAAACAAAAAAGATGAAACTTGTACAGACGAAAATTTTAAGTCATTAATTGATTAGACGAGGCGAGAGAACGTCAACGATTATAATTAAGTGCGGTGACCAATAGTATTGGAAAATTTTTCTTCTTTTACCTTGAGTAAACTTGATTTTAAACTTGAAATCTTGAAACAAATACGTATACATAGGACGTTTGTCGAGCTGTCGTGTATATCAGTTTCTTTTAAAGCCTTAGTCGTCACCGCATATTAAATATATTTGCCCAAAACTAAAAGTGACGTTTCGATATATCGAACGACAACGGTTTTTTTTTTTATATTCATTTTGACTCCAGGGTCTGCAAGTCTTCTTTCTTGTTACCGTGCGCCGAGTATGAAATCTTTGTTTCGTTGTCTCTTGTCGTCTCTCAGGCCTCCGTATCTCTTTCTCTCGTTATATCTCATCTATCTTTATCTTCATGCGCATTGCGGTATTGTCTAATATGAAAGACTGATGGTTTGTCTGCCGTTGGCAATGAACTCAAGACGACGTGATGAATTTGTATATAACAATATATATATATATATATACATATGTATATATATTCGCAAAGATAGTTGGTAATGGATTGACCATGAAGAACGTTTGAATTATGTCTATATTCGCAGTCAGCCAAGCACACTTAACCTATTATAATCAAGCGTATGAATATTGACCACGAATTTGTATAACAAGTTACACAAGTTATACCTGAATTGTACGACTATAAAAAGCTCTGCAGTAAGGACATAATAATTCACCATGAGGTGAGAATCTCTGCGATAGTAAGAGCAAAACTGCTTCAGGAAAGAACAGCTTTCAGCTCCCGTGACGATTTTTATTGAATCCCGAAGGCAGTTGGGTCAAGTAGGCATAATTATTATTAATCATTGGTTTGCCGAGAACGTGTATAACATCTGTATCAAAAATCTATCTAAGAACTCGATCTTCAATGATCTAGAAGATGAAAACGTTGAGGAACTTGAACGTCGCGATCGGTCTGCTTAACGATACATGCCTCGGAATAGTCGCATTGCGTTTTAACGTCATCGTCGAGTGCATCCAGAGTACTGATAACGGGAACAGGAAATCGGTTGTCGGAAAAGGGACGGTGACGGGGAGAAGGAGGAGGAGATCGTTGGTAAGCATCGCGGGTCGAGGTAACGCGGCCGAGTTACGGGAAGAAAACCGTTATTGGATCAAATGAAATCGGGTACAAAGAAGAGAGAGTCGACCGGTCGTCGTCTTCCTCGCGTCGTGTTACACCCGAGTAAACGTCGTCGTCAAAGCCATGTCGAGCGAAGCAAACGGTTTTGCTTGTCGTCCCGTCCACATCGGACAGACAACGTTCATCGTCGCATCTTGCGCTTTACCGACAGGCCGAGAGCCGCTAGTCTATAGAATCGTTGATTACAAGGTTAACAAGGTGGCTGACCTGCAAGTACCGATAAAATGAAAATCATGAGAAGAAGTGCGAGCTTGGATCGAAACGATATAACGAACCGTACCAATCCTTGTTACATTATGTCAGACTCGCGAGCGGTCGTCAGTTTATACAGTTATTCAGAGACACGAGTTACGTGCCAGACCAAGAAAGATGTTGTACAGACCTAATAGATGTGACGTAATAAGATTTAGGGTCGTTTAACAACGGTGAACGAGAAGGGAGGGAGGGAAAAAGCATCACGTTCCCAATTATGTAAAGTCCGGGGTATAATAACACCGGTACGAACCATCAGCTTATATATATATACAGTACCATAACGAGATCGTTAGAGATTGAAAGTCCTTAAAAGGATCTGGTAACGTGGCACTCATCAAGCAAGCTTATTTATATCATGGATGGAGTATAGGTAAAACTATCGCGGTGTGGGACATCGATGCGGGAGTCCTGTGCAGTTCCCATTATTAAACGTTGAGCATTAGTGTAGATACTCGGTGTTAGGTCGGCAGTAGATAGAAAGAGCTCAGCACGTGCTCATTCAGAACCGAGAAGCAGAACTCCGAAGGCCGTTACCGTATCGCCACGCGAACCTATCGGATCTCTCGAGCCTTCCATCTGCACCGATGGAACGGGCGAACGGTGCGGAACTATAAGGTGCCTACAGAACACCGACCTGACTGGACTGGTTGCGGTTACCCCCAGATACATGTTCTGAACTTGAACTTGCTCTCACCTCAAGCCGACATCCAGGGACAAAAGAGCGGCGACTACAAGCCCATTATATCAATCAGATTATAGTTAGTACCAAGAATTATAGACACTATGACATCATTTTCTTCCATTATGATCCCGGCGGGACATGCGATTGTTCTGGGATTTAGTCTTCTCTCAATATGAGATCATTCGGATCGTTCGATAGTATCTGCGAAGTGTTTGTTTGTTTCCTTTGCGGTGAGGCGGCTAAAGTCTTCACACGATGCAGGCTTCGCGGTAATTATAGTCAGTCGTTGGTACAGAATCATTCTTCTATGTCTGCGGGATACTTACATACGTACGTGAGAAATGTCGAGGAGTAGGAGGAGGAGGTTGGTGATGCTGGTCTTATTCGCCTACCCGTGATGGGATCTAGGAAATTGACAAAAAAATTTCCTTTTCAAGTCTCAAGGATTCGCGAACGGAATCACCTACGTGACTTGCATGACTCTTAACCACTCAGCTGAATCAGTTGAATTTTATTTACATAAGTATGGGTATGAGGTATACGCGTTTACTTCGTGAATCGCGGAGGCCGGCACCGAACGGTTTCGTAAGAACCGATTTTTCGAGGCTGTATGATCGCTTGTCGTATCAGAGACCGTCAAAGGCGATGCAGGTAACCTTGACTATATCGAGGAGTGAAAATTGCTCGGTACACCTGCAGATCGTCAGTGCCGCGATCGCTCAGCGTATCTTTGGAAATTGACTGATTGTCACTTATGTGCGAAAATTATAATGCCTGTCCGTCTCCGGGTAAAACGTATCCTTATATTTCACCATATATGTACAAAGTGTGTACCTGTAACAAGTGTCACACGATCATCGATGTGTCGATTCACTAACTACTCTGCAAATCTTGCGAACGGGGCAGGAGGCCTTTGGTCACGCTAGATGTGTTCCAAGTTGGCTCCTTTTCCCGGGACGAGTGGCAACAATGATTTCGTAATTATGTAACGGTATTGAGGGACTACCAGTTTACCGAGAAATAAAACTACCGTTACGTTTGTAAGCCTTATAGACGAATGGGTTGAAATTTTATCAAAAGTATTTTTTTACTACCGTTACCGCTGCCGCCATATTTTTTCATGAATTGTACTACTCGGTTTTGGTGTTACGGAACTTGAACACGCTTCGAAGAGACGGTAAAATAGGATGAAACCAAACGATTCATTGGAGGTCATTTCCAAAATCCATACTAACTTCTTTTGCAGAATCGTTGCAATCGTTGTCATCGATGTGTGCTGCGGGTATTTTATTGCGAAGGTTACAGCGGATGACTGGGCACGCGGTGACAAATTTGAGATCAAACGTAACCTTCAACCTTTTTCTTCTTACTTCTGGGGGTGACCTCCTTTTGAAGGCAACCTCTATACCCGTCCACCTGAACGCTCGTGCCGTCGATAACGGATGACCGGTCCGTTGGTCATGAGCAGAAAGGGTTCAAACCGTGATACGAAAAGGCGTGACTGGAAGGTTCATTGAATTAATGAACCGTTCTTCATTGCCTGGCTCGTCACTGATTCGCTAGAGCAGCTGATGATCGTTTCGTTATACCAACAGTAATTTCGATCCGATTGAAAGCGTATCTAGGTAAGATATCGATAATTTCCTTTCGCAACGATTTGTTTTTCTACCCTGTTTCATTTGTACAAGTATATCATGTACGTGTGCAGTAGTTCAGACGCGTCTTGATGTGTAATTGTGAACCGGTTATCGCCGGGAGTTTTTACAACTCCATTTGATGGATGGATGGATGGATCAATGCAGGCTGCAAGAATTCTTCTAATAATTCATACGACGAATCTATGTCATCACTTCAATCGCTTCGGTCCAAAGATCCTCGTGTTAATATCGGTCTTTCCTTTCGATTTTTGTCAAACGAGTAACGTAACGGGTTTTGAATCGATGATTTTGTGTAAAAGTTTCGAACTGTCCACTCTGTTGAGGTCGGTGAACCAACTACACACTGATTCCTGCACGGGCGAGATCATCGGCTTCAGCCTAGCACGATCGAATTCCAATCTAATCCTAAATCATTTGGTGTTATAAGTACTTTTGAGAAAAGGCTGTGCCGAGGATTGGCCCGTGGATTCACATGGTTCACTGTGCGCGGCATCATTGGAAACAGTAATTATTCTCCGGGGATCAAGGAAGTCTTGACGGACATTATTTCGTCATCATTTTACGGGGGTTAATTATATTTTCATTATACATACGACACCAGTCTGCAGATTTCTTGGCTACGGGCGACATTGACTTCAATCTTGTGCCAGTACAGCCTTAATCTAATGATTCTTATAAATATAGTCAAAGATGTCAGCCGAAATGATCTACACCGACTAGTACATTCTCTTCGATTATAATACACCGCGCTGATCGCGAATCTCATCGTCTCTCCGATGGTCGATCTTTTTTTCTCTTCGTTCTTTAATTCTTTTTTTTTTCATTTTGTCTTTCGCGCGCGCCACGCAGATTCGGGATCGATTTAATTCGACAGGATATTGCCATGCTAGACGGGAGATTACCAGATGCAAAGGTTCATGGACGAAAACCAGAGTTCGTTGACTGTACGTCTGAGAGGAGAATGTTTTGGTGGATGGATGCTGTACGGGCGTAGGCAGACCGAATTCTCACAATTTTTGCAATTTTTCGACTAGCGTTGACGATCTGCAGGCGTAGCATCTGACAGTTGAAAATTTGCTTTATTGTACCTATACTCATACGAGGCAGTACCGGCATTGATTACTCTCGAATTCGGGCATGTCGTTCCAGATTTCTTGTACAAGTCAACATACAGCCGGAAATTGCTAACGTCATGATTCCTGTAATTGTCCACTTTCACTGGAACGGGTTACATTCATATGCCGCCGTACACTTTCTTAAAACTTTTTTCTCTCTTATTTCCGGACCAATGATCGTTTGGATAGTGACATCTTACAAATGCAGTGGAAACTTTCTCAGACGTTTGTTGATTCACGCAAAATATGCGGATATAGTGCTAAAATTCGAGAATACAAACAGTACCGATGATTTTTTCATCTTTTTTTTTTTTGTCTTCTCATTAATTATTATATACGTAACTTCGGTACACACTTATCACAGGTATTGATTGAAACGTCCCTTGTCTCATATATCGATGAGAAGTGACAAGGCGTTATATGAAGATTGAACAAGAGTATACTCGAAATGGATGAGTGAAACGACGATCGCTTTCTTTTATGATTTTAATAACACGCAGTATATACGTATTGGTCGAGTGGCCTGTCCTACTCGTGAACAAATATAATGACGGTTGAGATTTCTAATAGAAAAACGATGATAGTTGGCAGTTCGTTGCGTGCACCAAGCGGGATTATAGAGTTAAACTTGCATGCAGGTACATTGCCTGTAATGGTGTGTGGTGTGTATTTCTGTAATTAATACCCATATCGGTTCACCGTTCATTAATCTTGACTGCACTAATAGGTGTTCGTTAATCGATCTATAGTGTCTGTAGTAAAATACGTTCACTCCGCGTGCCTAGATCTGTACAATCCCTTGACATATGTTGAACGATGATAATGATTAGCTTAGAAAAAAAGAAAACAAAAAAAAAAACACAATCTATAGGATGTATAATAGTGGTATACGGTTAGAGGCGGGTTTAACACTATTATAAAAAGCCAGCGAATACTGACGAATATATATTTTGTGTGTGACATAAAGATTGCGAGTTCGACCCGGAAGAACTGGACCCTGGCTGTGACTGCGGTGGCGTCGACAACGGGAAGGAAGGGGTCCGCATCATCAGCGGCGAGTCTCAATCGGAGTGCATCGGATCTTTACCCGCATCATCGAGAAGTATAACCGGAGACGGTGATGTCGCATCGGCAACGCCGGTTCAACGAAACAAGAAGGTCCTGAGCCGTCGACAGAGGAAAAATCGAACTAGAACGCCGCGAGACGCGGGAGTGGCCTCTACGATCGCCTCGAGCAGCAGCAGCAACAGCAGCAGCAGCAGTAGCAGCGGTAGCAGCAGCGGCGGTGAAACTTCTAGCGGAAGTCCAAGCAACACGCCTCCGGGGGTCCGGAGAAATCGTCCGTCGGGCGCGACTGGTGCTGGCGACGCTAGCGGCGGTGGCGCTGCAGGCGGTGGTAGAAACGGGAACTGCGCCTTGGGAAAAAACCGAAAGTCCCAAACCGCCCAAGCCGAGGATCGTCACGACGCCAGCAAACTCTACGAGAAGCTTAACATCAGCGACGCGGAACTCGAGGCCCTTTTACGACACTATGTGGTCCCATGTGATCAGCTCATCGCCATGGGCTATCCGATCGAGGGAGCCGCCTGCCCTGGTCGTGCTATCATATTTAAAGATGAAATCAACTACCGGGCTTCGCCGAACCTCGACGTCAACGCTCGTGAATTTGTGCCAGCCCGCGGTAAGACCTACAGCGAGATCACCGCTTCATGGACTGCGGAGAGGGCCGACAGGTCGGAACGCAGCGAGGACAGCGGACACTGCAGTGCCAGCTCAATCGAAAGCTCGGATGTAGAACCGGAAAGCTCGGACTGCAGTGATAAAGCATCGGATATTGCGGACGGTGGTTTGCCGCTGGGCAATTCGTCTTCTTCGGCCTCGTCCTCATCCTCGGACATAACTGCCATTGGGTTGGAACGGACCTGCGCCAGGTGCTACAAGGGCTTCCAGGTGAGCTGGGATACTGGGGAGTACCTGAGCACCGAGGGGTGCGTATACCACTGGGGGAAGTTGCGTAATCGCAAATGGGGATGCTGCGACGCAGGGGAATACGCCGGAGGATGTACTTCGGCCAAGCTTCATGTCTGGACGGGGCTTACCCCGGGCATAAATGGACCCATTTGTGGGTACGTTCATACAAAACCTAGAAAGACGCCACCGCCAGATAGATGTTATGGTGTATACGCTTTGGACTGTGAAATGTGTTTCACAAGGAACGGTCTAGAACTTGCTAAGGTCACCGTCGTCGGGATCGACGGTAGACTCGTCTACGATGCCCTAGTCAGACCTGATGCTGAAATTATTGATTACAACACCCGATTTAGTGGTATAACAGCCAAAGATTTGGCACACTCACCAAAATCTCTTCGCGATGTGCAGAGTGACATAATGGGGTTCGTTAACGCGGATACCGTGCTCATTGGACACGGCCTTGAAAATGATCTTCGAGCCCTGAGGATATTTCATTTTACTTGCATTGACACCGGTGTTGCGTTTCCGCATCAATTTGGGCTACCCTTTCGACGCAGTCTTAAATCGCTAGCTAGGGCTTTACTTAAACGAGACATTCAAACCGGGCATCATGACTCGGCAGAGGACGCTAGGACAGCCGCCGAACTAATGCTATGGCGGCTACGACGTGATCTATCCGATCGCCTAATCTCTCGATAACTTAAAGTATATCTTACTTCTACGGTGCCCGTCGTCCTACAGCGCGGACATAGAATGGGGAATACGTTAATTTATTTTTACTTTTCCTTATAAACGATGAATTTTTTTTACGTTTTTTTTTTTTATTTATTTTTCATTTCGACCCCCCTTGAAAAACTGGGATAGCTATTATGTACAATTACTGTGATACCTACACCCCATCACCATCCCCCATTATATCCTCATCATCTGTTGTATTTGTATGCTAGAACACGATATACTTGATGTTATAATTTACAAAGAGGAAACCATGAAACTTTTCCTCTTTGCATACCATAATACCTTTCTTCTCGAGTGTATTTATATAACAAGATAGATATGTGCAATACGCATATGTGCGTGGTATATATTACATGTATGCATAATTACGTGCGGAGGAACTGCCCATGGGTCGAAGAAAAAAAAAAACATTGTAACGAAATGAAAATAAACATTGAAATTTGGTACTTTATAGCAGACGTTTCGGAAGTTTTTTTTTTAAATTCCTCGAAACAATTTTACGTCACAAGCTCTTCGATATTCTGCACTTGAATTTCGACGTAAAATCTCGTTCGATATTGTATATATTAACATAATTGTATACGATGGAGTTCACACGCAGATGTACAGCTATTAAAGTCTTCCACAAAATAATACGAGATTTCTAAACAGGTTTTCTCCGTCATACTATTTCGAGTAAATCATTAAATTGATTGCTGTTGTTTTTTTTTTCTTCGATTCGTTTCGATGGAATTTTGCATGCAGTTGGTGTACAAACCGATATACGTGTACAAATATACATATACAAACGGAATTATAATCATTTACGAAGAAATTCTCGTGTAATTGACTTACTTTACCATGAAATTTAAATCTGAGCAATATCCTCAAATTGGGCGTATACGTGCAGTAAAATCCCGCGCTTAAATGCGTGGGCGCATATATTCTTGATTATCGTTCGGCGTCATTCCTTCATTAGCACAATCATCGTCGCCGTCACCGTCACCGTCATCGTATCATCGTATCATCGTATCATATCGTTTTATTTATTGAAGTGACCTTTTGCCATTTCTTAACACTATACCCGTGTAATCTAATCGCGACACTGCCCCCACATTTTTTACCTCTCTCCATTTTCCTCTCCCCGATCCGTTCGGTGGTTCTCATTATCCCTCCTCGCTATATACACGATGCACATAATAGGTATGCACACCTACATTTGTAGAATCTAGACTTTCTTAGATACACGTATCGCACGAGGGGAGAATAAATTGAGAAGGAGACGAAGGAGAGGGAGAGAGGGAGTTACAGAGAGATTAGGATGATGGATCAGGAGACTCGAGATTCGGTAGTTTAAATTCAATCTTAGTTTTGTTTTTTGTTTTGTTTTTTGGGCTACCGAATTGCCCCGCCGAATTCGAGCCATGTATATGATACATACGTAGTAAACACTGAATCTCAATACGTAATATTATTATTATACACCTTGCGTGACCCTTTTTGAAATCGACGTTTAATTTATATGATTAATACTATTGTATTAGACTTATATATACTTATACATGAACGTGTGATTCCTATATACGATATTCTATATATCAAGTCTCTTTAAGCACATTATTGTTACTATTATTATTATTATTATTATTATTATTAATATTAAAATTATCATTATTGTAATTATGCGTTTGTTACGTTCGTGATATACATACACGCATACATGTTTTGCGGGACCTTCTGTCCAAATTTTCCTCACATCATGTACGACGGAAGATGAAAAGTACAAAAAACGGAAAAAAACAAAAAGAAAGTGAACAGCTGAGAGAAAGAAACAAACTGGTGAAAATCTATAATTGATTTGTAGAAAGGTAATAAGGTACTTAAGTTTATCCCCCCCGACCTAGTACCTGCAGCTCCACATCACCGTGGATGTGTATAGTGGTTATATTTTACTCTTAATTTTTAATTTAACTTGATTGTAACAACATTGACCGTGATTATTATTACCATTATTATTATTGCTATTTATGTGATTAAATTTTCCTCTTTTTTTTTTCAATTTGCAAATTTAAAAGTACGTCAACACAATTTTACCACTCACGTCGTCGTCGTCGTCATTACCGTAACGATCATCATTCGTGGGTAGTAGATTGATATTAGTATATATAGTTATAGATCTAATAAGTATCATTTATACATATTTACGTTTACGCACGACCATTCGTAGGGTGGTATTCTTTTGGTACCTGAGCGTTTGGTGCGGTGGGTAAGAAAGGCATACATATGTAATATATTATGTAATATATGCATATACAATACATTGTGCGTATAGTTGTGGGTATGTAACAATCAGCGAAACCTCGAAATATACTATATACGTGTATGTATACATACGTCTAAACGCTAGGAAGTAATCATCATAATTATTTTTATCGTAACATTATAATATTGCACACTATCATTATTTATAACTTACGCAAGAGGTGTATGAATATGAAATATTTGTGAAAATATCAACGTACGTAGGTATTTACGTTCTCGGCAACGTGACGATGACGTCGCATATTGTGTACATATATTACAGTGAGATATGATCGCACATAACGTAGACGAATATACATATATGCATGTGTATACATATATGGAGGCGAAAAGGGCTTAGAATGGTTAGGGGGGATAAACCGAAATGTTTGAAGGAACAATTTGAATGAAAATATAGAAAGTAACGATCACCGGTTGTGTACATCTACTACCCCATACATACATACATACATACTTACATACATACCGCGCGACGGGAAAGTAAACTACGAGAGTCGCGTCGTCGTCGTGGCGAAAGATAGTGACCGTGTTAGATCGGTAGATAAGTGGAAAAAGAAAAGATGTTCAAAGAAAAAAAAAATATATATGTAATTATAATGTAAAAAAAAAAAGAAAAAAAAAAGAAAAGTAGTACAAAAACAAAGAGAGAAGGAAAGAAACGAAAGGGAAAGAAACAAAACGATGGAGCAAACACAGTTGGCGAACCATACTCCGAAAACTCGGCAAGTTCTTTTTTACCGGTTTAGAGCTATACACGTTACAACCATTAATGTGTTCTTGATGTGTACAGTCATATTTTTCGCTACACGACCCCGTTTCCAGGTTGATTCTCATGTCACGACTTGTGTGAGTATTTTTATAACTTGAAATTTTATTTATTTATTTTTGTTTTTTCTCCTTCTCGTTTTCAATTTACATCGTTTCTCTTTGTGTTTGTTCCCTTCAATTTTTCTTACCGCACGTTGTTCCTATTTTGCCAAGTGCCAATATTATTAAACATCGAATCGTGACCCAATTTGCGTAGTTCGAGCGTTTCGGTTCGTCAGGTTTTTCTTAATACGTATTTCTTGATATTTTCTACCTTTTCTTGACTACGTTTCGTAAAACTTTTTACCACGATGTGTGTATATGTATATATATATATATATAAGCAATAATCTTTCATATAAGCAAGTACACGTTCACAGCAATATTCAAAATTGTAAATACTATGATTTATTATGGATGGTTCCACGCACACATGTATCGTATTACCTACTTTTGAACACGCTTCCGTAGGTATACACTATCGGTATATAATGCGTGCACAACACGGTTATGGTATTTTTGTAACTCGTGGGAAATTTCTGTTAGTGAATACGTCGATGCTTTGTAACAATTATAAGTATTTGTAAACGTGTGGGGTTTTGATAGAATGTGCTCCACGGTATTTTTTTATCCGTGATTGTAAAGAAATTAAAAAGAAACAAACAAAAGCACAAACAAAATAATAATAATAATAATAATAATAATAATAATAATAATAATAATAATAAGAAAGAAAAAAATTGAACGAAAAAATGGGTGAAACAAATATCGGAAACTTTAGACACTCGATTTCGCCTTGTTTTAAATTGCTGAACAAAAGTTCCACCGAGTCCTAAAAATATTTGAAATAAATACCCGCCTGCACCTCGTTTATCGAGCATGTGACATATATTATAGTGCATACATTGTACAGCATAACAGTACGTATGTAATAATGCCTACGAATATCACTGTTACCTTTTTTTCAATGTCGAAAAGCAATTATACATACGCATACGTATGTACCGTAAAGAACGGATTATCTTTAAACTGTTTACAGAAAAGCAATACGTTGTGCCTGTCTGAGTAAAATTAGGCATAAATAACGATACACATCATCAGACTTTCAGACACAATTACATAGTATATACATACGTAATATATATATTACGTAAGTAGGTAATATATGTCATACACTGATTTACATGTACGTGTACAAGTCGCACGTGTAAAATATAATGAACATAATTTGTGCGGTGTAAACAATGAAAATATAACGTTATCGCGTAACGTGTATAATATACAACGATATCGAAAGCAAAAATATATATATAATCTAGGTACCTCGGTAGGTACGCACACGTATAGGTGAATACATACATACATACATACTCTCGCGTACGTAGATTGATAGGAATTACTCTAGTTTCGACTATATCTAGTGCCTAGGCTATTTTATCGATTTTATGCCTTGTTACCGTTGAACATATTATACCCGTATTCGCTCGGCAATTATACCGAGTGCCGTCGTCGTCGAGTATAAATTGCTGAAGGTTTCTTACTCACGTCAAAATATGTAGCGTGCCGACGCTATATAAATAAATTTTTTACGCAATATACATATATATGTATATCTTTACTGTTAAACCTTATTCATTGATGCCCCTTCCCTTCTCCCTATCCTCATCTCCGTTCCGGTTTCTCAATTACTAAAAAAAATACCATTAACGTAATAATATTAATAATAACAACGGTTGTCCTTAACGGGCTCGTATTTAATAACAAAAATATTTTATTCTCTTACTCTTAATCTTACATCATCTTGAAACAACAAAACAAAGCCCCCGAAGATGGCACAAGGCTTTTTGTGCTTTAATACTTGGGTAATTGGCGCTAGACGATCAGCTGATCACTCGACTCGCCGCCATATTGTCTGTGCACAGCGGTTCTCCGACGGCCTCGCGCATGTCAAAAGCGGAAGGTGTTTCCGCAACCGATTACCACCTGAGCGATCGCGACTTGTGTACATATAACGTACTTTACACGTCTGAATTTGCCTGTATATTCGCTACGGCGAAAATAGGGACAGGGTTGCAAATAATTGTAAAAATCGCTCACGTAGAGACTATAAAGGCTTTTCCGTTCGTTGTCGACGGAGGTAATAAGGTTCGTTTCCTGCACGTTGCGCGAGCAGCAACGCGGGTGTCTCTCACATCCAAGCATTAGAACTCTAACGATAAAAAGCGGTAATTAATATTGCCAAGGCGCACCTCGAAGCCTTTTCTCATTCGCCAGGACGCAACGTCGAGGTCGTCGCTGCTGCTTGCTGTGTACTCGATACAATCATAAAGATAGGTCTCTTTTTTATTTAGTATTATCATTATTATTCTTCGCCGTTCCATATTCAAATCTTCTATATACATGTGTAGAGAATACACCGCGTCGTCGTACCTGTTGAAACTTTAGTCCATCGTAGCTTGTTTGCTCAGAACGTGAGAAAAATAACGACAACAACTATATATATAATGAAGAAGAAAAAAGAAAAGCATCATAAACGGTGGACCATCGGCTAAACGGTAAAATCAAATATGCATGAAATCAGTAAACATTAACTTTCTACCAGGTACTGAAAAAAAAACAAAGTGAAAATAAAAATGTCACTTCGCGGTTCTTTACGAACAGCTCAAGTTATTTCCTTTGCATTCGCATATTACATTTGCCTACAGGTACATATATATATATATTACACGTATTCGTATATAGATATATCAGTGCACGAGTTTCACCACGGTTGACCGGATATTAAATCGACTGTCTTTTTATGAAGTATAATAATTATCTGGGTTAGTTGAGCTACAAAAATAATGTAACGAAGAAATAAAAATGTACGTATATGTATACGTATACTAGATCAGTTTTTTTTCTTCCTGCAATATTATCATCGCATAATCGTTAAGTACAGCGTTCAACATGTCGTATGTTTGTTTTTTGCTCAACTTTGACCAAGCTACGTGCAGGATGATAATCACAACGAGTGACGAGTGATCGTTGAAACGGGACCACCGAGAACAACCGGAATAAAGATTCGCGGAGAAAATTTCATCTCTTTTTGCCAGTCAACTACTTTCTTATCCCACACATGCTCAGTTTTATCCTCATAGGTGTGCTGAGCTCGCGTTTTCTCGCTGACGCGTTGGGGGCGTATATTATACGGCCGTGTTCGCCACGAAGGCTTTCTCTTCGCACTTCGTGCTCGGCAAAGTCACCTTTCTGCCTCGGAAACGTGAATCAGACGTCAGAATCCCGCCGTTAAAAATCTGTTCCATTTACTCCCCTTCGTGGGATATTCATATCCTCGGAAATCATTTGCATGTATCTTTCTGGGGAACGATTCGAAAAAGGGGTCAAGAATAATTGAATCTTAGATTGAAATATGTAAGAAAGTCGTAAACCTAACTTGAGACGGATATAACGATAACGTAAAAATGACGTATCTTCAGTCCAACAGATTCATAATATAATTGAAAATAAAAAAAAAAAAAAAAACTTAACGTACGGCATCACATTTAATCTAGCCGATCGAATCGAAAGAATTACTTCGGTTGCGTTTAATTCTCTGGTAATAAATAACTGACTGATCATTACAAAAAAAAGGTTAACAGCCTACAGATAAAACAAGTAACAAATACCTACTGACAGGAATCTATTGACATATATTTATTTTCAACCGTCGCCGTATATTTATCAATTATACGTGTATACACGTGACCGTCGCTGTTTACGTCTCTTAGTCTCAACGTTGTATTTATTCGCTATCCTTTTTCTTTCTGTTTTCATCTTCGTAGACATCTTTGTGAATGAAAATAACAGATTCCTTCGGCGAGGTTGGCTCCGATTTTATGCAAAGAAACAGAATAGGTACAATTTTATGAATGGTGTGATAAGGTGTGTTCAAGGATGATGCCGGCGCTGAGCGATCACGTGAATTCCGAGCATTTTATTCCGCATAAGCCGAGTACTGTTTTGCCTTCTATGGCAACAGATAACGCTCATCGTCTTCTAACGTCACAGCTGCTTACAAAGCACCCCCCCCCCCCCCCCCCCGCGTCTCCTTCTCAGCGCGGTTTGAACAACAGTTTTGCGGTTGTGGTCGCTACTGCGTTTATTTATACCCATTATGCACGTCAAATCGGTTATACGTAGGAACGTAACCACTGTTATTTATTCGAAGCCACTGTTTACGCGAGAACGAAATTCACTACTTTGAGAATGAAAATTCTAGCTCAGGAATTGCCGTTAACCTATACCCCGAATGTCGTTTAGAATTTATTTTTGTCACCTTCGGTGCGGTTGCTTATGTCGCCTGTGCAGTGACAACGGTGGCTTATTTTAGAATCGGTCATCTGCAGCGGTACAACATCGCAAGTGATCGGATCTTATCGGTCAATAATAAAATATTCGCTCGTCGATTCGCAAATATGCACAATACCTCCGTGAATTTTAACAACGCATATATTTGATAAATTTTGGACGAGAATAGAAATGATCGAACGGTTGTTATTATATCGTAACACGCGGGAAGTTGTAGAATGTGACAACGACGAACGATCAACAAGCGATACTTATTTTTACGACGGACGAATTACCGACTGTGCAGGCAAAATTCGAAAATTGAATATCGTTTCTTGCTTCTTCTTCGCAGGTCACGTGGGTGATGAACGATGTAAGCCATTCGCTGATACGCGTGAAACATATTCCATGGTTTACCTAACAATAATTACATGTGCGTGACCATTGTGTAACACGTGGTACACGAGTTATTGAAAGTTCCTCCCGAGACATTGTCGCGTTTGAGTAGTCACTCATAGTCGCTGATGCAACACGGGCTTCAATAGAATATGTTGTGTGACAAGGGACGAAAGTTGGCAATTGTGACGAGTTTGATTACCGCCCTCGCTTCGTTAAGGCGCAAACTTCACACTAGTCCCAATCGCCAACTTTTGGCACGAGCCACACACGATAGTTTTTTTAACAAGATGAATAAGTCAATGAAAAGTGGTGGGGCTTTGCGTGGCAATTTTTCGGGACGCGACTGGCCAATTTATTCTTCCTAGGGACGAAAGTAACCTCCCAAGGGACGAAAATGATGCAGTCGTGGACTGCGCATGCGCAAACCTATCCTTACAACAGTGAGATGAAATTAGTCACTTTCGTTCCGCTACACTGCTACGCAAAGCCCCACTTTTCATGCACGTGTGATAAAAATGAAGTTTTTCGCAATTATATTCAAATGGTAATTATTTTTTGCGTATTTTCCAAATATCAATATCCACGTATCTAAAACGCAAAACAGGCTTAACCGCCTTATTTTATACCCAATTCTCAACAAAAACATTCCAACACATTTTTATTTCACGCAGAAATGAAGAAATGGCATGAATTCTACGAATTTACTATTACGATTTCGTAAAATCTGTGTCATTTTTTTATTTCGGCACAAAATGAAAATGTATTGGAGTGTTTTTGTTCACAATTGTATACAGAATGGAGCTGTTAAGCCTTTTTTTGCGTTTGATATACGTGGACTTCGATGTTTGGAGATATACACGTTAATGTCGAAATCGACCAGAGAACTCCGTTAAGCCTAATTTCCGATTATAAGAAAGTAGACGCGTGATGATTAACCCTTCGTCTCCACTGTTATTTTTTGATACACGGTTTCCACTGTGGACACTCTGGCGATCGGATATTATTTTACAGGGAAATCTCCGTCAAAAAATTGCGAAAAAATTCTTGAATACAGAAAAATATATGTATTTCATACCCCAATATGTTTTGGATCGAAATCTTTAGTGACTGTTTGAAATAAAATCTTACAGTTAGCTACAATGAGAGCTTTGCAATATCCGCCTAGTACTAAAGTGTACACAGTGGAGACGAAGGGTTAGCCATCGTTTTTGCGGTACGAGCTTAGTGTAAATTTCTGTATTACAAATTGACCGACAGAAGAAATGCACATTGTGTACAGAGGATTACTTATGCATAAAGCTATGACAGCAAAATTGTTGTGACAAGCCAGGCTTCGGACTGACTGGCTGTGCACTTGTTGCAACATACACAATGAGTGGCGTTCAATCGAGCCGTTGTACAGCTTCGCCGGCACGCACGTGCTTCTATAATATACCCTACTTAAAAATTTTCGTAATTCTACAGCGGTTGACAAATTCATATACAGTGTCCATAAACGGCGACGAAACGCAAACAGACCAGTTTGTCATTGCGGTATGGGCAGTTTTTAGATGTGACCTTCGCAAAACTTTGCCGTACGCAGGTATCGTTGTACCTACACGCCTACACGTGTATCTTACCTGCGGCTTAAAAGACTAAAAACGCTCATTTATCAGCCACAAACATGTCCGAAATAATATTATGATCGTGGTACATTTTACGTACATGTCTGTAATTATATGCATACATACTCGCTTTATGCATACGTCGAGGTGACAAGTCACAAGATGAAGACACGTGTATACATTTACAACGTCATATACGTACATATACTTGCATATCTATAAGGTTGACAAGGAAAGAAACAAAGAAAAAAGTATGTAGCAGGATAATAAGCTGAATTATATTGAAATAAATTTTCCCTCTTATCAAATCAATAATTATCATGTTTTTTTCTCGCCATAAAGGAAAGCGGAACTTGTAAAAGCAGAGATCGGGTTTTATCCCGACTTATGACGTGGCGCAGGATGATCGATAACAAATTCTCGCTTATCCTCACACACGCCTGTATGCAAATACGATGTTGAATTCCTGTGTCGAAAGCACGAAGCTTAGGCGTACATAATGCCAACAAACTTTGTTTCGTTATACGCTCGGATGTCGTATACGTGGTTGCTTATTAATAACTTGGGCACATATAGAGGATATAGCGTTTCGTGCTCTGCGGGGTGTCACACGCCAAAGCATCCACTCTCCGTCAATTCTCTTCTCTAATGAAGTATGAATCCGGGCTGAATGGGATTATGTAAATAAAAAAATTCCTTTCGCTAATCTATTCAGGCCTATGAAGTGTTTGAATATCTTAATAAAATCATCGATTGTTTCACGCGTCAGATTACCACCCTGGCAATACGAATACTGCATAATTCCGATGACTTTTCTATTTCTCTCTCTAATTCCTATTTTGATGTGACGCCGAAGGTGGTTGACTAAGCTATTAGCCTCTTTCCAGGGACGAATCAGCCCCATTGCGCCCCACGGTCAAATGTTTTTTATTCGTACTAATTAATGGCTCGAAATACGCGGGAACTTGAGTAAATAATGTAAAAACAGTGTGCAAATTTTGAAATACGAAATAAAAGGTGTGGTCAATGAAAACAAATTTCATTTCTGTATTTTTAACATGAGCTTATCATGTTCCGCAGCATGTAAGCTTATTCAAAATCTTTGAAAAAATTACTTCTAGTGCAAAACAGACTTGTGTAAGTTTACTAAAGGCACTGGACCCACTTAATTGTTTACACAACTCTCGAAGTGGCAGTGAGTGAAAAATAGGGAAGTTATTCGCGTCACGCAATATATGCTCTTATCATGCTGGAGCGTTTAGCTAATAACTCTCGAATAGTGTTTGGATGGAATATCTCCGCACACGAATTGCTTGATTTTCTATACAATTTTAAAAACAACAGGTAATTGCTATTCCAGCGTTGGTTCAGATACTGTCGCCAATAGGTTTTAGAATGTGAATATGAGTGGGCCATTTTTTTAATTAGGTATGCGAACATTTCTAGATATTTTTGCATGGATACCAGAACTGAGTAATTCGACATAACACTCAGTATCCGTCTAAGTCTTGAGGATGTTTTTTACTCTGAGCATTACACTTAACCGTGTAATTTGTTACGTATTCGATCTTTCTCTCGGATCATTAAGGTGTATCATTATGCTTCATAACTCGCGCATGAAAAGGCGAAAATTATTTTTTGGATACAGAGATCTGATCTTTCATTATTATTATTTTTTTTTTTCGTCCTTAGCTCGCCTCCGTGTCAGTGATTACATTGTCATTAGCAGTCTTGGCGTGATCCCGACGAAATTATGTGGCTAGTTAGGACAGGTTCTTTGTCGCGTGTATTAGCACTAGCCTTGCAGCAGTCCAGTTTCATTTTTCAACAATTTATAGTTGTCTCCTTAAATCCATCGTACGCCGACTCTGCGAAATGGTAACATCTGCATTCTGGATCATTCCGCGATCGATTGGATAAGACGAATGTTTACATAATATAATTATGGAATAAACGGACTTGATACACTTATTTATCATCGCGTATAGCTGAGTAAACGTTGTGTCGTCATGTTGCATAACAATCTTGATTTTCTATTTACTTTCGGTACTTATCATCTTTTTCCTCGCACCGTGACACGGTTATCTTTTTGCGGAGAACGAACCCTGCGGTACATATTATTTGCACTTGTTATACAGTTTTTTTTCTTTGTCATTGAACGCAGATAATCGAGTTTCTATACGCATTATAGTTAGAGGTCAGCCTGTGTAGGCTCGGGCTTAGTTCCAGCGACATCAATTCAGTTTGTAACTAGCAAAAACTGACCACTATATGATTTCACACAAATCGTGACTTTTACATCACTTTGTGTACGCAAAAGGACGGACGAAACAAAAAGGTGGCAAAAATCTTATCGAGAAGAAATAAAATTAATTTCAGATTTAGTATGTACATGATTTTACCAAAATAACACTTTCTTCAGCTTCACGTCTATCTGATTATTTTTTTGCAAAAATTGTTATAACTGCAGTATTAAAATATTAGAATTCGAATTTTCATATGATTTGAATTAATATGTGGCGATGCGGCCCGCCACCTATCGTCCTTCGCATCAACATTGTAAAAACGGGTATAGAATGGTTAGTCGCAGGCAGCCGTAGTCGTGTAAACGTAAAATGCGTTAGAATTAGAATCAACACGTTACCACATCTGCAACGTTCATCTCGTAACCGTTTACGCAATGTATGAACTTAAAATAAATGATATTACGACGTTATCCCAGAAACCGAACGCCTTCTGTCGTCTAACTATACAGTTATACTGCCTATGTACGAAAAACGATTCAAGCTAGCGCTCTATCGCATTTCCGACCAATGGCCATAGAAGACGCAATGGCTGCCGTCTTCTTCCACTGTCAAGTCTACATCTTGTCAGTTCTTGTTAAAGTCGTCGAAATCAAACATTGGTTGTTATGTGTGTGAGATGTTAAATGTGTAGAGTGCCGCGGCTCTCGACGTTTGTACTAAAAGTTGGAGCGAAATTAATCAGCACATCGGTATAATCTCCGGGGATCGAGCTTCTCCGTTATAAATCGAACGAACGGCATACTTGGCGAAACCAGGTTATGTGAAGCTTGTGTTGATTCCACAGTGGCGAGATATTTTCAACGTCGTAACAACACCGTTCGTGAAAGGTAAGTTTAACGTTATGGTAATTCATTTCACCTCACTAATAACTGCAGTCTAAGAGTTCGCATTTGGATTGACCAATCGATGAATCAATTTTCATATTATTTTCACGCTTATGTCACACGGCCTTCTTCTTTCCCACTCGTTATTTAGAATAAAGGAAAGTAATGTGATTGTTATTCTTGTTCAGATGTCGAACAGAAACGACGGCAGAGGGGATCCTGGCCCAATACCGCAAAGGTGGCTGCACTGTCCTAGAAAGGCGGTTAAACTGATACAGAACAAGTTTCTGGCCTTCAAAACGCCGCTTTCGGGTCATTTCGACGAGCAGGTGCCGGAAGAAAGTCGATTCTCCATAGACATGCTATTCGCTTCGCTTAGGAGTCAGAAAATAAAGCTCGGCTTGTGGATAGACCTAACTAACACTTCAAGATTCTATGACAAACGTGAAGTCGAGGCAAACGGATGTCGTTACTTGAAGCTTCCGTGCAGGGGTCACGGCGAGACGCCATCCGAGGAGCAATCACAAACCTTTGCTCGGGTCTGCAAGAACTTTATTGCCCATAACCCGCTCGAGATTGTTGGTGTTCATTGCACGCATGGATTCAACAGAACCGGGTTTCTCATCATAAGCTATCTTGTGGAGAATGATGGTACAAGCGTTGATGCTGGCCTCGCAGAATTTGCTACTGCCCGACCTCCTGGTATATACAAAGGTGATTACATCAGAGAGCTTTTTCGGAGGTACGACGACATAGAGGACGCTCCTTCACCTCCCGCTCGCCCTACATGGTGCCTGGAGTACGATGACAGCGACGGAGAAGACAGAGACGAGGGCTCAAGTGCTGATTCTAATGCAAACAGCAAAGGGTCAGGAAAAAAACGGAAACGAGAGCACAAGCACAAAGATCCCACCTTCATGGCAGGGGTTCCTGGGGTTAAGCCACTTGCTGAGCAGCCAAAGTTGTCGAAAATTCAGCAGAAAGTTCAGGAGATGTGTGGCTGGGAAACGTCAGGCTTCCCTGGGTCTCAGCCCGTCTCTATGGACACTGAGAACATCAAATTGCTCCACGAAAAACCGTACAGAGTATCTTGGAAGGCTGATGGCACCAGGTTAGACAGTTATTCCTGTCTTTTGCCGCTTTGCATTACATTATCGTTGTATATTTATGCAGGTACATGATGCTAATACAAAGCAATGGCGAGGTATTCTTCATCGACAGAGATAACTCCGTCTTTCAAGTTGACGGACTTACTTTTCCACACCACAGAGCCAACAACAGACTTCTCAGAGATACTCTTTTAGACGGAGTGAGTAACAAATGATTTCTTCCACCTTGGTCGAAATAAACTTTTATTTATTTATTTATTCATATTAAACGGAATAAATCCCTTACTGCAAAGTATACAATAATGTTTGGCCTTAGTAGAGCCAACAAATGCCGTAGTCTAGCTACAGATGTAGCATGAATGAACATTAACAAACATCAGAGAAGGAACAAACAAAAATGAAAAAAACTTCATATTCATATTTTATTACATTTCTTGAGATCCTATTGATACATTAAAAATTACTATTATAAGGATCAAATCATTCATTGCGGTCATTGCAAAGTAGACAGTCTATCCATTGGGAGATGTAAAACTAAAATTTGCTCTAATGAGAAAATAGTAATCGCTGTGACGTAGTTGTAAAATTTGTGAAATGTTTCGTCCTCAACTCTTTGCCAACCATCGAGTAGCTTGAAATTTAGTTTGCGTATCATTGCAGGAAATGGTGATCGACAGAGTCAACGGCAAGGAGTATCCGAGGTATCTCGCCTACGACGTCGTTACTTACGACAATACAGACGTCAGCAAGTTATCCTTTTATCCAGATCGTTATAACATCATAGAAAAGGAAATAATGGCTGGACGATATAGGGCACTGACAGAGGGAAGACTGCGTAGAGACCATGAACCATTTTCCGTCAGGCTAAAGCAGTTTTGGGACGTGACACAGGCACCGAGTTTGTTGAGCGAGAAGTTTGCGAAGCAACTGGGACACGAACCAGATGGACTTATATTTCAGCCAGCTAAGGAGCCCTACGTTCCTGGGCAAAGTCCGGAGGTTCTTAAGTGGAAGCCGTTGTCAATGAATTCTGTGGACTTCAAATTGAAAATTACCACCGAATCGGGAGAAGGAATTCTGCCGAGAAAAGTAGGCCAGCTTTTCGTCGGTGGGACAGACGTACCCTTCGCACTTATGAAAGTTACTAAGTTAACTAAAGAGATGAATAACAAGATCATAGAGTGCAATTTTGAAAATGGGCAATGGGTATTCATGAGGGAGAGAACTGACAAGTCGTTTCCCAACTCGTATAAGACTGCTCAAGCCGTGTGTCAGAGCATTCAAAATCCCGTTACGACCGAACGGTTATTCGACTTCATAAAGAGGCATAGGTTCCCTCAGGATGACGCAGATCTAATGCCTCCGCCGAACAAGAAACACAGATGACAAAATAACTAGGCACATTTAATGCGTTATTCAAATTTGTTATCTTGTCAACACGAGCGGGGAGAGGCGTAGTTTTTGGTTTTTTTTTTTTCATCTCGATTTGTTTCAACTGTGGTTTTTCGTTAGCCAAAAACTGTGCAATTTTTCCTGCCAATTTTAATCGAACTTCATATTTGGCACGTTCACTTCCTGCTACCATTAGTTAGCTAATACAAATAGACAGATGAGTAAAGGGTCAACTTGGCGAAAAAATTACATTTAAAATTCAGTCTATCTGAATTCTTAGGAATCTGGCTACTGTTAGTGCACACTGCCATATTACCTTCGGCTTACATCAGTGGTTTCATGAGTTCACTTAATCGGCCTAAGGTTACATGGCAGAAACATATCAAAAAAATGCTTGGCCCTAGAACTGATTATGCTATCTGTATTATTCGCTACCTACATGAATGTAAAGGAGTTAGTAAATATTTTTACGCGATCAAACACCGATATATTAGTGATCGGAAATTGCAAGATTTCGTTAACTTAAGATTATATAACACGTCTCAATAGCACGACTGAACGAAATGATGTATTTTTTTTTCCCCGACCTCTACATTGTCTTACAGATATTTTAGAATATCATGCAACTGAAATTTGTAACAAATAAGATATTCAGAATTGTACCAAATAAATTTATTGGTAGAGTAATATAAACCTTAACGCATGGTTTTTTTCAATCTTTTTTTTCCAACACTTATAGGTATTTAAAATAATTAGTTAAATTTATATTGCAGGTACTTTGGTTTTTAGTTAAATCAAACGACAATTTTGAATCTTTTATTGTACCAATTATACTCAATTTAGAATACAAATTGTTATCGTATTTTGAGATACCCTTGTGTATGTCTTGTGTAACGTCTCCATTGCATTATGTTTTCTACTCTGAGCATAACAAGATAGACATGAAGTAAAGTAAATTGAGAATGGAATTCGGAATTTCCCTCTTCAATGTTTGCGGTTGAATATTTCACCAATTTAAATATCGTCTCGTAAATACACGATGATGCCAGTTAAGAATAGTGATTACATTACACATGTTATTCTGTCCAAGCGGCGTATGTATTATATTATAATCTAAAATATAAATAGACTAATCATTTATGTACTCAAGGGATTTATTATTTTTTCATCCTATTGAAATCAGTAGGCGATTGTTGTTTTGTTCATTAACAACTACAATATATACATTGATACGTACTTGTCCTCAAATTTTTTCATCCTTTCTCTACTAATTACCAATTTTGTTTAAACTATTATTACCTTTGCCAAACTCCTCTACGTTTTTTTACTTCCTCCATCAGTTTACCGCCGTTAAAAATAAACCATCGCTATTCATCCAATTGGATGAACTACTGTAACATTGAATTAATACAACAAATGAGAACAACGTTATGTAAGTTGGAAGAAAAAAATCACTGCTGATTCAACTTCAATCTTAATTTTACAGACAGAACGGTGATGATATGGTGCACAAAGGATCTGTCATCAAAGGATAGAAAATCGTTGCGTGTCAACATCGAGTACGATCATGCGTCTCTGTTGCGCTGGTCACCAGACAGCAAGGCTTTCATGATACACAAGGCTATCGCAAACACCGTAGAAGTATATAAAGTCACGAGAAAGCCTGACGGTTTCCCAGCCTCAGTTACAAAGGCGATTGAATTTCCAAAGGTAAGAAAAATTCATAGCCTTCATAAAGTAAAGTCTGTTTTGAGAAATATCTTGCTTATATTGTGCTAAATATATGCATTGGTTCTAATAAATCTCTTGTAAATATTTGTTTTAGCAACATAACGACGATGTTGTTGGTATGGACATAGCATGTAACGGGCGTTACATTATGACCTGCAGCAATACGACGCAGCTACTCGTGTGGGACTTGAAAGGACAGCTGCTATCAACGATCGATACTTATCTGATGACAACGCATCGGGCTCGAATATCTCCGTGTGGTCGTTTTATTGTTGCATCAGGTACTACTGTTGTTCCAAAATACTGTGTGGTCAGACTATTTCTTTTCCATTTATGCGACTATGTCTCATTAGGAGATTTTTTCTACAACTGAGAGATTTTAGCGATATAAACATTTTATTTTCTACCGTTTAAACAGTATGGAGCAGGTACCATGGATTCAAATACCATGATTTAACGTTCTTGTAGGTTTTGCGCCGGACCTAAAAGTATGGGAAGTGGAATTCACGAAGGCAGGAGACTTCAAGCAAGTATCGAGAGCCTTTGAACTCAGCGGTCACAACTCCGGTGTTTATGATTTTGGATTCAGCGCAGACACCAGTCACATTGCAAGCGTTTCTAAGGACGGAACATTCAACCTTTACGATACAAAAAGTGAGGCTCGATCATCTACTTTTTTCTTGATTCAGGACTTAGTCTTGATGTTCCAATCAATTTCTACACGAGCATTGATGATTCGAAACAAAAGCACCTCAATTCTAGCCTTGGGAAATTTTTTATCAGTACTATAACAACGATACCCGGTTATTACACAGTTGAATACAAGAAAGGAGAGACTCCGCGTCTCCTGTTAACTGGATCATGGGCTGGAGGTTCTAATGCTCGACTCGCACTGTCTCCAAACGCCGAAGTCATTGTTATCGCACATGGGACATCATTGTCGTTCTTTTCTGCTTTGACCGGTGAATTGGACCTTACGATCACGGACGTTTTCAACGGTGAGTCGTAGTGATTTGGCATTGAATAATTCAAGAATTAGTGTACAGAAAATTTGTTGGTTTCATTTTTATACACCGTTCTTGAATCTTTCGTTGTTTCTTTGTTACCAGCTGCGCTAATGCGATAAAAATTTCGAAGTAATAACACTGATCTGAATTTCATTTCAGGACCCGCAACTGGCCTCCTCTTCGACGCTCTTGGGGAGCATGTTTTGGTATCTGGAGATAAGCATATAAAAATATTCCACAATGTTACTGGCTACAAGACGGCGATTGCATCCGCCCGCGAGAAGCTCAAGCAAAAAATTTCGTCAGCCACAAAAGAACGTCTGGAAAAAACTATTGCCGACAGTCAGAAATTTCTTGAAAACATAGCTCAACGCTAAATAAATCTGGTAATAAGTTCCTTGCCATCAGATAAGTTTCTGGGTATTTGATCGGCGATTGACATTATTTTCTTATATGAAGCTGTTCATTGCTTGAACACTACTTGCATGAAATTCGACAAATATTTTACTGCAGAATTTTTTCACACTATTATCCCGAGGGTTTGTAATTGATCGTGGAGTAAAACGAAGAAAATAGAGCGTTCTAATCAATCCTACATTCCATATAAAGTCCAAGGGAACGTTAATACATATTCATTTACTTTTTGTACTCCCTTGTCTGCTTCTATATCAAAAATCACTTATCAGTCTCACATCAATATTCAAGAAAGTGATACGAAATGTATCCAAACCTATATTGTATACTAGACATTTTGTATGTAAAATAAGTGTTTTTCATGTTGATACAATAAAATAATAAAAATTATCGCCATTCTATTATTTGGCTGGATTGCTCGGTACGGGATTGAATCGAACAATTGCTCATTAAAAATTGATACTCCATGGCTGACTCGATTAGACATGAAACCTTTGACACGTTGTCAATTTTGATCTTAGACATAAGCACTTTAACTGATCTTACCAATAGCTGTAAGCGTTTGCTTGAGAATAGAGAATTAATCGCTGTACTTTGTGAACATGACCAAGTTTCAGGATATCGAATTCCTGACAAAGCAGAGCTCGAACAATTTGGCTGACATACCAGATAACGAAGACCTGAGTACGTAAATAAATCACAGAGGTCTGATCGCGGCATAATTACAACTTCTGAAACAGTGTAAAACTTCACCATTTCAGTCGTCAAATATCTTTTGCTCCGTTATAATCAAGGGAAACTCTACACTTGGGTTGGACCGGTACTATTGGCGTTGAATCCTCGTCAGCCCAATTCAGATCTGTACGATTGTTGTCGTCAGGATCGCTTTATAAACCCTTTGAACAATGCACGGCCAGAGCTACTAGAACCGCATGTGTTCGCAGTGGCAGCAAAAGCTCGTTACAGACTTGCTTGTGGTCTGGGCAAAATGCACCAAGTGATCGTAATCAGCGGAGAAAGTGGATCAGGAAAAACTTTTTCAGCATGCAAGATTTTGAACTTTCTAGCAGCAACTGATCTAAGCAGTTGCGATGGAATGGAATCAACTATTTCAAAAATTGGCAAAGCCTGCTCGGTTGTATCCTCATTCAGCACTGCTAGCACCGAACGAAATCAACACAGCTCTAGGCACGGACAACTCGTCCAGTTACAGTATGTGAACGGATCCATACACGGGGCTGTGATAAACTCCTTTCTCCTTGAACAGAGCAGAGTCACTGGGGCCTGTAATAACTTTCATATTTTTGGTCAGGTCTGCTGTTGGATTAATCAATTTAATGAGTTGTTCCAATTTTGTGGAAACATTGACTTGTAAAGAATTTGAACGAACAATTTAAGAGTTTGAAAATTAGGTTTGGACAATATTCTCACAATTCTAGATGTTGGCTGGTTTATCCGATTCGGAATTGGGTACTTTGAAATTATCTAGAACCATTCTTTACGAGATTATCGCAAACGACAGTCACAGTATTTTGAATGAGGCTTATGTCAAAGGGTTCAAGGAGACTGTCGAAGCAATGAATTACCTACGGATTGGGGAGAACCAAAGGAATGATATATTCAAAGTTATCGCGCTCCTCCTCCACTTGCGAAACATACAATTCCACGAACGACTATCAGTTGGTTGTGATGTCGACGTGCAGAAAAAAGGTTCTCTTTCATAATCACGTTTTCACTATCTACCTCTCTCTGTTTATAGATTTTTTTATTCAAAGATCACTTGACAAAGGACTTCCTCGACTTGAATAAAATTTCCCCCAGAATCATCAGACGCTCTTGAAGGCGCCTGCCACTTGCTTAGACTGCCGATTCCTGATCTGATCAAACTACTAACTACAAGTATGATCACACCTCGGAGCAGGCTACAAAGGCATTCGACATATTACTGCACCATAACTAGCGTCGAGGGGTGTAACACCAGATTACACAGTATAGTCAGATATTTGTATTTTCAACTGTTTTATTGGCTGCTAAATCGTTTGAATGAAATATTAACGTCTCCGAAGGAGAAGCCAAAATTATTAGGTAATGCAATTTCGATCCTTGAGACTTTTTAATTTCAACCAGTAAGGAAAGTTTAACGTCACATGAAAGCATCTCATTTGTTCTAGGTGTACTAGATATTTTTGGATTCGAATTCTTCTCTGTGAATAGTATCGAACAATTAAGCATTAATTATGCGAATGAAAGACTGCAGCTATATTTTGTCGAGAAATATTTAGAAGCCAGTAGATCAGAGCTGGAGAGTGAAGGACTGAGTTTATCGCCACCTCCATCCACAGCCACAAACCACCAGGAACGTCTTGCTGCAATTGAGAATTGCTTATTTCCAGTATTAGACGATGTAATACATCATACAAAAATAGTGGTGAAAGTTTAATGTCCTCTCTCCACAAGCCTGATACAAGTGATGATATTTTAGGCTTGTTTGATCGCCAGAATACAGAAGTATTCAAGTTTTGATCAGCTTGCGCTTCCGACTAGTTACGCCAGTACAAATTTCATACATGACAAAGGTGAAACATTTGCGATCCGCCACTATTCACATATTGTAGAATACAGCACAGTTGACATACTTCGTAAAAATACGGACAAGGTATTTCATGAACGAATTAAAGGTCGTCTGAATGGTATAAATGTGAGTTGACAATGTCGTAGGTCCCTGCCGAGCTGGTATCCACGCTCAGCCTTTGTCAGAATAAATTTATTCTGCTCTTATTAAACAAAGAAAATACGAATAAACAATTCCACCTTCATCAAGAGCCAGAATTTGATAGAAAAAAGAAAAATACGACCTTGGGAAAATTCAAACATAGTATGGATGCACTGATGAAAGAACTCGACAAATACGATTTACATTATATTCGCTGCATCAAACCTGCTAACCAGTAAATAATTGTTAATTCTTTCGTTATTATTTTCATTATTCATCCACACTTTTTTTATCAGTATCGACGAGGGTGAAATGATGAAGGATTTCAAACAACAATTAGCGTGTACCGGTATAACGGATGCTTTGACACTAGCTCGATGTACGCTTCCAATTCAGCTCAAATATGAAGAGTTTATAAAAAGATATTCCAAGCAAATAACGGGTTAGTCGATGATGATGCAGACATATTAAGCTTACGCTGTGCGTACTGCATGGTAGTCAACGATTAATACATTCGATATAAGGGATTGAGTCTAAACTTCAGTAAATTTTAGCAGAAGTCAAAGATCCGATATGGATTTGTAAAAAGATTTTAAAACGAGATTTGAATGGCGATGAATTGCAATCGTTGGTGCACTTTGGTAAACATCTGGTTTTCCTGACTGAAGCAGTATTATATAAACTGGAGTTAGTAAGGGATGAATTCCGATCCCAGTGTGCTTCTAAAATACAAAGCCTTTGGCTAAAGTACAGTGAGTGGAACCTGATCTGATAATGTTTACGGTTGTGCAGATACTTATTTTTAATATTATGCATTTTCTAGAGGTGAAAAAACGATCCACTGGTCTAAAACTGTTGAGTGCATGTATTGATTCAGGAACTAGCAATCCTGAACAGGTATGAAAGAGTCAAAAGCAATGACTTCAATCATTTTATAGCATCAAGATTTTTCGGAACATACAGAATTATTTTTAAAGGTTCCAAACATCAATACGGAGAAAACGAACCTGATCACAGCTAGCCGAACATCCGGAATACATGATGAATTTACAGTAATGCAAAGTAAACGCGCAAGTGATTTCTCAACTTACATAAACGATGACCGTGCTTTTTTTTACCAACATAGAATACTCAGCAGAAGACGAATAGCTGATGTAAGTACTGGAATTCGTTGATCTGTATTTACCAATGGATTTGGAAACAGCAGCAGATTTTCTGATCAATTCAATACTAGTAACAATTTTTTTGAAAGTAACATATTAATTCTGCAATGAACATTGATGAGATGTTTGAACGTTCGTCCAGATTCCCGTTAGGTTTCATACAAGACTGACTTGCTTGTCAGACTCTCATCGTTTGCCACATTCCGAATTACCGCGTGGGCTTCAGGACTGTCTTTGATAAATGTAACGGTACGTAATTGATTTATCAAAGTTTATTCCAAGTGTAATATTACAACAATGTTTAGTTTTAACGAATAAATACTGTAAACTCGAGTATTGAATTATTTAAATTATTGTGTTTGCCAAGTCGTAAGTTCGTGGCAGAGAACTTTTTTTACTTTTAACAACAAGCAGCCTCCGTGATGCAACGAGAGCATATGTGGCTCGTGAGTCACTCCTCAAAATCTGGTAATTTGCTCGTAGACTTGCTCTCCTCAGACTATTCGGTGGAACTGGGCGACCCCCGGCAAAAGCGAACCTTGAAACGAATATCGTTAATGTGCCAAAATGAGGAATGAGATGGTGGCGTGACGAATTCAATCTCAATCGCAGGTACAATTACCTTATTTCTCGCCGAGACCCTCGAAGGGTAGAGTCGGTGAACATAGTTTGCTTATCTCCGGATATTTTCAAACCAGTCAATGGCTTGATGCCAGCATATTTGATCTTGCTTCTCACAATTATTGGCAGTGTTGCGTTAGTCTTCTTAATTGCTTTCGAGTGAGTTGGAGCAGAAATGAGGTACGGAAGTATAGAATCTCCAAAGTGTTCAATAATCATCGACAAATCTAACAGATGTCGTCCCGATTTTGAGAGGGCACAAATCGTTAGCTGCAAGCATTAGTTTCAACATAATTGCTTAGTCAAAATACCATGATTAATTTGAGGATTAAAAGTGTGAAACGTCTATACTTACAGCCAGCCTGTGCCATAAACTAGTTCCAGGCAATGCATATTCTAAAACGTTTTTGTAAAATCCTGGAACATTATTATCAGGCTGGAAGAAGTAAAGCGGCTGTACACCTGCCATTATCTCCATGGCCATTTCTTTTTTTACATCCGGCTTCAATTTCTCATTATCTTCTCGCAGTAAAATCGTTTCCAGCATTGGCAAGAACCTAATAACAATGAGTGGATTATTTCCAAGTGATCTGAATAAGAGAACTTGACAACTGTGCGCAACCAAACTGCCTAGTGTATCATTTAAGATATAACTCAACGGACTCAGTGATCTGAAAGTAAAATACAGTTGCTCGATGTTTGTACCTATGAGCCGTTGTCGGCCATCGTAACATTAGCTTCAAAACGCATTCCTTGAACAGTAATCCCAGGTTTTGGTTCAGCATGCTTTTTCCAAATAACAATTCCAGCAACAGCTCTGTTAGACTATCAACCTGTAAAAAGTTGGGAAGTAAAGTTGATGATGTGGTAAATGTGTGTCAAATCGTCTAATCAATTCGACGTATTGACGTGTATCTTACAGTTTGTAAATCTTGTGGATAAACGGTTTCACTGTTGCATGCAATCGATATTATCAGCTGACATGTTCTAGTAGACACTCTTGTGTATTGAGCACTACTTGATATTATGGAGGAACGAGCGATGGCTATCAGTCTGTCAACGACTCCCGCTCCTCCGAGATGCGCATTGGTTGAACAGTCATTCAGAAGAACCTAGAACAGTCTTGATTCACTTTCAAGAAGTAACAAAAAGCTCATCCACTCTCAATCTGTTTACCTGAAAGGTTTTCTGCGAGCCATTGAAAAGTGTTTTTAAAGCCCGTTTCGTGTAATTTTGGCGAGCCTCTGTTATCCGTGAGTCATTAATTTCCGTTTCTAAGATGATGAAACAAGAGAAAGAGAAGATGAAGTAAAAGCTAGTTCAATGATACACAAGTCAACCACAAAAAAAAACTAATTAAACAGATACCTTTCAACAGGGGTAAATTGGTCTGCGACAAATGTACCGAATTATTTGCATGTTCAACTAGATTAACAAAGCGTTCGTGAGGCACAAAGACCCGTGCCTCCGAGTGATACTCAGGAAGCTGTTCCGGTGCTCCCATCACAGGATCGGTGTTGTAAAGTGTGGTCAAAACGGCATTTACATCGACTGCAGTGAGACGCTTGCGCCTGCTGTGTTTCAGTCTCGTCACGCATTTCTATGCCAGCAGAATATGGTTTATGAAACTAATTGAATTATATAGATTGACACAGCTATTTAAGGTCTTCTTATCATCATTAATAATGAATAATCTTTGTTGCTTGCTCCGAAGAATCAAAGAAAAGACCAGCTGAATGGCTTATTAATTCCAGGGAAAAATGAGAACTGGTAATTAGAATAAAAACCAATGGTAAAACGATGCAATAATACTTACGTGCAGAACTTCTCTCAGGCGATAAGAGGCGTCCTCGGCAAGTCTACGCAGCAGTGGGTCTGGGAGAGGATGCATACCGAGCTCCTCACCCATTGCGCCCATCCATTTAGTGCTAAGGACTGCGTATCTTCTGGTGCTGTTATCCGGTATAGGATTATCACTGCTGGAGTCACCATTGTTGTTGGCAAAATAATTATTGTACTCTGGAGTAGTCCGTGTCGCTAGTACCTCCTTCATATCGCACTACCAGGTCCTGGAACAACCTGAATCTGACGTGATTTCGTAAATTATTAATAATTCTGATTTCATTTTTCATCTAAATCAGGACAAGTCACAGGTGTCATCGTCGTTCGCTGCTTGACACTTTGGGTTGAACAGCTGACTGACTAACCTCACATAAATAAATTAATTGCGTTAATCTTTTGAATAAACGCATCGAATCATGGATAGTCAGGTCCTTTTGATTCTCTGCTTACGGTCGCTTCTACCCAGGTGATGTCTATTCGAATTTACATATCTTGACCGAAGGAAGTTTTGTTTTAGTTTAGGTCGAACTAGGTTAGGATCTTTATTGCTTTTAGGTTACTGTCGGCTCGAGCATTTTGAGTGATGTGACCATGGATGGTGAGCTTGAACCGAAATTTCTTTGTGGCGATATCGCCACGCGATCTGAATATCGGAGTCGTATCATTGGCTTCAGATAACCAGAGCGATACGGTGCCAGCCAATTACAAGCCCCGTTCGATCTATCGCCGGAAGGTATCACTGCATAGAAATGCTGCGAATTAGCTTTGCGCTATATAATTTGAAATCAAGATGAAAGGTGGCAGCACAATAAGATGTTCAAACTACCATACGAAAACTCAGTTGATCATTTCGGCGGTGGTCACTGGTCAGTACGAATCGTCTGGACTGTGGTGTTTATTTTTCATTGTTGTCGAACGACATGGTTATTCATAGGGATGCTTACGACGTCGGTACGAAACTCACGAGATCGGTATGCGGATAGCGCGTTCGGCCTTTGGGACGGCCCTGCGTGGGCGTGTATTTCTTATTATATGCATTTAGAATTTGTCAAAGCATAGTTAGCGATCGGTGTATTGTACACGATATTGCCAAATGCATCCTTGAGAGTTTAATCATCGATTGTTTGTCTGCAGTCAAATAAAAGTTCAACGACATTTCATTGCTACCGACTTACTTGCACAGGAGTCGCCGATTAACCGACGTCATTCTTAACATAAAGTATATATGCCAATGTTTGTACCCGCCTACGACGGCGCGTCTTCTTTGAATGTTAAAATGTTTACGATATGACCTACAATAATCACTTGTTGTTGAGTCACCCAGTTTTAAAATGTATACACGTAGTTGCGGGGTTGATCGTGTCCTCTGTACCTGGCACAAACGATATTCTTTAAGCTGTTGATAGCTCCTGTATTATACCCAACGCATATTGCAACCAGTCGTTACTTGTTACACAGCAATTATGTCTACCTAGAAAATTCTGTATACCTTTTATCGTCTAATGATACAAGAGAATAATTACGGACTGGTAATACGACGATTCTATGAAAAATATTTACTGCACACTAGAATCTCAACGATTAGAAGAAAAAACTGCTCGAGCTTTTATGTTGGAAGTAGTCAATTGGTAAAAATTATCCGAGGATGATTATTTGAATGTTCGAATGACCTCGCCATCATTGCCGACGTCAAACCAAACGGAAAACTGGCGAATCTCATTAGCGTTGTTATCGCAGCCTGATGTCATTTGCATCGAACGAATCATTCTTAGAAGCGTGCAGGAAAGCGGAAAGATATTTGAATTTCGATGAAAGATCCAACGCAACGTGAGTCTTCTTCGGCAGAAGAATTTACCGAATCACTCTTCAAAAGAATAGATATTTGTTTCGAATTTCAAAACCCTGTTATCCGTAGCAAATCATCATCACTCTTTTACGTGACTATACAGATATATCGAGCACGTGCCGACTGTGTATACATGTTCGTGAAATCACCGTTACGACAAGGTTGAAAGAACAATTCCCAAGCCCGATTGCAGGAGGTATACAAAAAAAAAGATCCATGAATTGATCGAGATTGATTTTTCAATATTGCCTTCGCCGTATAAAATATATGCAACCTAGATAGTTGAGAAATTGTAAATTTGAATAAAGCATAAGGCAGGGATGTTGTATTGTTAGATATAAGTATAATAGATTGAACAAAGTTCAGCGAAAATAGCAGTCGCATAATATTTATATCTGCGTATGACAGCCGCAGTTGGCTTTACACCATCGCCGTAAATTATTATAAGGTGTAATGATCTCAATATCCTCTGCACCGTAGACACTGTCAAGGCCATAAGAGTTTTCACAAAGCGCGTTTCACTATTCCGCTTTCATGAATTCATCATCGTACCTAATTACGAGTAGAACGTGCAGCCTGTGACATATAAATAATCGGATTTTGTGGTCAGTCGGCTTTGTGCACACGGTTCGATTGATATTTGGTGAAACTTCTTTACAAAATAGTTTTTCATTACCGCATAATAACGTCTTTTCAATGTGTCATGCCGTGTGACTCACGTACAACGTTTGAAAATAAACTTCTCGCTGATTAATAATTTCTCTTACAACGTCACGGTAGATTTCAGTATACAGTCTTACGGTTATCACAAGGTACTTAAACATTGTTTTTACGGCTAATTGATCTTCGTAATTGGGCCGTGGTCGTTAACTTGTAATAGAACATTGATTAAACATATTCGGTATAGGTATAACGGGATTTAAGAAATTTCCATTTTCAGACATAACTGAAGCATGACCGCGTGAGCCGCCTCGAGACTTTTTCCACCCAAGTGTAAAAGGATGAAACCCTGTTTGAAGTCTTTCAGACAGGTATTCCGAGGGAGAGTTAAGATCCTGTAGCGTGGGCAAAGGGCGGCCCAAAGAATGCGTAAGGAATGCTTGGTATTCTATAATGAATATACGAACGGCTCGTGATTCCAGTTGGGAAAAAGTTGCTCTTCTATACTTAGCTGCCCACACTTAGCTCTTCAAGGGCTAAAAAGACGAATACGCTACAAGCTGACTTGAGAATCTGACCGATCCTTAAGTCCTGCAGTTCTGCTGGATACATAAATATATATCATGCTTGCAGAGTGCCGGTATAGTATTCATTACGTTGAACGTATATTATCTTTGCAGCACTGGATTCAGCTACTTTAAATAATTAGCAGTGTTCGTGAAAATATGCGAAATTCGAAAAATCAGGCACGCGGTTAAAGCAAGCATTGCAATCTGTTGTGCCGTTAAATTCTCCTTGAAAAAAAAAACTCAATGTTCTCGATCCCCATTTCGTTCAAACCAGTCGAACATTTTCGATGAAAGTCGATACCGGATTCGAACATTTATCGAGAAATTCTTTGCGTTGAAAATAAGTCTTTTAATCGATGGACTAATTCAAAAATTATGCGACGGTGCGTGTACAATCATGAGAGACTTCGCGTGGGTGAAATTAAAAATAACGATCAGCTCTCGTTGGATGTATCAAATAATCGTGTGTTGCGTGTTGCGTGCTGCGACAGAACGCGAATTATATATATCTGAATAATGCTTATCGTGAAATTGCACGATCTGAACATTTCGGAAACAGTCGTGTATCGCTTGTCTTACTATTTGTATGAACGCCCGAAATTACTGTAAAATAATATAAAATGTACGTATGCTTTTAGCGTAGTGTATCTATAAATTCTAGACCGAAGTAATCCTACCACAAGCCAAATCAGTCCATGACCCCAGCTCCGCTCTCCCAGATATCGACAAAACGATTCGTCGATACGGGATACTTATATTCAGTGTGTAAACAAATTTGAGGCATGAATTATTGTAGGATTACTTGAAGTTTCTGTAAGAAGACCGTCACGTTATTCCTGAGCTTTGAAATTTTTTCAATTATAACCCGGTTGAACGAAAAAGCCTGCAATTTGAGCGATGTTTTTTTAAGATTCAAATGTAATGGAATGTAACGAAAAGAAGTGTACAATTAATTCTATTTCTTAATTTTTTTCTTTCTCTTTCTCGTTCAATTTTCGAGCAACTCATACCGCAGGAATGGCGTGGTTTGTAATAAAAGGTTTTGGAGAAAACAGCGAGTTAAAAAAATTTCTCACTGCCGAGAATTGAAAATTTGCGGATGGTCGCGAGAGAGTCGGCTTCAAAAATTCCTGCGACACATCCGGCGAGGAGCGTGCAAAATTCCTCTGTACGGTAGGACCGATTGGCTCGTGCGTAACAGGGGGAATTCCCCTACCATCGTCGAGTGAGCTGGCGCAGGTAGAAGGAACTCCTCGACTGAACCCCCCACCGGTGTCCCGGTGCCATGCCGGTGCTGCTGCACATTCAACAAACACACAACGGTGAAAGAAGTCTGAAATAGTCTCGTGCCCGTGAACAGAGAAGATTCTACCTGGTACCTACTGTACTACCCACGTTCACTTAGAACTGCTTCATTCGACTCATTCGACGCAGTGTTACTCGGGGCTCCTTCGAGTCAATCGGGCTTTGGTCGCGCTCAGGGACAGCAAACGGATTGCACGAAGACGGAAAAATCGTCCCGGAAAGACGTCGGGCATTAAGTAACGCGAATCTCGCCGTTTCGTCCGCAGACTTGAACGGCTGCAACTAACCGAACCGTAATAAAAAGTCCGTCAGGAGCGCAGTTGTTGGTATTTTGTTGAAAAAAATAAATAAATGAAATTAACAACAACGATAATTGTTTGTTAAATTATTAAAGAAAAATAAAATTATGTTCGGTTATGTGCACAATATTGGTTTCGTATGTCATTTAAATACCTGTATTTCAAATTTCTTCTTCAAGCCGCGTGTAACGATATACAATTGTCATATTGAATAAACAAGTAACTAAATTACATACAATTTAATTTCAATAATAATACTACGCTCGTCGTATTTTAAATTATTGTAATTGTTGAGAAAGAAAAGAAGAATATTCAGTTATTTTCGTACGTTGTTTTGTTTCTCGTTGAAATTTGAATTTCGAATATGCAACGAGGCCGACTCGAATGATCGTTGAACACAACGCCGAGACTTATCGATATCTTCATTATAATCGTATAATTGTTATGGTGATTGTTGTGCGAAATAAATGTGGAGATATCTGCTAGTGAGTAAATGCGGCAGCCGATATTAACGACGTATAACGATATACGTGTACCCGCAGCTCATGATAGTGCAGGTGAACTTGAACCTAGACTTTACAGGCGTTTTAAAAGCAAATGCTTGAATGTTTCGATTGATGTTTTAAATTGTAAATATAAAGGTTTTAAATTATTGAAGTGAGACGGTTTTCTTTAAACAATATAACTGTTTATTTTTTCACACATTTCACACGTTTAAAGTATACCATATAATCCTCACAACGATGAACATTGTAGTCTCTTGAAGTTTTCATAAAAAACAACGTCTTCCGCGCAGAAGTATAATACGTAAAGAAGTTAAAAAGTAAATAATATTACCGCGATGCTCGTATCCAGGTCGTTAATCAACACCGGAAGGAACGCTGCTAATTCATCATCTGCGAATCCTCACGCCAAAATGTATTTGTTTCTTCTGATGTTGGCTTGCGCTCTACTGACGAATAATTCATTGGGTGAGTAATTGTAACAATATTACAGTAGGTATACTTGACTGGATGTTATATCACACCGGGTATTAAATATCGATGATTGAATGATATGATTAAATAATCGAGTAATTATCCAACCATAGAAGGTGTGCAAAACAAGGAGAGTATGAATACGAACTTAGTTGAAAATTATCGAAAAATTTTTAAGCGCAACTTGGTATTTTATTTCACCGATTACTTATGTGTTTGCAATCGAAATCCCCGTTTAACTTGGCGATAAATTCGTTGTTAGAAGAATGTTGCGTGTTGTATACACAGAGAGTTCGATGCAGGCACAAATGACTCATAATTATGTCAAAGTGATAAACTTGCGTGACGTGTGTCGCGGATACGGAGTACACTTGTTAACAAATTCACACAATGCGGTATTTTACTAGCATATTGATTGACAGCATATATACATCGTTTACGTTGTGTACAATAAACTCTGCACTATTATTGTTTGCCATGCCTACGTTTGCTCTTCTTCTTACGCAGCGCTGAGCATGCCGGTTATTTTATTTCTACACTTATAGTAAAATGCGTAAATGCCTTAACCTTTCGGCTACCTTGTTTTCGACTTGAAACAAAATGTGACTTGGATTCTATACGAATTATGCGACAATGCATCATATTTTCTCACGTTAGCTGCATCGCCAGTCATCGTCACACAATTATTATAGAATTGAACGCGCATTTTGTTTCGGACCGAAAACAAGTTAGCCGGAAGATTTAAGGCATTCGCGCATTTTACTGTAAAATGTTTTCATTTTCACCATGATGTTTGCCTCCTTTTATTGGTTTCATTTTTATGTATCGATCGATTCATGTAACACTCAACTTCGTCTGCGTAATGATATATCTACGAGAGTATACGTATACAGCTCGAGGGAAAAATGGCAACTATATTATAGTTTCATTGAATTATTGATAAGCCGTTTAGCAATTTATTCGCATTGTTTCTTGAGAGACACTTGCAGCTAGCCGCATGTTCCAACAGGTACAGAAATTTTCCTTCAAACGGAGACGGAGATGTGTGTATGTAACGCGGGTTAGGTATTACTTGCGTAATTATAGTATATTATTGTTCGAATGACTAATTGACATTGTAACTGTAGTATGTAACGGATCTTACGTAATCCTGCATCAGGATAAAGGATACATACTTTAACGTGCTTCTACGGTATTTCCTCTTGGCTGTTGCAGAGAATTTAACGATAAATTACGCTCGCGCTTTTGATTGTTTATTCTAAACGTATAAATAAGTATAATACATCCGTAGGTATTTTTGCGCGCCATAGCAAAATTGTCTTCAAGGTATAGAACGAATTATACCACGAAAAATTTCAGATTCAGATGAATAGTGAAATAGTGAAATTCAAATGGATCTTGACAAATTACGCCCTTTGACTTTGAAGCTTAAAGTAGCAAAAAGAATATTTTTATGAAAGCGCGTTTTTTGAGTTTGACGGTATCACGTTCGAAGGCTGACACGCGAACCGGGAACTCATCGTGTATTATGAAAATTTTAATCTTATAAACGCCACTTTTGTTTTCATATTTGACTCACGTATTACCGCGAAATTCTATCACCTCGCTGTAATATCGTGTGTGCTGAAAAAGCTGTCAAGAAAGTATATACTTTAGGAAATGAGAATCACACACACACAAACGGACATACGCTGACACTGCGAAAGAGGAGAAAAAAAAATGTTTAAAAAACATTAGTAGATCTCACGATTAGTATCAAACTAGAAGGTTGACTCGGGGCGCAGGAATATTTACATGAATTCTATATTTAGAAGATATACATAACGTGAATAGGCTGGCGTCTGACAGTGTTTGCAGACATAGAGACTTATTGGGTATTTATAGTCGGTTAAGCGACTTAATAGGGCCCATCATTCTCTGCTATTACTGTTAGAGTCATAAAATCGTTGCGACAAATTCTATTCTGTCTCATATATCGACTGCAGTATTTAATATTGAATTATGCAAATAAGCGTAAATAAGTCTTTCAACGTGTAGTCAATGATACAGCATCTGGTTATCGAACCTGAACGAATTGTTTAAATAATACCCCTATTTAAGTGTATGTTGTTTAAAGTCGGCCTTCCACTGATAGCGAATTGTTAAATACTGGTGAAAAAAAGTAGGCGGGTCTATTTCCCGATGAGAAAAATTTTTGGATTACGAAACTTCAGAGAAACTTTCGGGTGGCATATAATAGCTTTTTGGTGAAAATCAAAGTTGCTTTAATCAACGGACCAGAGTTTGATTGACTTTAAAAATTATCTGAATTTTTCGATGTGTAAAAGTATAGTGTAACAAAATATTATACGATTACCATTTTCTCCAATAAAAAGTATCACGGTCAAGAGTTATGACTTATTAAAATCAAATTTTGTGCGTAAAGAACTCTACATAGAGATGCTACGGTAGTTTTCACAGAATTATATATTATTTGTAATAATTTGTCGTCAGTAAAGAGATTCTTTTATACATGTGCATGTAGGTATGTACATGCCTACGGACATCATAGCAGCGACACGAGCCGAAGAAATCTAGTATATCAGATACTCCTTAGGCTCTTTAAAAGAGCCGTTTTATTGCCTCTACAAAATTTATGTTAATCACCAATTCACTTTCATCCGAAATGCCTGTAGAATAACAAGCAAGAGAATTATCCAATTTCGCTTCGCATCACGCTGCGGTCTCAAGTTTGTGCGTATAACATACACAAGTGTATATAAGTACATATATATATATATATATATATTTATATGTACCCAACCAACGGTATCGCATATGTGAATGTTCATATTTTCTTTGACGAAATTGACAAATTGTGGATATTAGTACAAAACGACGATTATGCAGGAAAAAAATAATATTCAATTAAATTTCGCATAAAGATACATGCGCAATAAGGTTAACGTAGGTATACGAATGGTGTACAGCAAGAACATGATGATAAACCAAAGGATGAGTCACGAAATGTTGCCTTCTGTCCGAAACATCATAATCAACCAATTGCGTCATCGGCGCTAAAATCTGCAATATTTCCAGTTTAATTTTAACCACCTATGGACGTTACATACTTGCGCTCACGGATACACGTGTATTCAATGTGCTGTATATATTATGCATATTATCCTCGATGAGAAGAGGGAGGAGGGAGAAAGAAAACATTCTTGCTTGCAAAATTGTTATTTTATAACTTGTCTGTTATCGGGTGAAAAAAAAAAATTTAATGTTTCTGACAAAATAGAAATCACCTCCCGAATAAATGTAATACCGGATATAAACTGTTCCATATTGTGCAGTACAGGTACCGTTTTATGGATAATAACGCAGAATCATGAGTCTAGCAGATAGTGTAAAGTAGTTTTCGCTCCGCAACCGCGACCCCGGAAAGTATCATTTCGGGATACAAAGAATCGAAATAATCGTATAAAAGTTCCTGGACTGGAAACTATACAGTTTAAACGACTCTTGAATGAGTGATGATCGATAAGCTAATCGTTAGTCAGTGTATTCAAAAGTTAGACAGTCCGCGAGCGCAGTGTATAGTCAAAACTTTGCACGTAGGCATCGCCTATATAGACACCACATGTATGTGAATACCTATTCGTAAATCTAGACGTACGCGAGCCAGGCAGCCGCTGGCTAAAACGGAAGTTCGGTCTTTCCGTTCGCTTCGCAAAGAACACCGGTTGAATGCTAATGAAAATTTGCGACAGGTTTAACCGCGATGAACTCACAGAACCCACCATGTGCAGCAGCGGCAACGTTCAATCCGGTCCACTTTTTAACCGCGAAAGCGGATCTGTGAAAAAAATCTTACTACTTGCGCTCGTATTACGTGTGCGAGTGAACCGGCTGGAGAGGTAAATGAAAATGAAAAAGAGACGAAGATTTGGTTGGAGAAAAAGAGGGACACGTTTCCTGAATGAATTAGCTCATCAAGGGAGAATAGTAGAAACTGTCTCCTTTCTATCTCATTCAAATGGAAACCGGTGCCCGCTCTATTCTGGCGCCATCTAAGATCGGATAGTTAGACAACCCGGATCAGGACAATTTAATGGATTGGCGTTTATGCTAAACGTGTATTTTCTTCGGTGTGGAAAGTTGTTGGATAACGGCCTGATGATGTTGAATAAATTATCTAGAAAATTTTCGATATCATCTCAAATCCCGGAATTAATGAACCGCGTTTATTGGTTTTTTAAAAAATTGGACAAATGAGAAAAACTTTTGGGGTTCAACCCAATTGTATGTACGTTCTTTCGTCTTATAGTTGAAAACGTTGCTGTCGAACAGCTTTAGGAATCGAAAATCTTGTCGTTGTGGACATAAAATACTGTATACATGTACGTTCACACGTGACCTGAAATTTACTGGCGGGAAACTTAAAAATTCCCCGCGTGTTTTGGCATTGAACAGTTCTCGGAGTCTCGTGCAAAATAGATGTTTAGGCATACATACAATTTATGATGAATCTTTTCGATAACAAGTCGGCGGCTTACTTCCGGGAGCATTTTACACATCGGTCAAGGACTTTGGAACGATGTACGAACATTCCGTCATACGTTCCATTCGCAAAATAGAACTCGAGTTAAACTTTTTTGCGCAGTGACGAAATCTTTCAGCGGTTTTTCTAACCTGTCAGTTGTCCGTCTAAAGACAAAATTCTACGACGTGATTTATATAATTATTGGTTAGAAATATTATAAACCCGAATTCTATCGCCGTAATGCGTGTATTTATCACCTAGTTATTACTTCTTAGAACAATCGCAGATATTTCTATAAGTATTCTCAGAATACGTCACACCTCCGTCGAATCATTACCGCGGTATGTAAGACGCGAGGAGATCTGTGACGAAGATTTTCCACGAAGAAGAAGATTCCTGGTATACAGAAAGACATTTCAACAGTTGTTCAAATCATGCACACGCAATATCACGAGAAATGAATTTCACCGTATATCTCGCAGGTTTATTAGTCAATTCTAGTGAATTCACAACCAACCGTCGACACTCCCTCATTATCTGTTGAAAATTTTTTAGTTTCAGAATTTTTATTCAATCATCTCCAAATCCAGTTACGTGTATGATAAGCTTAAGTGGTCCATTTTTAAATCCGAAAGTTAAGAACGAAGGAAAATTTTTCACCTGTCAGAATTGATGATAAGTACGGAGACGAAACATCAGCTTTAGTTTTATCATACTCACTGTAATATAACGCATTTTGTACAATAAATTATTGTAACTGTCTATCGTATACAAGCGTCATTTAATGCGCTTCGCTACGGCGACGGCGAGGTAGCGAACGCGTCGTAAAGGCTGCAAGAAGAACAAGAATGGATTTCTTAATGAGAAGTGAGAACGACCTTACGACGTCACCGACCAAGTCACATAACTTAAGGACAATGTCGCTTGTGTTGTACGTATATATGTTGCACTGCACCTATATAGACAAAGTGAAACGACATCGACGATGGTGCATATTCAGTTTCGGTACCCTGACTCAATGCAATTATTTATACATTAATATACATATGCCTGTGTACACCGTTGTAAAAAAATATGTTAATTTTAACATTTTCGGCAGAATGTTCCGCGGCAAGGAACATACGTTGAAAATGAATAACAATAAATTTTTAAAGACAGATAATCTTCTGCATAGTCAAGGTGAACAGAGTCAATTTTATTTAAAAAATTAAGATTCACCTGAAACAGAATTCCAGTAAAATTTATTATCAATGTACAATGCAGGTGCAATATACATACGAAATATTTACCGGCTTATACACACAAATTATTTTCAACATTGTGAAAGTTTAGTGTATTGGATATACCGAGGTGAATATGAGCCCTGTATGTATGTTACACTGTCTAGCAATAGCAACAAGACAAAAACATTTTTCCTATTTTTTGAACAATGAGCTACGTACGTGCCACATATATCCAAAGTTGCTTTACACGGCGACAATTGGAACGCGTCATAAATTCGTATAACGTGAAGATACTTGCGTACCTACCTCAATGCTACAAACGATTTTACTGACACACATATTATATCGCGCGATACAGTGTCACCAGCTTCTTTCAATCGCACCGTAATATGCGATAATAAAGCTGTACCCAAAGGATTATTTTCACGTTGACTCATTTCATTTCGGCCGTATCAATACAATACCTAAAAGAAGAAGCTGCGGTGGTTGTGGACAATTTTTTTTGAACGACCACTGCAAACAATTGCCTGGTGTCTCTGAAGTTGCGAGGCTTTTTCCTTGACCCGAAGTACGATAATTGGCACAGTGTTTGGTCAGACATAAAATAATCCTCAACAATGAATTCTGCGAAATCCATTCAAAGAGAGTTGCAAAGAAAAATTTGCGCAATTGGCTCACGTAATTTTTCCTCGCCACCTATTTGCTGCGCAGTGGCGATGAAACGCAAAGGAAATTAGTCCAAAATTCTGTTAGCCTCATTCTTTACATGTAAACCTGAAGAATATTATAAATAAAATAACACGAAATGTTTTGCCTCGCTTAACCATACATTGGTTCTTTTCTTTCAGGGCATCCGATGCCGGAGGAGGATGCTTCCGCTTCCGGTACTGTGACGATCGACAATCAGTCTACGACGCAGTCGCCGAGTATACTAGCGATAACAGAATTGATCGCCAGTATTATCGACGACATTAATCCGGCAACTGACATACCGCCTGTGCAAATATCCTTTTCGGATGTCCCTGTTCACACCGAGAGTAAGCTTGGATCGTCGGTACTTCTTCCATGCAGGACTGTAAATCCGGTTGCAGAATGCCAATGGTCCTGGCAGCCATTACCGCCTCGACATTTACCGTTGCCCGACATGAGCGAAATACCGACAATATCCACCAGTGAGTAGATTTTTCCTTATTATAAGTATGCTTCGATGCGAAATATTGATAAGGAGAATCGATGGGATAAAACGGTTTATTGGAAGCTGAAAAATTATGGCTTCCCACGGACATGAGGCCAGGGATGTGGCAAAACGGGTCCACGGATCGACTGATTGTGAGTGAAGTTAGAAACGGGTCACTCCGTGAGTACGTTATCGGCTCCCTGCAACCGGCAACCAGTAGAACAACTTCACGCTATTTATAAACCGAGATACCTTGAAACAACCTTGATTCAGTCCTTAAACGATCATCGAGGGAATTGTCAACGACCCAAAGACTCACCCGTACAGGATTATGGTGCAATGAACTAACGAGTTTCAGACCCATGTATACCAGTGCGCATAATACCTATGTAATACCTTACATCTATACTTTACGAACACCTGCGTGGCGAACGAGGATGTCAACCGATTGTCATTTTTTTTTTTATACATTTCATTCTCACCAACAACTATACATCAGAATCTTAGCATTCTATAGTGGCCGTATATCCACGATATTACTGTACTGACAGAAACCCGTGAAACTTGGCAGATTGCGCATCAGACCGCGCAAGCGCGAACTTTGTGGAGTTTTCATGCAGGCTGGCCACCTTGTTAAACTTGAGCTGCCAAATACGGCTTATGGGGTATTGTATCGGCGGTGCGAGTTTTTTTTAGGTCAAGTGGATCTCAAATACTTTCTGTTTAGTGATTCGATAACGCTTCGGGAACTTTTATTCTTTACTGACTCATGACCGATGACTGCTATAAGTCATTTTACCAATATAATTTCGATTTTATTTCAGTCACTTGACCCAGGAGAGTTTGACATCTCATGCTTCGTTTTGATTAAGTTGGCTCCACTGTTTTGTAGATAAAAGTATGGTGGCATTGCTATTTCGCCACCAATAGAGGTGAATTATTTTGCGCATGCGCAGTCGTTAACTCAGCCTGCTCAGTCTCACCGTTTCCGCTGGGTAAACATGTCTTGAAACTATGTATCTTTTTCAGTAACGCCGGATGATCAAAATTCGTCGACAGCGTCAGCACCGTTGACGCAATCTCTACCAATACGAAAATTTCCGGCATTTGGAAACAACAGTAACGATTGCTCGGTGCGGTTTTCAAGCGCTAAACACGAACAGGCTGGATACTGGACGTGTGCCGTTCGACAGTCAAACTCGGCAGAACTTATAAGCACGGAACCAGCGAAGTTGACGATAATTAGCAGCGATCACGGTAAGCTTGTTGAATTTACTTCATGTCCGTATACACGTGACACGATAAACGTTTTGTTGATTTACAAAAGTCGATTAAACAGCACTCAATTATACACGCGATAAAACGCGGACCATGCAATAAGAGGTATCTTCACCATCTGGTATTGAATGTTCGAAACAATTTTCACCCGTTTGTTTTCGAATTAACAGAGCTGCCGATTACTTTCATCCAACGCCCGACAGTCGTTGAATCCCCTGTTGGATCTTCGACCCAAATAACGTGCAAAACCGATACCTCGGTAAAAGAGTGTCAGTGGTCGTGGCGACAGCTGAATCAATCCCAGCCGTGGAATTTGGAAGTTAAAAGGTTCCCAGCATTCGGCGACGACAGCCGGGACTGTAGTATCAAATTCAAAAATGTGTTACCGGAACAGGAAGGATACTGGACTTGCGGCGCACGCGTCAATCCAAATTCAACTTTCGCGCAATCGAGTCCCATTCGTTTCCTCATCTCGGAAGGTACGCTAACATGATTTAAAGATCGTATAATATCGCTGCACAGTGACATTTATGACGTTTTTAATTCAGGTTGAAGAAAAAGAAAATCATGTCATTTTATGATTTACAGTCGAATTTGTCCAACTTTCTCGCGACATACAAATAGCTGCCGGTGAAACCGTACTACTCAGGTGTTCAATAAACAAACCAGTTGTGCGGTGCGAGTGGTCATGGAAACCGAGCAATTCCAGCAAAAATCCAATCACGGTAAAAAAATTTTCACCGAGCAAAGACAGCGATCACGATTGTTCGGTGAGGTTCAAAAATATTCTTTACGAAGAAGAGGGTCTGTGGACTTGCGGGGTCAAGTTAACACCGGATGGTGTTTTGCACGAGGCTCCTCCTGCAGTCGTGACGCTATTACCACCAGGTAAAGGAGTACAACTGTTTTAGTAATGTTGCGTACGGTCTTGGTCAAGGTTTTGAACAGTATTTAAAAATTCGACTCCTCGTTTTCTCTCATTCTCAATCAGCCAAAGTGAGCTTCGTTGAGACGCCGGAAGACACGTCAGTGCCAATTGGTACCGAGGCAAATTTAAATTGCATTACGAATGTCAGAGTCGAGAAATGCGCCTGGACTTGGAAACCACTCACTGGTAGCGACGCTGAGACTGTTGTTGAAGAATTCGCAAGCAAGGGGGACTTGGGTCGCGATTGCAGTCTTTCGCTGCCTCAGGTCTACAGGGAGCAACAAGGCTTATGGGCTTGTCAAGTCTATCTACCATCGCAAAACGCAATGCAGTCTTCACCCTTGGTCAAACTTACCGTATTCGAAGTTGGTACGTACTACGTTGTAATGGTTCTTCGCATAGTCGTGTATCGAATAGCCTTTTTTTTTCTAATTCTCTGAGCAAATTCATTCTCATATCATAAATTTTGTTGCAGACGAGGTGAAGTTTTCCGAGTTGTCGCAGGACATTCAAATATCCTCCGGTGGTAGCGTTCTCTTGCGGTGCGTCACCTCGTCAGGGGTTGAACAATGCCGATGGTCGTTGACGCCGGAAAATTCGAATACAACAGTGGTCGTTAAACAATTTCCCGCGGCTGGTGTCGAGAGCAGAGATTGCAGCGTGCGGCTCAGTCACGCCCTTGCCGAACAAGAGGGACTTTGGACTTGCGGTGCGAGAATACGTGGCCGTCAAAATTACACGGATGCACCCCCAGCGAAGCTGAGCTTACTTCAACCAGGTATCATTGAATCCTAGAGAATAATCCATCCCCCGGGTTTATAGAGAGTCAAACGATCGTCGTATATGTACAGGTGTCGACTGGAGGTTGATTTTAGAGTTTAATACCGGTAATCAGGTACCCGTACCTGAATTGATTTAATCGAAATCGGAAGATCGACACGTTTTCAGATGAAAACGAATATGAGATACTTCTCCTAACCTCTACCCTCCATAGATTGGACGGTGCAGACGTTTTCACATAGAGGAAGAAAGTTTAACCGTAACTCCGTGTGATTACCTTACAGCTCGGTTTAAATTATTGTCAAAGTCGGGGACAAAATATGCGTGCTAAAAATCCAGATTTAAGCTATATATTAAATACGCCGTAATGGCGGACCGATCCAATTAACGGTTCACCTCGCGACTTTAGTCTCAGCAATCTTCAATCCGCGACTAAAATCGTTGAAAATTCAGAGTTTTCCCATTTCTACAGTACTGGCATAATTGATAAATGTCGATTCATATCCTTTGGTGTATAGTGCGTGTGCATTCGTGGTGAATGTAAATAAATTTACGTTTAGTGAAAAATCTATTGCTGTCTGCTCTTATCACACGTTGAAATTGACACCTGCATTACGGCATTGACATAAAAATAAATTTATTAAAATGCCGTTAATTATTATTAGTTAAGAATAAAACCGGATTTTTTTTATTATACTTTCGAGTATGCTATCTCCATTCTGGGTTGTATTATAATCTTCATTTTTTTTTATATCTTATGAATAACGTCGTCTCGAGAAAATATCTCAAGGATCAATATTCTTGTTTTTGTGATTTTTATAGGTTCGTTGATCAGCGTGGCAAATTATTATAACGCCAAAAGTAAACTTCCTAGACTATTGCCATAAATGATTAAATTTTGCATTTATTATTATTATTAATATTACTATTAATATCCCTATCATTATTATTATTGTTATTTTATTATTATTTGTATTAGTATCGTCACTACTGTTATCGGCATCGTTTCATTATTGTAATTCATTGTCATTATTATCCATACGATTTCTTACTAGTTATTATCGTTAGTAATTGTCAGATTGATTTTTGCATTTACTATTATTAGGAGAAAACTGAGATTCTTGCGGATCGGCGTTTGGACGAAAAAAAAAAATAAAAATACATACAGATACATGTATGTAATTAGGGTATTAGATACATATTTATATAGAAAAAAAAATCGATTTTCGAATGAATTTATGATACACATACTTTATACGTATAGTGTAGATATACAAATATATATACATAGACTATACATGTAATTATCTTGCCGTGTTAGAAAAAAAGGGAGACCTTCATAAATCGATACATAGATCACCAATATTGCGGATAAATGTGTTTTTTCGCACTTATATATGTAAATAGGGTACATTTATGCATCACAGTATTGTTGCAACTCGCAAAATAACTATACAGATATACATATTTGTATATGTGTACCCTTCTGATTATCATTAAACATATCGATTGTCAATAGTTTGTGTCTCCGTGTCCGGTGTCACAATGATAAATAAGAGCATTCTTTATTTTAATTCATATCGCGATGTAGTTGCAATGTAGCTATATTTTATCAGAACGCGACGAGTGATAAGCGATTGAAAGTTTTTGTGTGTATAATAGATAATTATTTAAATATATATAGTTTTCTTTATTACATGCATCCATATTGCATGGACGTATAATAATCACTATGTTGTATTTAACGGCAAGGGGTTCCTAGTCGAAACTATATATTATTGTAAACTAATTATTTTGTCGAATTATTCGCATAGTGAACCATGAACCAAATCGTTTCTATTACAATATTATTAAAAAAAAATAAAATTCTGCGCTTTTAACGCGTGATTATGCATCATTATGATGCGAAAAAACACAGATGCTTATGACAAATTAGTTCTATCATTATTGTTGGTATTATTGTTTTACATTACCGTATAAGTGATATTTAATCGTACGTTAAATTCAGTCTTGTGTTAAACATCCACTGAGAATTAATCTACTTTATACATAACTTGTAGGTTCCCAAATCTGATCAGCGAGGTAAGGTAGCATAGTGAATACATGAATAATGATGGTGCAGTGAATCGGGTACATTACACATGTATGTGTACATACATATTGTAATGACATTATTCATACATGCAACTATACATCACAGATTTGCGTCAGTCATACTTAAGTGCGTCTATTTACTTATCATTTTATTTCATTTTGTTTCTCGTATTTATTTAATCTGTATTGATTATGACGTCCATAATGCCGGTAGGTATAAAATATACATCGGTTAGCGTCATAAATGAAAATCTTCATCGTTAGCATGTTGCCGTATAACAGTTAAAACAAAGTTCCAGTCTTAGAGTTTCGACTCAATAGTAAATATCGTCGTTTGTATAGGTGCATTGCGACACGGATTATCTCATTACATTTGTCACAATATGTTCACTTTGCCATTTGCATGAGTAATCACCATGTAAATAAATTTTTGCTTAATATTAGAGATCAGTAGATGCGGATAGATTCGAGTATGATAATCTTAAGGCAAAAATTTTTCTGGTGAATTATGATATATGTTTTTGATGAAGGAAAACCACTGATTGGGAAATACATATGTGTGCATAGATACGAAAACCTTTGATGGAACTAATTTTCACCAAAGTGATTCTTAAGTGAAAAATACCGGCACTAATAAATGTATAAGATACACGTGTCAATTGTCAGAAACTAACTTTGTTCATGTTGGAGTTACGCAGGTGCACTCAGCTGCAGTTTGATCATGCACCACGCACGTATAATGTAAGACTTGTTTCTGCAGACATTCCACAACGAAACACATACCTATATTATATATAAAAAAAAAATACACTTTGCACGTTGTCGAAGGGATGGATATCAAAACTTTGAAACAACAAATAAAGGAAAACACAAACTTGGGATCATCACATGTTATGCCTATAGTTCAGTTCATGCTTGGCCACAAATCTGCGGTACAGATATATAACATTATTATATAACACATATCAATATGATCCAAGGATTTTAATCGTTAGTTAATTCATTTCGTACAATCTCAAAGGTATAACGAAATGAGAAAAGTGTGATATGCACGTAATGTTCTAATAAAATGTGTAATGTAAAATACTGAATATGATAGTTAATAAACATGTGGAAACGCTCGTCTACTATCTTTTCATTGCTGCAACTTCATTTACCTGTTTAATGTATAATTCGTGCGATATTCGCGTAACGTAGTTGATCATACATATTGCTTTCATCACGAACAAGCACCATGGTATACAATGGTTTCTGGGTATAGGCGCAATCAGTAATCCGTATGTGTACACATTTATGTATTCATATCCATGGCCATGAAGAAGAGCTGGGTGCATTTCAAAGCTTTCTACTCGCGGTGACTGGGAATATAAAATAAGATAAGTACGAACGATGATGGTATGTATTTAAATTGATTCGATTTAATGATTGTCATTTTTATAGAACCAGTGATGATCGCGCTCTGGACAACACCACATGAAAAGATTAGTCTAGCTTGCCGATTACGACCGGTGCCTCCGAAAGCTCAATGTCATTGGCTTCATTCCCCAAACGTCCATCTGCGACAAACTAACTCATCTAAAAATTCAAGGTAAGCCGTTCTGGTCGCTGAGCAAAATATCTTGCAAGCTTGAATCAATCGTATCTGGGTAACTATTCGATAGGGATTTTTATTTTTAAACTAATTCATCTAAAAATTCAAGGTAAGCCGTTTTGGACGGTGAGCAAAATATCTTGCAAGCTCGAGTCGATCGTATCTGTGTAACTATTCGATAGAAGTTTTTATTTGAATTGGAAGAATCATGACTAAGTGACGAGAATGAAAAGTATAAGCTTTTCACTTTCTAAAAATCACCTCGAGTGGTTGATATATTTTTGTTCAATTATGCTAAACGAAAACGAAACGTAAACCTAAAAACAAGTAAACAACTGAGGATAAATTGTGTCGACGATCACCGATGCGGTAAATTGGCGTTTTATAGATACGCTGTTCAGATGAATTACACCAGCGGACTTTGCGTGTTGCAATTCAAGCTCGACGATCATGACCTCGGCGAATGGACGTGCAGATTTACCGGCGGCAACGCGCACGGAAATACAGAATTGGGATCAGCCACGGTTGTGCTTTTGAGCACGTCAACAGGTGATTATGCAAAAAAATATAATATTAGTTACGCAGTTTGTCGCCACTAAATACATTGAATAGCTACAGCAGGTTACGATTGTTTCGTTGCAGATGCAAGACTCGGTTGGATAGTCGGCGCGTTAACGTCGCTGATATTGTTCTTGATGATCATAGTCGTCGTTTTAGTAGTATGCCGAACGCATATATTCATTAAACGGACGCCGAAAATACTCGAGACGATGAAAGCTGATCAAAGAAATAGGAACAACAGCGAATCCGCGGAACGCTACACCGAGGGACCCAACAAAATCAATTTTCAGTTCAGCGAACAAGGTTTACAAGATTTGGAAAGCATAAATAACAAACTAAGTTCCGCATCAAACGAAGGGCCGAAACGACAAAACGAGATATACGAAAACATTGCGGAAAGTTGAAAGGTTTTTTTCACCTCGTGTAATAAATAAATTGTTGATGATTTGTCGAAAAAATTTTATTATCGTTACTGATATATATATATATTAATTTTCCATTCAATTTCTTAAAGCTATGCATAACGCAACGTAACCATTGTAAAATTGGTCGTCACTATTGTAATTGGCAATTTTATTTTTATATATATATAATTTTATAAGTGCATAAGAGAGAAGGAATTGTTCTTTCAATGTTAATACGTTTTAACTGTCTAATAAGTACGTTTACATCCAGTCTAATTAGAAATGATGTAAGAGTGTAGCGTTGTGTATAGGTCGCATGGGTGAAACCGCGCCAAAACTTTTCCTGCTTACAAACATTATTCAGGGTATTTCCTATTATTATCATTGTATTGATATAAAATATAATCGTTTGTTTTTGTTCTAATATTATCATTATCATCGTCAACACTGTTATGTTGAATTAAATCTTATTATACCTAAGGCACGTTTACTTCCCTCGCTCTCTATTTGTTATTTCTTTGGGGCAGAGGGGGAGGAGGGAAGGTGAGAGAATTCAATATGTGGACGGAGATGAATCAAGCCGAAAGGCGAGTCAATTAGGTAGTTATTTTCCACTATTCTAAATTTTAATTTCATTTTTACTCGTCACAAACTCTTCGAAAATAACGAAGTTGAACTGTGCACTGTGAAGGGATTAATTATTAGTTCAACCGTTGATAGAAAATTGAAGTTTTTTCTCATCAGAATGAAATAGTTTTGGTTTGTTTTCAGTTTGTTACGTTTTTGAAATCCCTTTGGAGATAATATTCTCTCGGGAAGACGCGTAAAGTGACGAATTTATAAACAAGCACCCCAAAAAAATAAGTTCTTTTGTCTTACAATTAGACACAACGGATCGTTTTACACGTAGTTAGTCATAAATAAATACATGTCTATAACGTTATAAAAGATTTTCTATTCTGCCCTACACTAATGATTTCTTCAAGGGGAAATAGAAAACGAAGGTTAAGAAATGCGAAGGTTGAAAGTTAAAAGAGAAACTCAGTATTGCCAGATTTTAATCCGTAATACGACCGCCTAATGTCTAATGAAAATTATTACAAATAAATCACGAACCCGTCGAGTAATATACATGGTAAAGCTTATGAAAATAGAATAAAATAGAATCTCATTACTCTGAGAAACAATACCGATTGGTCACACAAATCGAATATCTAGTGGTTAAAAAAAGCGGTCTATAATTAATCAGGCGCAACGGGAAGTAAATAAATATATTGAAAATTACCAGTTTGTGTTATAAAAATATGGAAGCTATTGGTGACCGGGCGACGACAAACGCCTTTGAGACTGGTAAGGGTTTTGCAATAATCGGGGAGAGCTTTCGATTACGCGAAGTAAAAGGGAATCTATGTAATCTTCTAGGTCACCAAGCCTTTTCTTCTTGTCCGCAACTTCTCTCTGTAGCTGTAGCGTCAGCTCGATCAAATCCTGACAGAAAATTAAATTAAACATTTCAACTTAATCATTTAATTGGAGAAAAAATTTTTTAGCATACCTCTCGAGATTTTCCGTCGAATTGGCTCAATATCTCGTTAGATAATCGGCTTTTCGGGGCAAGATTTCTTACAGAATCTTCACCACCGATAATGATTCTCTCTGATGAGAGTCCGCAGTCGTTCGAGTCTTTGTTCTTCTGTTCCTTATCTTTCTTTTTATCTTTCTTAGAATGTTTTTCCTCCTTCGGACTTCGGGCTTGAGACTTGTCATCCTTCAAATTCTTTGTATTTAACACCAGTTTTTCATCTTTTTGCGATTTGGTAACTGGCAGTTTTTCTTCCTTGGTATTTTTTGTAGTTATAAAAATGTCCCTTGGCGCAGGGGATGGAGGCTCAGTAAACTCCTTGGCTTTGAAAATGTTAGAGGATATATCTTCCCTCTCTTCTCTTGGCTCGTCGATTTGTATCTTTGGTTTAGTTTTTTCTTCCCATCTGTGATGAGATATAAATTTAAAAAAAATTTCAATGTTCACAAATACTTGACTGACGAAAGAATATTGATCAAGGTTTAAATATTTACCTTTTCAGCGTACTGCTTCCGTGCTTTCCATACAATTTCTGACCCCATTCATCCTCATTCGTATTTTGAGGAAATGGAGGAGGCTGAGCTGGTGCAGTGTAGCGGGGCGGTTTGTTTGGCGCTGACACTGCCGTAATTGGAGGTGTTGTTTGTGGCTCGCTAGGTGCGCCATTGTTAGGAGCATTCAGAGACGATGCAGAACTTTTGTGGGACAAATCGTCGAACTGGGAACATGAGAGATATTCATGATTCAATTAAACAGATCGAAAAAATTGATGAATGTGTGAAACAAAAGATGCAGTCTTTATTACCGTGAATTCGTCCTCGTCTTCGCTTATCACACCAGGATCTGCTTCTCCAGGTTCCTGTTTGGATGGTCGTATTTCATGTTCTTCACTTTCATCTAACCCGTTTTGGTCAAGCTTTGACTTGCTCTTTCCTTTTACTTTGTTGCCGATTGATTTCGCTAGCTTTTTCAATCCCTTGCGTTTCTCCAAACTTCCAATACTCAGCAAACTACCACCGATCGAGTGAGCTGCCGAAGACAATTGGCCAAGGGAACTTTTGTGCCTTTCCTTCTTACTCAGATCCATCAGACTTCCTGCTTTCACTATAAAACCGATTTTTACCTCCAATTCACCTCTCTCCTTTGTATTTTCTTTACCTGGCTTTGTGTTAAGAACATACCTAAAATTCAAAGTTAAACTTAGCGGCTCGTTACAAAGAACGACTAGATTTCATACAGTGTAAGTCTATTTTCTTGTGGGCATAAGATTGTGCAAATACACACCATCTATTTTTCGGTCTTTCGTAAACGTCAAAAGTCGAAAGTGGTATGTTGACCATACCAAGAAATTCGTCTACTCCTAAAAAGTTTCTGTGTAGCACTGTGAGGACAACTTCGGCCGTGTTGCCCTGCTGGGGTATTTGGAGTTCGCATTCTTCGTGCCATTCTACGTTATCTGGTACCTTCTCCTTCACCGAAGTCTGGTACTTTTCCTTTCCAAGCGCAATAGTCACGAAGCAGTCGTTGGTTTCTGAACAATTTATCAAATGATGGTTATTCAACTACACAACAGGGTTAATTGTGGGGTCAGACATGGTGCCTTATGCTCCGCTCGTGTTACGGGCAATTGGTAATCTAATTAAAGTATACATATGTATTCATGCATGTGTATAGTTATACACATTGAGGTTTCCAATGAAAATACCTTGTATGGTAATGAACAACTAACAGTCATTACGATTATAATAATAAAGGTGTGGGGATGACTTCAGTAGCAAAATATAATTAAAAAAAAGAAACAGAAATATTTGAAAATAAAGCATTAGATAAAAATGAATGTGAAATAAAGATAGCGCAGTCTTACTGTTTTTTCCTTTAGTGAGTAATCCTTTGGCTCTCTGGACTGTGGAATATAAAATAAACATAGAGTTAATTAGAGATTATAATACGGGTAATAGGAGATGTGATAAGGAGCGTCTAAATTTTACAATATTCTCACCATTTATACTAAGCAAGAATTTAGATGTTAGTAATTTTGCTCGACCTACATTATCGTGCCTACGGTATACGGATGAGTTAGGAATGCAGCACACAAGAATAACTCGACGTATATTTAATCGTAGAGATCCCGAGGTGCGTTCAGGAAGTAAAGCTTAAAAACGTTACACGCAGACGTGTAATCGTAAAACAATTGAACGCATAAATGATCGAGAGTGATGATGCACAAGCGGCGGTGTACGACAATATTTCCATTCAATAGTAAATAAACGAATGAGTTAACTAACAAGTCGAATACCGTTAAACGGTGACGGCAGGCAGAACGGCGCATTCTTGGAACGCGGCGTAATTGTGCGTTGCGATAATACATTCGAAATTCAATTTTACATAACAGATAGCTGACAGTGGAGATATGCATATATAACGGTGTGAATTATCATTACGGTAAATGCGATGATAAACATGAAACGCGTTTGCCTGACCTACCTGTCACTTGAACGTGCGTCGGACTCCACATATTGGCGATACTTCGACAGGCGATGACTCTGTTATTAATCTCACACAGCTGGATCACCAGTCATCGACGCAAGCACTATTATTCGAGGCAGCGATATTACCGGGACAACAATTGAAACCGCAGCATTGCGATTGCGAACGAATCCTGGGCTCGGCTCGAGTAAACGCGATTTCACACACACGATTGCCTGCCAGGCCGCTAACGGTGGAAACTTTACAACGAAGCGACGACGGCCAGCAAGTGAGAACGCTCATATCCAGTCGAGTTTCCCCTCCAACTACCGCTCGATCATCGGCCATCGCACGTACACCGATAAAGCCGTGAAACAGCATGGGGAAACCAGCTGTTGTGAACACGATTCCAACCACGCATCCGCCTGGATGGAGTTTAGATGGTCAGGCGCAGAGCATGTTTCATAATGTGCCTCTCTGAATTCAAAAGAATTAGTGTATAAGGTAGAATTCGTCCGACGTTAATCGAAGTTTAAACTAAGTTCAGCCTATCGCCAAACTATACTAACAAAATTGAACGCCGTTTAAACTTTGTCGGAGGAAACGGGCGTAAGACTTTTCCATTCGTTTTAATTGGAGTGGATTTCTTTTATCGACGTACTCAATTTTGTCGTTTCGTTGCTGTATACAGGGATGAAAATCAATTCTAGTATTAAAAATTTCCCCCCTCTTTACGGAGAGCAAATGAGTGAGATTCTTGGAGTTTGTCAGTCGAAGTTTGGAGGATTTTGAATAATACTGGAATAAACTATTAGGTGAACTACATGAAAATATTGTTTCGAGAGAAATCGATTGGACGCAGTCCCAATACGCTGCGATCAACGCATCAAAAGTTAGAGCCGAAAAACGAAAACCTGGGTTTTCGACATTTTTCAGCAGATGCTTTTTCCTTCGTAATTTCTCTCCTGTTGATCCCACACTGTTTTCGCTGCGTTTTCTGAGTTCCTGGGGGTCCAATTGGTCAGAAAAGGGTCATACAAATCGAATCGGAGACTAAAAGTTTTTCGCCCAAAAAAACAGCAAGGCTTACCCCTTTGTATTTTTGGCGAAAATTTTCGCGATTCTGAAAAGTGCTGAAATGAATTCTTTCACGCACTATTCCGACGTAACTTTGCGAGAGAAATCGATTGGGCGCAGTCCCAATACGCTGCGATCAACGCATCAAAAGTTATAGCCAAAAAACGAAAACCTGAGAATTCGACATTTTTCAGCAGGTGCTTTTTCATTCGTGATTTCTATCCTGCTGATCCCACGCTGTTTTCGCTGCGTTTTCTGAGTTCCTGGGGGTCAAATTGGTCAGAAAAGGGTCATACAAATCGAATCGGAGACTAAAAGTTTTTCGCCCAAAAAAACAGCAAGGCTTACCCCTTTGTATTTTTGGCGAAAATTTTCGCGATTTTGAAAAGTGCTGAAATAAATTCTTTCACGCACTATTCCGACGTAATTTTGCGAGAGAAATCGATTGGGCGCAGTCCCAATAGGCTGCGATCAACGCATCAAAAGTTACCGCCAAAAAACGAAAACCTGAGATTTCGACATTTTTCAGCAGATGCTTTTTCATTCGTGATTTCTATCCTGCTGATCCCACGCTGTTTTCGCTGCGTTTTCTGAGTTCCTGGGGGTCCGATTGGTCAGAAAAGGGTCATACAAATCGAATCGGAGACTGAAAGTTTTTCGCCCAAAAAAACAGCAAGGCTTACCCCTTTGTATTTTTGGCGAAAATTTTCGCGATTCTGAAAAGAGCTGAAATAAATTCTTTCACGCACTATTCCGACGTAATTTTGCGAGAGAAATCGATTGGGCGCAGTCCCAATAGGCTGCGATCAACGCATCAAAAGTTACCGCCAAAAAACGAAAACCTGAGATTTCGACATTTTTCAGCAGGTGCTTTTTCATTCGTGATTTCTATCCTGCTGATCCCACGCTGTTTTCGCTGCGTTTTCTGAGTTCCTGGGGGTCCGATTGGTCAGAAAAGGGTCATACAAATCGAATCGGAGACTGAAAGTTTTTCGCCCAAAAAAACAGCAAGGCTTACCCCTTTGTATTTTTGGCGAAAATTCTCGCGATTTTGAAAAGTGCTGAAATAAATTCTTTCACGCACTATTCCGACGTAATTTTGCGAGAGAAATCGATTGGGCGCAGTCCCAATAGGCTGCGATCAACGCATCAAAAGTTACCGCCAAAAAACGAAAACCTGAGATTTCGACATTTTTCAGCAGGTGCTTTTTCATTCGTGATTTCTATCCTGCTGATCCCACGCTGTTTTCGCTGCGTTTTCTGAGTTCCTGGGGGTCCGATTGGTCAGAAAAGGGTCATACAAATCGAATTGGAGACTGAAAGTTTTTCGCCCAAAAAAACAGCAAGGCTTACCCCTTTGTATTTTTGGCGAAAATTCTCGCGATTTTGAAAAGTGCTGAAATAAATTCTTTCACGCACTATTCCGACGTAAATTTGCGAGAGAAATCGATTGGGCGCAGTCCCAATACGCTGCGATCAACGCATCAAAAGTTACCGCCCAAAAACGAAAACCTGAGATTTCGACATTTTTCAGCAGGTGCTTTTTCATTCGTGATTTCTATCCTGCTGATCCCACGCTGTTTTCGCTGCGTTTTCTGAGTTCCTGGGGGTCAAATTGGTCAGAAAAGGGTCATACAAATCGAATCGGAGACTAAAAGTTTTTCGCCCAAAAAAACAGCAAGGCTTACCCCTTTGTATTTTTGGCGAAAATTTTCGCGATTTTGAAAAGTGCTGAAATAAATTCTTTCACGCACTATTCCGACGTAATTTTGCGAGAGAAATCGATTGGGCGCAGTCCCAATAGGCTGCGATCAACGCATCAAAAGTTACCGCCAAAAAACGAAAACCTGAGATTTCGACATTTTTCAGCAGGTGCTTTTTCATTCGTGATTTCTATCCTGCTGATCCCACGCTGTTTTCGCTGCGTTTTCTGAGTTCCTGGGGGTCCGATTGGTCAGAAAAGGGTCATACAAATCGAATCGGAGACTGAAAGTTTTTCGCCCAAAAAAACAGCAAGGCTTACCCCTTTGTATTTTTGGCGAAAATTTTCGCGATTCTGAAAAGAGCTGAAATAAATTCTTTCACGCACTATTCCGACGTAATTTTGCGAGAGAAATCGATTGGGCGCAGTCCCAATAGGCTGCGATCAACGCATCAAAAGTTACCGCCAAAAAACGAAAACCTGAGATTTCGACATTTTTCAGCAGGTGCTTTTTCATTCGTGATTTCTATCCTGCTGATCCCACGCTGTTTTCGCTGCGTTTTCTGAGTTCCTGGGGGTCCGATTGGTCAGAAAAGGGTCATACAAATCGAATCGGAGACTGAAAGTTTTTCGCCCAAAAAAACAGCAAGGCTTACCCCTTTGTATATTTGGCGAAAATTTTCGCGATTCTGAAAAGAGCTGAAATAAATTCTTTCACGCACTATTCCGACGTAATTTTGCGAGAGAAATCGATTGGGCGCAGTCCCAATAGGCTGCGATCAACGCATCAAAAGTTACCGCCAAAAAACGAAAACCTGAGATTTCGACATTTTTCAGCAGGTGCTTTTTCATTCGTGATTTCTATCCTGCTGATCCCACGCTGTTTTCGCTGCGTTTTCTGAGTTCCTGGGGGTCCGATTGGTCAGAAAAGGGTCATACAAATCGAATCGGAGACTGAAAGTTTTTCGCCCAAAAAAACAGCAAGGCTTACCCCTTTGTATTTTTGGCGAAAATTTTCGCGATTCTGAAAAGAGCTGAAATAAATTCTTTCACGCACTATTCCGACGTAATTTTGCGAGAGAAATCGATTGGGCGCAGTCCCAATAGGCTGCGATTAACGCATCAAAAGTTACCGCCAAAAAACGAAAACCTGAGATTTCGACATTTTTCAGCAGGTGCTTTTTCATTCGTGATTTCTATCCTGCTGATCCCACGCTGTTTTCGCTGCGTTTTCTGAGTTCCTGGGGGTCAAATTGGTCAGAAAAGGGTCATACAAATCGAATCGGAGACTAAAAGTTTTTCGCCCAAAAAAACAGCAAGGCTTACCCCTTTGTATTTTTGGCGAAAATTTTCGCGATTTTGAAAAGTGCTGAAATAAATTCTTTTACGCACTATTCCGACGTAATTTTGCGAGAGAAATCGATTGGGCGCAGTCCCAATAGGCTGCGATCAACGCATCAAAAGTTACCGCCAAAAAACGAAAACCTGAGATTTCGACATTTTTCAGCAGGTGCTTTTTCATTCGTGATTTCTATCCTGCTGATCCCACGCTGTTTTCGCTGCGTTTTCTGAGTTCCTGGGGGTCCGATTGGTCAGAAAAGGGTCATACAAATCGAATCGGAGACTGAAAGTTTTTCGCCCAAAAAAACAGCAAGGCTTACCCCTTTGTATTTTTGGCGAAAATTTTCGCGATTCTGAAAAGAGCTGAAATAAATTCTTTCACGCACTATTCCGACGTAATTTTGCGAGAGAAATCGATTGGGCGCAGTCCCAATAGGCTGCGATCAACGCATCAAAAGTTACCGCCAAAAAACGAAAACCTGAGATTTCGACATTTTTCAGCAGGTGCTTTTTCATTCGTGATTTCTATCCTGCTGATCCCACGCTGTTTTCGCTGCGTTTTCTGAGTTCCTGGGGGTCAAATTGGTCAGAAAAGGGTCATACAAATCGAATCGGAGACTAAAAGTTTTTCGCCCAAAAAAACAGCAAGGCTTACCCCTTTGTATTTTTGGCGAAAATTTTCGCGATTTTGAAAAGTGCTGAAATAAATTCTTTTACGCACTATTCCGACGTAATTTTGCGAGAGAAATCGATTGGGCGCAGTCCCAATAGGCTGCGATCAACGCATCAAAAGTTACCGCCAAAAAACGAAAACCTGAGATTTCGACATTTTTCAGCAGGTGCTTTTTCATTCGTGATTTCTATCCTGCTGATCCCACGCTGTTTTCGCTGCGTTTTCTGAGTTCCTGGGGGTCCGATTGGTCAGAAAAGGGTCATACAAATCGAATCGGAGACTGAAAGTTTTTCGCCCAAAAAAACAGCAAGGCTTACCCCTTTGTATTTTTGGCGAAAATTTTCGCGATTCTGAAAAGAGCTGAAATAAATTCTTTCACGCACTATTCCGACGTAATTTTGCGAGAGAAATCGATTGGGCGCAGTCCCAATAGGCTGCGATTAACGCATCAAAAGTTACCGCCAAAAAACGAAAACCTGAGATTTCGACATTTTTCAGCAGGTGCTTTTTCATTCGTGATTTCTATCCTGCTGATCCCACGCTGTTTTCGCTGCGTTTTCTGAGTTCCTGGGGGTCAAATTGGTCAGAAAAGGGTCATACAAATCGAATCGGAAACTCAAAGTTTTTCGCCCAAAAAAACAGCAAGGCTTACCCCTTTGTATTTTTGGCGAAAATTTTCGCGATTCTGAAAAGAGCTGAAATAAATTCTTTCACGCACTATTCCGACGTAATTTTGCGAGAGAAATCGATTGGGCGCAGTCCCAATAGGCTGCGATCAACGCATCAAAAGTTACCGCCAAAAAACGAAAACCTGAGATTTCGACATTTTTCAGCAGGTGCTTTTTCATTCGTGATTTCTATCCTGCTGATCCCACGCTGTTTTCGCTGCGTTTTCTGAGTTCCTGGGGGTCCGATTGGTCAGAAAAGGGTCATACAAATCGAATCGGAGACTGAAAGTTTTTCGCCCAAAAAAACAGCAAGGCTTACCCCTTTGTATTTTTGGCGAAAATTCTCGCGATTTTGAAAAGTGCTGAAATAAATTCTTTCACGCACTATTCCGACGTAATTTTGCGAGAGAAATCGATTGGGCGCAGTCCCAATACGCTGCGATCAACGCATCAAAAGTTACCGCCCAAAAACGAAAACCTGAGATTTCGACATTTTTCAGCAGGTGCTTTTTCATTCGTGATTTCTATCCTGCTGATCCCACGCTGTTTTCGCTGCGTTTTCTGAGTTCCTGGGGGTCAAATTGGTCAGAAAAGGGTCATACAAATCGAATCGGAGACTAAAAGTTTTTCGCCCAAAAAAACAGCAAGGCTTACCCCTTTGTATTTTTGGCGAAAATTTTCGCGATTTTGAAAAGTGCTGAAATAAATTCTTTTACGCACTATTCCGACGTAATTTTGCGAGAGAAATCGATTGGGCGCAGTCCCAATAGGCTGCGATCAACGCATCAAAAGTTACCGCCAAAAAACGAAAACCTGAGATTTCGACATTTTTCAGCAGGTGCTTTTTCATTCGTGATTTCTATCCTGCTGATCCCACGCTGTTTTCGCTGCGTTTTCTGAGTTCCTGGGGGTCCGATTGGTCAGAAAAGGGTCATACAAATCGAATCGGAGACTGAAAGTTTTTCGCCCAAAAAAACAGCAAGGCTTACCCCTTTGTATTTTTGGCGAAAATTTTCGCGATTCTGAAAAGAGCTGAAATAAATTCTTTCACGCACTATTCCGACGTAATTTTGCGAGAGAAATCGATTGGGCGCAGTCCCAATAGGCTGCGATTAACGCATCAAAAGTTACCGCCAAAAAACGAAAACCTGAGATTTCGACATTTTTCAGCAGGTGCTTTTTCATTCGTGATTTCTATCCTGCTGATCCCACGCTGTTTTCGCTGCGTTTTCTGAGTTCCTGGGGGTCAAATTGGTCAGAAAAGGGTCATACAAATCGAATCGGAGACTAAAAGTTTTTCGCCCAAAAAAACAGCAAGGCTTACCCCTTTGTATTTTTGGCGAAAATTTTCGCGATTTTGAAAAGTGCTGAAATAAATTCTTTTACGCACTATTCCGACGTAATTTTGCGAGAGAAATCGATTGGGCGCAGTCCCAATAGGCTGCGATCAACGCATCAAAAGTTACCGCCAAAAAACGAAAACCTGAGATTTCGACATTTTTCAGCAGGTGCTTTTTCATTCGTGATTTCTATCCTGCTGATCCCACGCTGTTTTCGCTGCGTTTTCTGAGTTCCTGGGGGTCCGATTGGTCAGAAAAGGGTCATACAAATCGAATCGGAGACTGAAAGTTTTTCGCCCAAAAAAACAGCAAGGCTTACCCCTTTGTATTTTTGGCGAAAATTCTCGCGATTTTGAAAAGTGCTGAAATAAATTCTTTCACGCACTATTCCGACGTAATTTTGCGAGAGAAATCGATTGGGCGCAGTCCCAATACGCTGCGATCAACGCATCAAAAGTTACCGCCCAAAAACGAAAACCTGAGATTTCGACATTTTTCAGCAGGTGCTTTTTCATTCGTGATTTCTATCCTGCTGATCCCACGCTGTTTTCGCTGCGTTTTCTGAGTTCCTGGGGGTCAAATTGGTCAGAAAAGGGTCATACAAATCGAATCGGAGACTAAAAGTTTTTCGCCCAAAAAAACAGCAAGGCTTACCCCTTTGTATTTTTGGCGAAAATTTTCGCGATTTTGAAAAGTGCTGAAATAAATTCTTTTACGCACTATTCCGACGTAATTTTGCGAGAGAAATCGATTGGGCGCAGTCCCAATAGGCTGCGATCAACGCATCAAAAGTTACCGCCAAAAAACGAAAACCTGAGATTTCGACATTTTTCAGCAGGTGCTTTTTCATTCGTGAATTCTATCCTGCTGATCCCACGCTGTTTTCGCTGCGTTTTCTGAGTTCCTGGGGGTCAAATTGGTCAGAAAAGGGTCATACAAATCGAATCGGAGACTAAAAGTTTTTCGCCCAAAAAAACAGCAAGGCTTACCCCTTTGTATTTTTGGCGAAAATTCTCGCGATTTTGAAAAGTGCTGAAATAAATTCTTTCACGCACTATTTCGACGTAATTTTGCGAGAGAAATCGATTGGGCGCAGTCCCAATACGCTGCGATCAACGCATCGAAAGTTACAGCCAAAAAACGAAAACCAGAGATTTCGACATTTTTCAGCAGGTGCTTTTTCATTCATGATTTCTATCCTGCTGATCCCACGCTGTTTTCGCAGCGTTTTCTGAGTTCCTGGGGGTCCAATTAGTCAGGAAAGGGTCATACAAATCGAATCTGAGACCAAAAATTTTCGGCTCGAAAAATGAAAAAAAAGTAATGCTAACCCCTTTGCATTTTTGGCGAAACTTTTCGCGATTTTGAAAAGTGCTGGAATAAATTGTTCAAAATGATTAAATTCTCACTGGGGTTTCAAGGAGATGGAAAGGAAAAATCACAAATTCATAGCTACGAAGTTTCAGTTTCAGTTTATTCGATATGCCCTATTACATATTAGTTGCAGTACAAGTGTTTCAGAGTCAGTTCATACTGCTTTAATAACTTTCAGAATAGTATAATTACAATATGTTTTACTTACACATTATACTAATAATGATATATTATACCAATAATTATGAGATGATACTGATTGATACAAGTCTTATAGATTTTATTTTTTCCATTCATAATATTATGGAAATTGAACTGTTTGATATAATTAGTGTAATATTCCTAATGGTATATGAGTGCAAGGCAATGAAAATGCCATTCAGTAAACGAATATTACGTAAGAAGTCCGACTACTACAGAAGGAAAAAATACTGTGATATACATTGCAGTAAGTAGAAAATTAACAATGTTGTATGCGATAGTTATTATTGTAGTTTGTAAGCGCATTTCAATTTTCGGCTTGCGTACAGTTGTAATGCACCTCAGTAGGATATAAGATGTATAATATTGTATAATTACTATTTTATGTAACCTGGAATAAAATGAATAAGACCTACAAAAATTGTAACGTATTTTCTGCGTATCCTCTCAGGTGTTTTTCACACGATGCTTCAAATACGTTTTTAGGAATCCTTGGGATCTCAATAGTGCAGAAGGAGTCGTTTGAATGGATTCTACGACGCAAAGTCTTCGGCTTGAAAAAATAAGGAATGTTAACCCTTTGGATTTTCTTAGTCGAAGTTTGACCGGTTTTGAAAACTAGTTAAAATAATTCTTTGATGCACTATATCGACATAATTTTGGGGAAAGAAATCAATTGCGTATATTCTAAAAACGCAAGAGCGGGAGAAATTATTTTAAAGTTGAAGCCGGACATCGAAAAGTTTTGTTGTAAAAGTGACGCATTTTTTTATTGGTTGGTCCCACTATGTTCTTTATACCATTTTTGAATCATTTGGGGTCCATCCAGTCAAAAATAGTTCCTGCAAGTGTTGGTCTTCAAACGTTATCCGTACTTGTACCACAAGAATTTCGGATTTGTTCGCTCTAACCATTCTAGTGCTACGAACGGTGGCCGACAGAGAAATTGCGGTTTGTGAAAATGGCAATCTGCTTACCGCGGCTCATGAATCATCGCAGCTTAGTGTTAAACCGCAATTCCATGATGTGATTCGTCGCCGTAAGATGGCGCCTCCTCAGCACCGAAATGCGTCACGAGACTCATCAACTGTTTCCAACGATTTGAACTTTTACATTCGATGCAGTAAAAACCACACCAAAGCCAGCCCAGATTGCAATACTCAAATTAAATAGGATGAAGAGAATTTATCCAAGACTGCCAAATAAGGTGGAAATTAACAACGAAAATTTCGAATAACCGAATAAGGATTTTTTAACAGCTAATTTTTGACGTACTGCAGAAGGGTTGAAAATTACAGCCTTGCCAGTTTTGTCGGAAAATGACACGAAAAACGTTGAAGTATGGCTGCAAGATCACTGCAACGTCGTTTAGTAATCACATGAACGAATTGTTGCGTTCGTTTCGTTCGATTGTGTCTTCTAGCACACACACATACCAAGTAACATGTCGGCGAACATGCAGCGTAGTTCTTAGACATGATATATGAAAAATGATGGCTAATTGTGACAGAACCTCACAATTCGCTACCATGCAGTTACTTAAATAAAGAATGTACACGTAACTGCTGCTGTTTGCGCAATTTTAAATACCGCTGTTCCGATTTTATAAGGTCGCAATAAATGATTGCGAAAATATATTTTCATTGAAGTAAAAGTTTTGTAAAGCCTCGAACTATCGAAATTTTATTGCTAGTAAATATTATAATGTCTCCATAAATGTCCTTCAACATCCTTGAATCCTCCACGATCAAGGTGCAGGTAGACATTGCTGAATGTATTACGCTTGCGTATAAAAATAAGTTTAGCACATCAACAGGTACGTGAAAAATTCTGGTCAGGCGGATCGGTTGAATCATCTTGTAATACAGAGTCAATAACGACCTTCTGAGTCACGCACATGATGTAGGTGCTGTTTTAAAAACTCTGCCACAAAGATAAAACAAAAGCAAATACCTGTGGGTAATTATACCTGTATTTCACATACCTACGCATTTATTGTTTAATGTTGGCTATTAACGTAAGCTGATTACAATCCGTGATCTCAACTATTCAACTATTATACACGTGTCACAGCGAGTTATTACAAATCAGTGAATAAGTACACACGTATAGTAAAATCAACTACATAGTGATATTGTCAGCTGTATAAAACGAACTGTCTTCTTTTCTCTTGGTCTGCTTTTTATATCCTTCCACTTTCGTACCTTGTCGCTAGTAGTCCAGTCAAAGTAGGTCTGAATTAAAAATATTCGGGATATGGCTGCATGTTTGCGTGTAGGGGTTTTCGACCCTCAGGAACTTAAATCTGAAGTCATTTTTGAGCTGCATAGGCAACGTTTCCAGGAAACCGCAAATTTGAGGTTTTTTGCATTTTCCTCAAAAACTGCTATCGGTATATGAAAATTGATTTGATCATCGTGTAGAGCGAAAAATTCCACATCAAATTATGCCCTCGTATATCGAAAACGGCGTCGGGTTAACAAATTAATAAAAAAGAAATTCTACTTATCGACGATATCTGGGGAATTTTTGAGAAATATTTGTTTTTTTCTAAGTTGTTACTCCGACTTCGTTTCCGACATATGAGAACATGATTCGATGTAGAATTTTCCGCTCTACACGGTGGTCAAGTCATTTTTCATCTACCAATAACAGTTTTTGAGGAAAATGCAAAAAACGTGAAATTTAGCTGTTTTCTCGAAACGCCGGCTATACAGCTAAAAAGTGACTTCAAATTTGAATACCTGAGAGTCGATAACACCAATACACAAAAATGCAGCCACATCCCGAATATTTTCAATTCAGACCTAATTTCGACTGGACTACTCGGCTATTGTTCGCTCGGTCCATGCGGCTTATCAGCGTCGAACTATAACAACGAGATAAGCGGGGAACTTAGATTGTAGAGAAATTCTGAACTGTCACATGTATTGCACCCATGTGTAGTAGGAAAATGGATTGAGAACGTACCTATCAGGTGTCTATTCCATTCGTGACAAATTCGACTCTTCTTATGCAACAGGTTTCCGCTGCAGGTGATTCTCATTTCTGTGTGTCTGCATGTAAATCCGTAAACCGTACATATACATAAACGCTCTTTCTCAGTGACTGGCACAGGACGCGGTGCCAGCGTTGAATGGAGTCGGTTTTACTGATAACCTTGCCAGTTTCCTTGTATACACAAACGGATTGCAATCTATGTATCTCTATTATATCTTGGTGTCGGCCTCGAACGTCAATAAAATTTCCTCAAGCTACAGTGCCGCGTGTAATATTTACCTGTAACACGTACCGTGCACGGTTACATACATTATATACATACAGTTACACAGATACACACCGAAACGCGAGAACGATAAAAAATTTCTCAACATTTTTCGACTAAAAGGTAAACAGCTTCAAGAAATGATAGATTTGCAACATTTTCATTGTTTGCCAAATGTTTTAGATACGAGCCAAGGTTGATTGCACGTATAGCTTCATATTTACAGTGTAGTATGTACAACGTGACAAAAATTCTACAAATTATTCGTCACAATTAGCTCGAATTTACTCGTACGGGTGAATTGAGAAAGAAAGAACACCCGCTAGTTAAATTTACTATTTGGCATCAAAAGTTGTTTGCGTGTATGCAAAAATCGTGCAAAACGTTGTAGGGAAAAGTACAATACGGGTAAACGATTTGTCTTAAATTGCGGGTGGCAGAGAAAATCGATTTACAATGCCATAATGTGAAATTACCGCTCCATTGAATGAATATATTTACCCATATTTTTGCAGAGTCCATGCGAAATAAACTGCGGATATACGCATTGTTATACCTACCGCATAACTCGCAATAAGAATTCGAATGTATGAAGCGGTCGTGACCGTTGAACCGCATTGATAGCGGGAAATCAAAAGGAACAAGAAATGTGCAAAAATAATTATCCGAGGTTTCTTGTCGACCGCGTGTCCCAGTCGCTTGTATAAAATTTTTGCCGTAACACTTGTACAAACGTTACATGCATGCGATACAAATACATACGTGTACAACGAAGAACGTAAAATAGTGCACGCTTAGAAGAGTTGAACCAAAAATGTCACGCAACGTTTCTTCAATTGCTCCGCTAAATGATCGAATTTTTTTTTTTTACATATAGGGTGGGCAGTAAATGACTCTTCAAAAATTTCCTGATCCCCTGACCGAATGACTTACGTCAGGGAAAAAGCACGAACTTGTTACAACATATTGTATTCGAAAATAGGTTTTCCGTATTTGTTAAAACGTTGGAATAAAATTGTTGATGAATAAATAGCCGAAGTTTTGACTTGGAGGGTATACATATTCCCATTGTTATTAATACATCACAATTATAATTTTTCCAGATAAATGTAAATATAAGGAAGGAAGCGTAGCGATTAAGAAAAATTATTAACCGTAGTTATTTCAAGGTTTTGGTTGAAACATTGAAATATCGCATTCAACATGACGTTTCACGTTATTTACTATTCCGAAGAAATCTTCAAGTATTTTCAAAAATTCCTTGACATTTTCTGGTTTTTCATTAAGTTTACCACGTCTATGGATTGTAACAATTTCATCTTGTAAAATGTACGCTACGAAACATTTCTCGTTTACGATGAGCGATCTTGCATCGCAATAAAAACTGGAAAAAAAACCGGAATATAACGTTCAAGCCTTAAACTTGTCAATAATTAGATCATCTCATTCTCGTGCCGAAACCATCCAAAGCATTCTGTGAGGAATGAGTCTATGCGACGAGTCGTGGTTTTCCTGTGCAGCCAGGGAAATATGCAATTGATAATCGGCCGTAGTTTAGTTCTCTCACCTGGCGCCAGAGGCGCGCGTTTTACAAAAGCGTACGAACGACGACGCTGCATAACTTCACCCTCTCCTCCAACCTGGTAACCGGTTCTCGACGCACGATGACGACGTAGACGGTGTAGACCGAAGAGGTGGCTGTTTGCTCGGCTGGACCGTGTGGTGGGGCGCCAAAGTCTCCGAGAAGGGGGCGAAGTAAGGAGAGGGGAACGGCTTAGCCCAGCCATCGTCAACGGGAACGGATGCCTCTGTAGATTCGTGAAGTGTTCGAGCACCTGTTTGCGTCCCGACACCGCAAGCTTACGTACGTTACAACTGAAAGTATATAACAACCGGTACCTACCTGCAAGTATATATTATACGTGTAACCATATTTTACGGATCAAACGAACGAACAGCGATAGAGAATACACGTCGCGCCAACATACCTAATAATATCATCGTCTATCAAAGAGCGAGCAATAATAATTGAATTGAAAAAAAATTCAAACCAATTCGTACACATTACGAGCACTTTTGCCCGGTAAAGTATAACGATAAAAATAATAACAACAAAAGTAATAATAATAGTAATAATAACCGCGGTAATATTAATGGTAACGCTGATAAGCACGTGCGTATAATATTAAAAGTGTAAAAGGAGTTTACGCACGTAGCTGGATTTTACATGTGAATTAATTATAGGGAAAAGAATTCGCATGAACTTAGGTATCGTTGGAAGACGTAAGGAGGAAGAAAAAATAATCGCCGGTTTTACGTGTATATTGTAGGATTGTAGTTGTATAACACAGATGTACTGCAGTTGAGTATGATGCACCGATAATAATCTCATATATACATGTATAATATATGTATATATATATAACGGAGTGTTTGTTGTTCCGTGATTAATATTGTATAATACAATAAGGAATATAACATACTTCTGTCTGTCTACATGTAATATTGTATACCCCTATATGCATATGCGTTAGACGGACGTAAAATTCATTCCGATGTGTTTTTAAAATGAAAAAAATCTGTGCACAATTTTAAACGCGAACCGCTGCAGTTTTACCGCCTTTGTTGTTTGTTTGTTTGTTTGTTTTTTTTTTTTATCGTAGTTTATTTTTCTCCCGGTCTCTATATTATTGATACATAAAAACGACGAAATAAATCAGGAAATAAATCTACGACTGAAGAAATTTATTTATATATTTTTGTTAAGGAAAAATTTAAAGCCGTACACTTAAAATTACATCCATAAATACGTATAATATAATTGGTATCTACAAGGAAAACGTATGAGAAAGACTTAGTGTGTACCTGCCACAGGCTCACCTGTAATTACACGCGCGCACACGCATATATATATATATATATATACATACACACATAAGCATTCGGTACGCAGATACCGCATCGTCGAATCAAACCGTGGGAGTGTGTGTATATATATAATATATCCACATAGCGATGTCGCTAAGTAATGATAATAATGTGCCGCAAGCGAGGCTCTGCCACATTGTTAAATGGGAAGACTTTGACGGATATGGATTTAATTTGCACGCCGAGAAGGGTAAGAACGGACAATACATCGGCAAAGTTGACGAAGGCTCACCCAGCGAGGCTGCGGGCCTTAAGCAAGGTGACAGAATCATCGAAGTGAACGAGATCGACATATCGAACGAAACTCACAAGCAGGTGGTAGAACGCATCAAGGCGTTTCCAAACGAGACCAAATTGCTCGTAGTCGATCAAGAGGCCGACGATTACTTCAAGGCCAACAACATCATCATCAAAGGCACCCTACCTAATGTCAAGGTCGTAAAAACTCCCGAGAAAAATCCCGCGTCCGAGGAAGATCAGACCACCGTCAATTACGCTCAGTCCATTGGCAGCAACAGCAGCTTCGACGAGGTGACTAGACAACACACTATACAACACCTATTCTTACAATTACATCCTTTATTTATCACGATATTCGTTACAAAACGCGCGCGCATTTGTTGTTATAATTACGATTATATTTACTTGCAGAGACAATCGATGTCTTTCGTCTCATCGTCAAAACTACCCACCCACTTGTTATCTGATACTAGAGAGACAATATATGTCGATACATCATTTACTGGCTACTGCACAATCTATAACGATAAACATGAAATGTGACTATTTTTTTTTTCTAAACAGTAGATCATGCAATGAGATAGTACAAGTTCTTCGCTTACCGATTTCGTTCAATTCTCACATTGATATACATTACCTGTGTATGTACCTGTTATACCGGCCGAGCTGTGAAGAAGAAGTCTCAATTTTCTATCAGCTTAAGAAGAAACGGTGATAATACGTACAAACATATGAGAAACACACGACGCGTCTATAGATCTATTTACATATAGTGTACATATTCTGTAATTTCGTTTACTCACGTGCTGATTGATCAACTAATTGGATGACGTAATGTCATGGCGGTTTGCGTTGCGTCACCATGTAGGTATTACCTGGATGCGAACCACTGAATCGAATATTTGAATGTCGGCATTATTTATTCTTTCAATTGTTTTTTTCTTCCCAATGAAATTTAACACAAATTGAGCTTGAATATCGGTTACAGACAGGCAGGACATCGAAACTTGGGGATCGGCGTGGTACTCGCACTCTTTTAATTTCTCTCCAGAAGTAGAATATTCCTGGTATTATTTAACGGAGGTATAGATGGTATAAATAAATTTGCAAACTGCAATTAAAGTCGTGAATAAGAACCACTGCTCGCCGTCTCGTTTCATTGGCTAGCACGATATGACGCCATCGAATGGCGCTCAACCGTTTCGAACAAACTATACTTTCAAATTCGTTTTTTTTTCTTCTTCAAATATTCTTAGTAAAACGAGCGCGTTTTCTTGCGTTGTTGAACCGGATCGATGTGTTCTTAGAACCCGTGATCAGGGCGCGAAATCGCGTCGTCGAATATCGTGGAAATTGAAAGTCGATAAAGAAGGTGTTTGTTTGACTGATAAAAACAAAAAAAAAAAAAAGGTGAATCGGTACGAGTTAATTTTTTACTGATTATCTTTCGGTTTAAAGTTTCTTCCAGTTATACACATACATATTATGGCAACCTAAAAACAAATGCGGAATCGAGGCGCTGTTCGAAATACCTCGATGGATGGCACACTTGCGTATATCGAGTATTTAAATTCGAACGCGTTCGTAACGGATTTGTGACTCGTGTATAGAGGTATATAAATTGACCGTAGTAGGTATGCCTGCAGCATAGATCGGTGTATGCATATACACGCTGGCATGCTTATGATTCTATTTATAAATACCTGAGGTTTACACATGCGTACATATTTACGAATATTTCGCGATAGAACGTATTATAAGTAACCGATTTCAGATATTCGTCTTCGCTCTGGGGTATTTAAAACGTGAATTTCTCCAAACTTGGGCATGCAGGGTTCACGTGTTACGTATATATGTACAGAGCTGTATCATATCTACGAAACGTATCAACTCCGCATAGCTAAACATCGTCACCTTAACACCTGGTAAATGGTGCGCGAGGCAGGTATTCGCCCGATGAAGAAAGTCGCGCATGCTGTTGCTTTCCAAAAATTTTATAGCCCCTAAACCGTAAATTATGTAGATATAGGTCATGGAATCGTTTATAATTATTCTAGTTCCGTATAAAAGTTTAAGAACTCAAGCTAAAACTATACATTTTATACCTTACCAGCAGCTTGTTTTTAATCCTTAAAACGAACTTGACGTAATCCTACTATACGCAACATGGATTTTCCTCATTGCGATAAGATCCTGATAGCATATTTGTTTAGAGATGATAATTTTATATTCAGCAGCGAAGAGAAAGTCCTTGGTAGTAGATAATTCAGGAAATTCTAAGGCTGCGGTTGTTTTGATGATGAATTTTAGTTTAGGTCCGCAGGCTGCAGGCTACAGGCAGTACTGAGAGACTGCGTCGTACTTACTGTCATAATAAATTAGTCTAGAGCCTAGGGGAAAAAAGACGAGCATTGAAATATGATTAAAAATATATATGTTATGTATACCGCATCACCCTCACCAACGAGCATTTCGTCATATTCGTAACATCATATACTACAGTATACCAATTTGTACCGTGATGTATGAATTTGCAAAAATGTACAAAACTTACACATACGTATTACGTACGTGCACAGAGTATAGTACAAATTATCCGCTACGCCAATCATAAAAATATTTCAATTACATTCGGATTAGATCTATAGTGATGCTTGCAGTATTATACATAGATGTGATCATAAATTTAATTGGTTCTCTTGTTTCTCTTCTTTTTTTCATTTTTTTTTTCATATATTTGCGTAGGATTTGTTTGTATGATTTTGTACATGCGCACTATGTAAACCAGGTTTACAGCAGGCTTGACAATACTTGTTATAGTACCAGAAAGACTCATCCGCCTACGTACGTTTTTTTTCCTTTTTTTTTTTTTTGAATCTGGAGTTAGGCGGATGTAACTTATCTTTAACCGCGTCGGGCTCTGTAGATAGAAAAGCGACATTTTAGTCATAAGTACGTTTACACATGTTACGTATTAACGTGTGGAAAAAAAATATGAGCAACACAACATGTGTCACGTTTACACGTTTGATAAATACGAAGGACGCGCGTACCTGCAAAAATCCCCGTGCATATAAAGTATAATAATTTGAACGTTATAAAAATTAAACAGTGCGATTTATAACTTCTCTTTAACTACATAAATGATCTTTCATTTACCGAATCACGGTTGACTAGCAGCGTTTCGGTTTATATAACAAACTCTGTGGTTTTCTCTCCATCTCTTCCATATTATTCCGCGTTGCCTTGATTTTGTATTTTTTGTTTCTCTTCAATCGTCGCCGCGTCGTATTCGTCTGCCCTTGTATACATGATATTATAATTCTTCGGAAATATGAGAATTACCAAGTTCTCCTTATTTTTGTTTGCGTATTATTTAAACGTTTTCGTTTGCACAAGAATATTATACCTGTAACACGGTCTAAATAGGGGCTGGAATTGAAAAGATCCGTCAGATAAAGAGGATATTATACACTCGTATACAACTCTTAGAACTCGGAATTACGTACCTACGTATAATTATCGTATACAATCGATGTGGTAATTACGTCTAAAAAAAAATATCTCTTTTGTTATCTATATTTTCCTCTTCTCGTTCAAGTATACAATCGATCGTAAACTTTTGCAAAACTGCAGGATGAATCGCTGCGTGCAAAGTAGTTGGAATGTTCACGCTCTGTGTTACCGTCCTGTCGCCGCTATTGTACTGGAAGGATTGATTTCCACGTCTTTTTCAGCACCATGAAAATTCATTGCGAAATTCCAGAATTTCTCGGGTATCTGGTGGCAGATAATGCTGCCTTAATGACTTCGTATTAAACGACGAAACATGTTTATTTCGTATTTTTCATTCCTTATTCTCATTTGAGAAGATGCTACAGTCAGTCATTACCACAGATCGCGTCGTTACCTACGGAGTAAAATGTCACTAATTCAACTATTGTCAGCGTCTATTACAAGCTAGTTGCGAATTTTTCACGTCAGTGATCTGTAGCTTTTGGTAACAGTCAGAATAAATAGTTATTCCTACAATTCGAGAAGCAAAATCATGATCATGAAAAATTGCATATCAGAATACTGCAATTGTTACGATGAAATATTACAACAGAAACCCTGCAGTATTTAGAGCTGCAGCGTTAGCTGCGACCGTAATTCTGACTGCTGTCACGCCGGATGCAAAAAGCGTGAAGGTACATATTCACTCACACGCGAAGACGCTCGCTATCGTGAGAGACGATATTTGTCAGGAGCTGTTATTCCCGTGTGAAACAACGCGAGGTTTGCTATAAGAAGATGATAATTCTTCACCGTGTGCTCGATGACTCATTCCCATCAGGAGAGAACCGCATGACTTTAATACACCGAGACGATGCGATCGCGGCTATTCTTATACAAATAAGTATGCATGTATGTGCTGAATATAATTCGAAACGTACATAAAGAATGTAAATACCTACGCATGATTCGCTTCTCGGTATGTCGTTTCCACAATCGTTACTTATCCGGCGGCTGCTTCTCGACGACTTACCAGATACGACGAGAACGCCAGCTCAAATGTGTACAATATTATGCGAAAATATTATGCTGATAATACTCGTTACACGTCATTACAACGAGTGGAACGAACAAAGAAAGAAAAAACGTACGACGCCTTCTTGCGTTTGTTAATATCTTTGGAATTTATACAGAAGTTAGAACATATTTAGTCGATCAGCGTAAGATTTTTTTCTTAAAGCAATGGAAGAAAGTCTAGTTGGTCTCTAGTTTTCAATTATTTGAAAGTCAGTCTTTAACCGACCGAGTATTGTATCACTCGCTTTGACTGTGCTCTGATAATAAGACAGAAATAGGTGACATTTTACTCGGTCGGTAAAGACGCATCGCAGTACCTGCTTAATGAGAATTGCTATGCAGCGAACGATTCGATTGCATATAATATGCGTCGTGCGGGTTTCGCTGCACCGCGTGCGCGGTTTAATAAATTTAAAAGAATCACATCGTCTCGCATCCGTAATGCCAATCTCGCGGTGACTCGCTAGCTTTAAAATAATTCAAAGTCCACAACGGTGCTACATTGAATCTCTCCACCATCGCAAAAATTACCCAGATCACGACGATATAACTGTTACAAGTTAACTGTCTCCGTGTCGTCAAGAAAGTAGAAAGACAGCGGAATAAAAAGGACGACGCGTGTGCAATGAATATATCCGATAGAACTAGATCGCGTTGTCCGCATTTCGAGGATATGTGCTCGGTAATCCGGGAGAGCAATGGAAAAAAATAATTTCTCCATTTTCAAACCGGCGACTAATTTGTCCGAATAAGCGAAATTGCATAATTTATACTCATGAAAAGTAATCAAGAATTATTATAAATTATTCTCGAGTATAATTTCAAAAATTTCCATTTCTTTTTTTTCACACTTAAAATATTGATTGACTTTAATATTTATTCGAATGCAGAAATCCATCAACGATTGTTGAGGAAAAGGATGAAACTAATTCTATGCGTCGACGTATACAATTTAGCTGCACTAATGCGGCTCTGTCAATTTATTGTCATGGTTAATCCGATAAGCAACGACGAGATTATACGGACGCGAGTCAGTTACGAATGCACCAGGCTATTTGTACGTTATATATTATTTATGGACATTACAGTTTGGAGACACGGATAATATTAGTCTACATGCATGTCAGCAGTCAACAGATCGACCAACAAGTTCAATTGCAAGATCTCGTAATGACAGCTTACAATTAGCCTATAGCTTGGAGCGGTGAACGATGGATAGGAAAGTGACACCCGATGATCTCGTCTTAGGCGTTAACCATACTCGTTTCTTTTTATCAGAACCTGTAAATCCGTAAGAGTAAGTTATTTTTTCGGGCTATTGTGAAAAGAATTGAATTATCACAGCATCATACTTTTTTCTTCTCTTCTCTCATCTGAAACTGTGTAAAACTTAGTAACATCGATGAATGCATAGATATATAATATATATACGTATATTATTAATGATTTCACAACGAATAGTTGCACAACGATCGGTTCACGATCAAAATAATTGCGTCCGCTCGGATCTGTGTCGATGTGTACGTATGATTCGACAGAATATTATAGTTATTCGATACACGGATTTTAGCGTTCTTTGGATATATACATACACACATACCGGCAGTCAGGTATTTCGTCGATAAGAACACGTCTGCAACAAGCCGGGTTACGTTACATTACGGTCGTTTTACCTGTAGGCCAACTTAAACAATTGCGTAATCTCTTTCAAGGTAGTCAACGTACATTACACGACCAGCAACGGTATGTAGTACGTATAATCGTGCATTCATACCTCCTCTATGCACGAAGCCTTGAGCCAATCAGCCGCGCTGACACATCTGCTCTGTCGTTTTAAGGTTGAAAATATATGCTGTAGGTGTGAAGATTTTTTTCTCTCTCCTTAAACAGGCAATACAAAATGTTGTACTCGTAAAAAACTCGGATGTGGATACAGCACACGTCGTGCATTACAACTGAAACAAGGGAGAAATTTTTTAACTTACTTCTGTTTATCGCAATATTATTCTTTGTCCTTATCTAAAATACTTGCCGTATATTCGTCTGCGTCAGCGCGTTTCTTAGAACGATGATTGCAACAAATTTTCAATAGTAATACATGCGTGCGCGTGTTTCTGTTTGCTTTTTCTCTTCTGTGAAATTCTCACGAGCAGGTACGCGACTTGCAGGTATAGGTACATACCTATTTCTATTATACCCTACTTGTGTGACTACGTATTGCGTTTACGTAATTGACTCTTCTCTCAGAATTTCGTAAACCTTGCAAATGCTGGAGAGAATGAAAAAAAAAAGTGAATTGAAACAGCTGCGGTGCATTATAAAGCTGTTATTATATTGTCTGTGCTTTGTTATGTGTATGAGTACGACATTGCAATCAAAAGCCACTTGTCTGCGTGTACGTATTTGAAATAAGGCTAACGCCTGCTAACTTGCAACCTCGCTAACCCGCGTCTAATGGCGAAATTTGGGTTGCCTAAATGCAGGCGATCGTTTCGTTTGAAGCTGATCTTTTGCAAAGTGAGCGAATTTCCCGGTATAACATTATATAGCGACGTAAATTTTTCCCACTTTGTTTCTTCCAAGTAATTCTTGAAATAAACCAATTTAACAAGTCAAAAAAATCTGTACAGAAAGTATAACGTTTTTTTTTATAAACTCTTATATGCAAGGTATGTTATTCACGCTGTGTAACCTACATGAATGCATGCTACAGGTAAATCATTAGAACGTAAAACAGGCATAATTCTAATGCAATTAACACTCTACAGACTCATGGATATTATGGACATAATACTGATACATATAATAGGCCGGTGCTGTTTGCAGTTGACTGCGATGATTATGCAATTAGATGTATACCTTGCAGGTACTGCAATGAAAAGCAGATGTAGAAAATGTGCTACTATAATACGTTAGTTAGCAGCTATGACATAGAGCAAAATATCTATGGTCTACATTATAGTTGAAGTTTTACGAAAAAACATATGCGAAGAGAAATAAATCGAAAATGGCATGTTCAACGAATATTTCCTCAAGCGTTCATATATTCCCAGACGAGTTTTTATTCTTATACACATGTATGACCGTATTAAACATGTATACGAGACGATTAATTTATACCCACAGTAATATAGCTGGTTTAATGCCGATACTTCGATATCCGAGCGCAATAAATTTTTTATCTCCTTGTACAATACACGGATTAATTACAATCCGGCCTGAAATTCGAGGGCTTAACTGCAATACGTACGGATATAGGTGTACAGAGTGAGTAGATAACGGTCGAATGGTCTAATGCGCATGCGCAAAAAATTCTAGAGCAAAGCAGTTGTTTTGTCAGGTCGACCAATCGATGTAAGTTCAGATGACAGGTCGCCGCGATGGATGTAACCTCAAAAATGTTGGTTATGCTGACAACAACTACTTTTGCTGCAGAATTTTAGCGCATGCGCGTTAGATCATTCGAGCATTGACTATACACTGAGAATTGGAAGATTTGACGCGTGGACGAATTGGGAATTAGATGAGTTTACAGGCGTAATACAGCTTATGTTCCAAAGTTGTTCGTAAATTTTTTTATCTGTTTTTCCGAGAGTTCTAACGAACCCTTGTCGATTTTTTATTTAATTTCATATCATCGTCGGTTGAAACTGTATGTCTATTTTTCATTTTCAGAGTGCTCACAAATCAGTCAGCTCAACGGACAGCGGCAGTACAGCGCCGACGGTCGTAAACAACAATTCTGGCATTGAACAATCACGGGAAAATGGTAACAGAATTGATCAGGACGAGAACAATGAAAATAATGGAAGTGCCGGAAGCGGTAACGGAAACGTTCCGAACATCAGCGGAGGTGAACAGAAGGGTTTGAACTTGAAAATGAGCGCGAAAGAATTGCGCGCAAAGTTGGCAGCACGCAAGAAATATGATCCGAAAAAAGAATCGATGGATTTCAAATTGAAATTCGACATTGTTCAAAAGTTGTAATATAATTTGATTTTTTTTTTGTCCAATTTGTTTTGTTTTTCCCTACCCCTCTCTTCCCAATTCCTCTATAACACGCGTTTCTTGTACGGTATAACCCATTGTTATTATTGTTTGTACACACACACACACACACACACGAATATATACATATTTGAAAATGCAGACAAAAAAAAAAAACAAAGGTAAAGAGATGAAAATTTTTTTTATTTTACGCGATCTAAAGATTTTAATTTCATTATTTTACCGTTAATTGTCGACGAGAGAAAGACGGAGAGCCGAATTGACGATCAGATGCATATCATAGTATAATAATTGCAAAAGAAATTCGAGCGCATATAAAGAAAAATCGACTTATATCTATATCTATAAAAATATAACATAACCATAATAATTACTTTGAAATATATTGTATTTCGCAAATAACTATCCAAACAACACGTGTAATCTCTCAGTACTGTCATTTTTTCTGATAGATTTTGATTTTTTTTTTACAAGATTCGATTTCGACTGTTGAAATGATTTGATTTCGATTTTTTTTTCTTTTTGCTGTACTTGTTTGATGTGTTTAAATTTTGACCCCGTTATATCCATATACATAGATCAACGATTAGTTGGTATAAGTAAGAATTGAAGAATAAGCAACATTGCGAAATAATGTGAGAAACGAAGAAGGAAAAATATAATGAATGGATCAATGTGCAATGGAATATAATTATTGTTATAATCTACCCGTAAGTGACCGAAAATAAAAATACAAAATTCATGAATTACATTTTCAAATTACTTGCTAGTGTACTTTGTATATCATGTATATTGAGATTGTTAAATTAATCGACGATATATGCATATGTATCTATTTGTTTAGTATGTATAATATATATATATATATATATATATAATTGTGCCATGAAAAAATTATCTGCAAGAATCATTATACAATTTATACTATGTCGATCTTTCATTCAACATGCAATTTCTATTACCTTGAATAAAATAACGAATAACCTTACCTTTCTCGAACTTACGTGATAATAATTCTATACACATTCATGATCAAATTAAATATATATATATAGTGTTTTGACCAAAATAAAATTATGTGTTATAACAACCTTCGTACTGTTACAAAAATTTCAAATTAGCGGATAATTTATTATTCGTTTCTCGTGGATTTTGAATACTATATGTATAATTAATGAATTTTATGCCGAATAAATGTTACATAGAGATTATATTTGGAAATATTTCTCAAACGATGATTTTTTTTTCTTCTTATAATCAAAAGTTAAAATCTTGACACGTCTCACTGTCCACTGACTCGTGTGTAATTGATTATTATAGTTTTCCAGAACGTACTTGAAAAAAAAATATTCACTTTATAATAAACATAACTTTTACTTCGCGTAAACGTTGAGAAAAGAAAAAACAAAATGAAAAGTGAACATTGTTCTTTTATAGTATACTTTAAATTGTTTCATGTGACGAAATCTTTTTTTCCTTCAATAAAATTATGAAATGAAAAAAGAAATGAGAATGTAACTATAAAATTAGACGCATAATGCAAGTATGCGTAACCGGAGTTATTTTAATATAATTACGAGTGGAAGAATCTCCTTTACGTTTTACTGTATCTCTCTCAAATAAATCGTATACACGTAATACATGTATGTACGAAACGTAAACACGTATTATGTACGTTTAAAAAAATCCAGCGAATGAATTTATTTTATTCTTCGCATAGGTGGACCTGATGATGCATACGGTAAAAAAGGAAGAGGAGGTTATAGAAAAGGTGATTAAAAAATTAATAAGATTGAATGAGTGAATAAATAAATAAACTGACGATTGTATTATATACATTATCATTATTATTGTTATTATTATTATTATTATTATTCTCTTCGCAGCATTTGATTTTTGATTTTTCCTTTTTTTTTTTTGCGCTTCTATTTTTAAACACTTGATATACTTTATTCGTCTCTGTTTAATAACGGAAGCAGTCTTCAAACAGATATATTATATATAATAATCATTTTTTTTTTCTTCTAATCACATCATATGTATAATATCTACACATTACGATGGCATATACAATACGGAATTATAATATATATGAAAATATCGGTCGTAATATTAAATCGCGATTTTATTACAAACAACGCATCGAGTCTGTATGATTGATGTTACTATAATGAGGATGCTGGAGACTTGAGTGACGTTACTTTTTCATCAAATCGCGTTTTAATCTTAGGCGAGGATTTTTTAGTGCACATTATTATACATATGTATATGTGTGTATATAAAGAATGCGTGCGCGTTTAAGTAAATGATAAATAATAATGAAATAATAATCGCGTAAGTTACGTATATAATATGCAACAGAGATTAAAGCTCAAAGTTTTTAAGCTCAAAAGTGGCACCGTTGTAGGTATTACATTCATAATATTTTTATCTTCTTCATTCTTTACTCGTACTATATGCATATAATGAATTGTACTATCTATTATGTATATGTACGTATATAATGTATGTATATGTATGTTTAATGTGACATGATCATATTATGCGGTTATGACAAACACACGGCAATAAACACAATATATGATAACAATAACAATAATAATAATCGTAATATTAATTATAATTATTATATATAGTAATAGTTTATACAGAAATGATGGTGATTTCTACGTTATACTTTCATTCTTATTTTACTTTTTTTCCTATATTTATCGACGCTTCATCTTAATCTTTTCCATTTTTATCTATTTTTATACATTATCATATTATAACAATTTAATAAGAGCGTCAATCAAGTACCTGTAGACAGGTTTGATTCTGAGTTTTCATTCTTGTTCGTTCATTATTATTATCATATATAGGTATATGTATAAGTTAGAATATTCGACGTATTTTCAATTATTTTTCGTTTTAATTTTCGTGTTTCTTTTTCTCTTTTCTAATTCAATTTCTTCTCTTTCTCTCCCTTTTATTCGTGTTCTCTCACAGACTCTGTAAATGAAATAATTACAGCTTGTAGAACAGTCACTGTTAAATTTCTTCTCGTATTATGTATTCGCTGAGTGAAGCTAAAATGAAGATAAAAGGAACTAACGTTACTCACCTTACATATTAGCAATAATCTTCGTCTAATAATGTATTAAAATAATTTTTTTTTCTTAATTTTTTTTTTTCAAACGTCACCGGGGTTGGTCACGTTGAGGGCAAATGCTGCGCTTGTCTCGCCCTTCTTGCCAATTGCTTTAGCTGTGTATTGGCCGACGTCATCATGCGCACACGACTTTATTTGAAGGGTAAATGATTTTTCACCGTCCGAACTGAAAAGGTACTTGCTGCTCTTTTCGTCAATTGGTTTTCCATCCTTCACCCACGTTACTGTAACGAATTTAATTTCTCATTTATCTCAATTCTACGTTCGTCAATTCCATGCAAAAATGTAAATATAGTACATCATTATTATTCTACCTTTAAGGGGTGCAGATTCAGTCTGACAGGTAAAGCTGGCGCTCTCTCCTTCGCTCACAGTTGCTGACTGCGGGAATGTCGTGAACACTGGGCTTTTTGGTTCCTCGTTGGGCACTGTGTAGGGGGGACGAAGAATATGTAGCATATTATTGTTTTTAAATTCAACGTGACAGATAAAGAGAAGAGAGTAGATGCTCGATAGAAAAAAAAATCTAATTCAATATACGGATTTGGAGTGCTTACCAAGGACGTTGAGAGTACAAGACGAGAAGCTCTCCCCGGCATCGTTGAAGGTTTCGCAGGTGTATGTGCCTGAGTCCTCAGGGAATATTTCGGCGATGTTGAGTTTGTATATGTTGGCTTCGTTCGAGTATTGGAAGTCCTTGCTCGGTTTTATTTCCTTATTGTTATGTAGCCATACGACGTCAAACTTCTTAGCCCCGATTATACGGCAGCTCAATACAACGGGTTCACCATCCTTCACGAATTTGCTCTCCAAATGATCGACTATCTTTGGCGCCTTGTCTCCCGTTCCCTTCTTTTTACTGCTGCTTTCGCCGTTTGCCATAGCTAAGCGAGAAGATGGCGAAAAAAGTAAGTACCGGTACATAAAGTTTATTTTCATAGAACTGAATGTTTCCTAAAATCATTATAATTACGTTTTACGGTGAGCTTGCATGATGTCGTCGCTGTTCCGATACTGTTTGTTGCTTTGCAGGTGAACTCGCCCTCGTCTTCGGGGAATACTTCATTTATTGTTAGCGTTGCCACTCCACCTCTGTATTTCAGGTCCAGAATTTCCGAAGAGCTCAATGTCTGTTGGGAAAAAAAATAAGTGTAACCGAAATCTCACTGAAATTATGTTTTGCAAGCATTCAACAGCAATGTTTAAATCCTTGCGCACATTCAATATGGCCGCCACCTCTTTGACACGCTTGCGATTTCATTTTGGCTCTAAGATTTATTTCAATACTCGTCGGTTGGTTGTCGCTATTTCACACCCAACAAAACAACGGCAAGAATTTTTTAGATGTAATCAATCCCTCTTATGAGTGCTTAAAAAGTGAGAATTTGATTTACAAAATTTAGACATTTTTCTATAAGCCTACATATAAAATTATCAGCCGCAAGTTATTTTACAAATAGATTTAACCTTACCTTTCCATTTTTAGACCACGTTACTTGAGGCTCGGGATCACCCCTGATTTTGACTGACAGTTCAAGTTGTTCACCGTCATTTACTGTCAGGTCACTCAACTTCTTGATGAACTCTGGCGCACACATCGAATCGTCAGGTGGGACTGCAGAAAAAAAATGTAATTCTTTAATCTATGTCTTGCATATGTAGTAAAAACGTGTTTTTTCATTTTTTTTATTTCGAGCATTAGACGTACGGATGAGTTCCTTGGTCGCACTTCGAGATCGGGAAGGACTGCCAGTCGTATCTAATCTGCTGCCGTATTTCTTCACCGTTCTTTTGTCCGTGGCGGCTGTTTCATTTTTGTTTGTGATACTGGACGTCTCCAGATTAGACTAGGTGGAGAAAATTTCGTTTCACATGTTAATTTGATAAATACAAGACTCGTACAGGTGCGGCAATTAATAATTTACAGCTTTGCTCACCTTGTAAGAGGACGAGTTTTGCCGAATATTGCTCGACGAACTTGATACGTTATTATAAGCGGAGGAGTGTGACGTGGAGTTGTAATTTGAACTTGACCGATTCGTTGACGATTGGAAATTGCTGCTCGAATTGCTGTAGTTAGACTTTTGTACTATCACTATCGGTGGTGGCGCTGGTTTTATCGGTTGCTCTATGAACCTTCGATCTATACGTAAAAGTTTTTCATTAAACAGAGGAACAGATCAGCCATTCACTGCGCATGGACATTAATTTTGTTGGTCAGATCTTAGCTTTAAGCGGTAAGCAAGAAACCAACAAAAACCTTGATAATGTTAGTAAATTATACGATACGGCTTACAATTATTACACGAGTTATTCGAATTATACAAAATCATGAAAGTAAATTCTCAGGCAAGTTTAAGAGGTGGTTATTACTATTAAGAGCAATACTATTATGAACATGATTGGTGAAACGGCGATAGATTTCATTCTACTTGTAAGTTTTGTGATATGCATACAATGGAGAGAAAGACCTCGAAAGAATTAGAAGAAGAGAGATTTAGTTTCCTGGTGAAAATATTTTCCTATACTATAATATGTGTCGAACGAGTTATTACTGAAAAGTAAATGACCTGGATTTTGAAATTCTTATCATCCCTTAACTGTGATACTTTGTACTAAAGAATGAATATTTTCACCAATGTAAAATACGAAAACTAGGTGACAGATCTACTGTAAGGAGAATACGTTCAAAATTCTACGAAAATTGGGAAAACGAATACAATATGAGGTAATGAAAAGTGCAGAACATGAGGATATCGAGTTTCATCCTTCAATTCAGGTATGAAACCGGAGAAAAAAAAACTTGTAACTACCTCCAGAGTATAGGAGGTCGTGCGCTAGTTTAGCTTGCTCATCAGTCTCGCCGGTTCCTATAATAAAAGAAAACGCAACAAACTCATAATCCAGCCATCGTTAAAACGATATTATCGATTACATAGACAAAATAAAAAAATAAAGAAAAAAGCACGGAGCTGCTGTTGTATTTGTTCATATGCAAATTTTTGTCGCAGTAAGCGTATCTTAATTAATACGATATACATGTATTTACAATCGCATGTCCATCCATATCTAGTCACGACAATTATGCTTATAGCTGATGACAATCAATGAAGTATTTTTCGTTTGTTTTTTTGCATAAACGGCAATCATGTACAATTCCTTAAGTCTGTCTATATCAGACAAATACTCAAGGTAATCCTAAGACTTGAAGCATAACAATATGCAATAGAGGATATTCGTCCCAAGATATTTACACCCTCGAACTCATCCAAGCTGTTTAGTCAACGAAAACGTCGTTCGACTTACCCTCAACAATGACAACACACGTGGTTTCGTCGGTGCCGTGACAGTTGGTAGCTATGCACCGGTACTTGCCGCTGTCTTCAGGTTTGCAGTCAACTATTTCTAGGGTTACCACACCGTCGCTGTTTGTCATTGTGTACTCGTACTTAGATAGCTCGTGTTTGTCCTTGAACCACCTGACCGTCGGTGGTGGTTTACCGCTCAGGCAACACAGCAGTTTGCATGCTTGTCTGCTCTGGAGGACACGAGGTCTAAGAAGGAAGGTGAAGCTCGGTGCGCTTTCGCTGACCTCTTGCCAGAAGTTCCAGCGAAGAGGTTCCCTTGTTCGTACCGGTTGTACTTCCGGTTTGTATTTTGGAATCTCCTTGGGCAATGCTGTGGAAGCGGTAAATAATGAACGGAATTGTAAGTCAAGGACTGACAGTGACACGGGCGAAGAACTAGTCAAGTTCGAAATGTGATGAAGTTTTGGCTTACGCTGAACATTCAAGAAGACGACTTCTTCCCTGAAACCGTAATGATTTTCTGCCCGAATGACGTACTCTCCTCTGTCTTCTAGTTTCACCCTGTTTATTATGAAAGTGTAATCGTCACCAGTGTAACGTTTCATGAATTTCACCGATTGCCGGAGCTCCTGGTTGTTGTGAGACCAGGTCAGCGTTGGTGTTGCTACTCCGATTACACGGCAATAGAATTTCACGCTCTGCCCCTCGTATGCAAACGCGCTTTGTGGTCTGATGACAAATCTAGGCGCCGCTTGTCTGCGATCTAAAAAAAAGAAATTCATGGTCAACAGATTCAGGAAGCATAAGAGGGCTGCGAATAACCCTGAATCGTCGAGATGTTGAAAGAGTAAACTTACCGAATGATGTGTCGTATATTTTGTACTTCTCAATGAGGAGTTTTCTGAGAGCAGAGTATTCCGCAAGACGACCGATCGGGAGAACGTATTTCTCCCAGTTGTCGTACTTGGCGCGAAGCTTGTCCCTGAAACTGACGTAGCGGCTGCTTGCAATTGGTGTTGTGCGGTTGCTGTGGTCCCCGGTGAGCCAAGGATGTAGAAGACACTCGTGAGCGTTCATACGTTTTCTGGATAAAAAATGAGTGAACGAAAGTGAAATTAATGCATCCGTTTTATCAAAATTGCAATATTTCAAACAGTAAAAACGAGACTTACTCTTTGTTCTTAATAAGCAGTCTCTTGATAAAGTCTCTGCCTTCTTCGGATACGTCCCGGAAGGCTTCCTCGTCAAAGTCCCAATCACAAGCCTTGACGTTCTTCAAAGTCTCGATGTCGTTGTCACCAGCGAATGGTGACAAACCGCTCAATCTATTGGTGAAAAGTATTCTTACATATTTCTGAAGCGCTCTTGACCCCATTAATGAAATCCTCGCGTATGCTCGATTTCTTATCATTACGAAACGTAGATGTACTTACAGAACGTACGCGAGGACACCACAGGCCCACATGTCTGTGTAGAATCCGACAGGTTCGCGTTCGACTATCTCTGGAGCAGCAAACTCTGCCGTGCCTGTACTGATCTTGACCACTTCGTTAGGATCCAATCTGGTGGCCAGTCCAAAGTCGATCAGCTTAACGTTCGTGCTGTTTCGTGTCTGGCACATGATGTTTTCTGGTTTGATATCTATGAATGCGAAAAGACGAAACTATGAGTATGATATGAGAATTACAGTGAGCAGCCAGTAATTAAATCACAGCAGAAAAAAAATGCGATGGATAAGATTTTGAATCGTATCATCCGTACCAAGATGAATTATGTTCTTCTCGTGCATGTGTTTAACAGCCTCACAGATTTGGCGCATGTAGTTAATGACCTCAGCCTCTGACATGGAGTAACCTTCGGAGGTGATTCTCTCGAAGAGTTCACCACCAGACAAGCTAGAAGGGAGTGAATAGATTAATCTCATTGATGTCATAAAAGCTCGAACACGGATTGAGGCGATATGATGATAATACTAACAATTCGAATATTAGGACCATCTCGTCATCGTCTTCAAAGGCATCGTGGAGATTGATCAATTTGGGATGATGAAGTTGGTTCATGATGTCGATTTCTTTCCTGATCAGTTCCTTCTCCATAATGTGTGAAACCGGGATAAACTTGGCAGCAAATATGTTGCCAGTAGCTCTCTCACGACAGCGATGAACAACGCCGAAAGCGCCAGTTCCAATTTCCTCGAGTATATCGTACTTGTCGTAAACGGAGGTGTTCTTTATTTCCACTGGCTGCGGCACGTACTTGCTGTATATGTCAAAGACGTACTGGTCGTAGTCCGTGACCTTCTCGTCGTTGCGGCCTCGGATCTTCTTTCCTGTTTCATCCACCTCGTACTCTTTCTTCTTGAACTGTTTCTTTACGGAATCCTTGGTTGTTATCAAGCCCGTAACATCGCTTGGATCGCTTCGGCCGTAGACGTTCTCTGCCGAAATGCGGAACTCGTACTGATGACCAGGACTCAAATTGGTGACGGCCATCGAGCAGAATCTTGTGTTTCCAACGCGTATCCAGCTCGTCATTGGATGTTCGCGCTTTTCGACAAGGTAGTTTGTGATGTTGCTGCCACCGTCCCACACTGGGGGTTTCCAAGTTAGGGCAAGAGAGTCGTGACCGATGTTTTCTACCTGAGGGAAACGCGGAGGATCCGGACGATCGCTGATCTGTATCTTTATTATAGCTGAGTCCTGACCCAGGTCATTTTCTGCCGTGATACGGTACGGCCCAGAGTCAATCTTGCTGCCATCCCTGATAGTTAAAACGGCGTGTCTCTCCTTGACCTCGACCGCGTAATGGCCTCCAGCTTCGATCGTCTCTCCCTCTCTTACCCATGTGATCTTGGGCTTGGGGTACCCGGTGAACGGAATTTTGATTACGACGTTCTCACCCTTGTCGAAGAAGGCGGTATCTCTGAATCTCGGTGGTACATTGAGCTTTGGAGGTGTCATGATGAAGAGTTCTCCCTTCGTGGATTTGATTCCACCCTTGTTAGATGCGCGGCAAATGTACTCGTCGGCATCTTCACCAAAGACGTCGTTGATCACCAGGTTGCAGACGTCACCCTCGGTGTAGATGCGGTAGCGACATCCGTTTACTATCTCACGCGCGCCCTTGAACCATGTGATGGTTGGTTTTGGCGAACCTGTAATGGTGCACTGGAAATGGGCGTTATGGTTCTGCACACAGTTCGTGTTTCTGAGAGGCTTGACAATTTCGGGCGGTGTGGCTTCCTGTGGGTCCTTGATCTTGACGGACGTCGACGCGCTGGATTCGGGGCTGAGGCCAGCCTCGTTCTGCGCGAAGACCCTGAATTCGTATTGACGACCTTCGATGAGGTTGGTAATGTTCACTTGGTTCGTCAGGCTGATGGAGACGTTCACGCGCTGCCATGCCAGCCCACCAACCTCGCGCTTATCTATCCAGTAGCCCTGAATGCGAGCACCACCATCGCTCTCAGGTTTGTCCCAAGAGAGATTAACAAAGTCACCACCGATTTCGATGACCTTTGGTTTTCCAGGTGCCGATGGTGGATCGAAAGGTGCTTTTGCCTTGACGGGATTAGTTCCCTCAAGTGGTGGTCCCATGCCGTTATCGTTCACAGCCATCACACGGAACAGGTACTCCTGGCCCTCGGTTAGACCTTGAACAGTGAAGGTAGTTTCCTTGCAGAATGACGAGACGATTATCCAATGGGTGTGACTGATATCACGACGCTCAACGACGTAGTGAGTGATGCGAAGGCCACCATCGTACTTCGGTGGGTGCCAGCTCAGCGTGCATGTGTGCTTGCTAATGTCGGACACATCGAGAGGTCCAATAGGTGGTCCTGGAAGTCCAGTAATGTAAACAGTGAACGAAGCACTAACGCTTCCGCTATCGTTTTTGATTGTGAGGTTGTAAACGCCTTCGTCATCCTTGACGACATCCTTGATGAATATGATAAGATACTCGTCGAAAACTGTGTACTTGATGTGCGTGGATTCAGAGATCTTTTGTCCGTCTTTAGTGAGTGAAACTTCCATGGGCTGATCTCCGCTGTAATGGATCTTGATCTTGGTGTTGTCGCCTTCTGGTAGGTAAAGGTCACCCGGCATGCGCTCGATCTTTGGTGGTGTTCCAATCTTCAGCCGGGCGGTCGTCGTGGTAAGTCCAAGCGGGTTCGACGCCTGGCAACTGTAGTCACCATCATCGGCTTCCCAGACCTCGGATATAACGAGTCTGAAAATACCACCGATAACCTCAGTTTTGAATCTTCCTCCCAGACTGATTTCGCGACCGTTCTTCAGCCACCTGGCAGATGGCAACGGTTTTCCTGTTGCCTCGCACTCGAACACGTGAGTTTTACCAAGTGGTACACCTTGGGTTACAAGAGGACGTACAAACTCGGGTTTCTCTCCACCCTCGACTTCGCATACCTTGACCGGCATCGTGCATGAGCTGGGCTCCGATTTTCCTGCTGCGTTTACCGCGAAAACGCGGAACTCGTAGTCTCCGCGCTCAATTAGGTGTAGCACAGTGTACTCTGTGTCCATAACATTGTAGTCGTTGCATTTCGCCCACTGAGCACTGCCAACTTCTCGCTTTTCGACAATGTATCCAGTGATTCGGCTTCCGCCGTCGGATACTGGTGGCTCCCATTTGAGATCCACATAGTTCTTTCCTACCTTGACAACTTGAGGTGTTCCTGGCGCATACGGTACGTTGAATTTGCTCTTCAATTTGAATGGCGATGATGGTAGACTGGGTTTGCTCCATCCAGCAGCATTCTTTGCACGTACGCGGAACTCGTATTCCTGACCGCTCAGAAGATTGTAGCAGATGAAGGCAGTGTCTTTGCAAAGATAGTCATTCGCCACTCGCCATTGTACGTCATCGGCCAGGTCACGGAATTCGATCTTGTAGCCCTGAATGCGAGAGCCACCGTCTGTCCTGGGTCGATCCCAGTTAAGGCTGACTTGAGTTGTGTCCCAATCGCTGACCCTGGGTTTACCCGGAGGATCGGGTACGGTGAAGGGGAACTTGGCCATAATAGGCTCATCCGCCTCAAGCGGTTCAGATACGCCGTACTGATTTTCGGCACGGATTCTGAAGCTATATTTCTTGTTCGGTTCGAGTCCAATCACGTCGTAATGAGTGTTACGTACAAAACTGCTAACTCTAGCCCAAATACCTGATGGGTCCAATTTTTCCACGATGTAGTTAGTGATCGGCGATCCACCATCGTCAGTTGGTGGTCTCCAAGAGAGTGTGCAATTCTCTGGCGTGATGTCGGATACGTCAAGAGGTCCTAGTGGCGGCGACGGTTTGTCGACAACAAGTACTTTGCAGGATGCCGAGTCTGTACCGACCGTATTTGTGAGATGAATGGTGTAATTACCCGTGTCGCTTCTCTTAGCCTTCTTGTTTATGTACTGTGAAGCAACTTCAGTGGTATCGAATTTAATTCTGTCACCAGTGAGCACTTCCTCTCCGTTGATGGTCCAGCTAGGTCTTGGTTTCGGGTGCGCAATATAGGGCACCGTGATGGTGAACGGTTCACCTGCGATTACTGTCATATCCCGGATACTGAGGTCGCTGGTTATCTTAGGAGCCGACGATGGTGCGCTGGCTCTAATCGCGTCAGAACCTGAGCTCCATGGTCCTTGACCGGCGGCATTCCAAGCCGCAACGCGGAATTCATAGTCATGATTTTCAATGAGACCTCCAACTCTGTATGTTGTGTCTGGTACATGGGCCTGGGTCGCCTTGACCCATTTGTCCTCACCAATGAGGCGTCTTTCAATGACATAGCCAGTGATGGGTGATCCTCCATCGTGCCGTGGCTTAGTCCATGAGATGGTAATGCTGTCCTCGGTGGTATCAACACCCTGCGGTGTACCGGGTGCTGCAGGAGGATCGAACGGATGTCTTGCACGGATGGGATCAATGGTAATGGCCGGATCTGATGTTCCGTATTGGTTCTCAGCCATAACACGGAACTCGTACTCCTGTCCAACGGTGAGGTTCCTTATGCGAACGAAAGGCGTTGTAACATAACTGCTGACCTTCGACCAAGTTGGAGAGCGCGGTTCACGTTTCTCAATAACGTAATTCGTTATATCAGCACCGCCATTATCCTTGGGTGGATTCCAGTAAAGGGTAAGGGCATCACCAGCAAATTCATCGGCGCGTAGGTTCCACGGTGGTGAAGGTCTGTCGAGGACTTTGACATTGATAGTTGCTGTGTCAAAGCCGGATGGATTACGGAGCTGCAGCCTGTACTGACCGGTGTCAGACCGTTTCGAGTTCTTGACCACAAAGCTGGCGTAATCGTCTGCCAATTGCTGATGAACGCGAGAATCTGACTCGTCCTTGATAGTATCATTAGCAAACCATGTGGCAGTTGGTTTCGGGAATCCAATGTAAGGCACATGTATAGAAAAGTCCTCTCCCGCACGAACTGTGATATCTCTGACTCCACCCAAGTCCATGACGGGCTTGTTCGGCTGTTCCTCCATGAGGATATTGTTACTTGGTCTGCTTGGTTCACTGAATCCAACATCGTTGACTGCAACGATTCTGAACTGGTATTCTTCACCTTCGGTCAGCTTGGGCACGGTGAAAACAGTCGCAGGTACTGGTACCCCGTTAACATCTGTCCATTCGTCGTCACCCTTGGCCTTCTTCTGCACCACATAACCTCGGATCTTAGCACCTCCGTCGCTCCTTGGTGGTCTCCAGGACAGAGTAACAGAGTCCTTCGTAATGCGATCTGGTTTTGGAGGCTCGGGAGCATCGGGACGTCTACGTTGATGTCCCGCAGTGATGGGCTCGGTCGGTTTGCTTGGTTTCCCAGGACCAGCCTCGTTCACAGCCATAACCCTGAACTCATACCTTCCTCCTTCGCGGAGGTCTTGAACGGTGAATGACGCATTTGGTGTTGGGTAGTTGTTCACCTTGAGCCATTCTCCGCCACGTTCCCGTTTCTCAACGTAGTATCCGGTTATCGGCTTACCGCCGGTATTGGTCGGCGGCTCCCAAACCAAGCTGCAGGTATTGGGAGTGTAGCCGGTGACTTCGGGCTGGCTTGGCGCATCTGGAGGATCGAAGGGGCTCTTTGCGACAACCGGTTTTCCGTCGAGAGGCTCAGATACTCCATACAAGTTCTCAGCGCGTACCCTAAACACGTACCGTTTTCCTTCACTCAAACCTTTAGCAGTAAAGCTAGTGTGAGTGCAGTAGCCAGGTACTTGGCGCCAGTTCTCTGATCCAAAGTCGGCGATCTCGACAATGTAGCCTGTGATCTCTGAGCCACCATTGTCCTCCGGTGGAGCCCAGGACAACGAAACCGTGTCGTGTGTCGTCGCGGTATACTGAAGGGGGCCCTTTGGTATTCCGGGCTTGTCGACAACGATTACCTCAATGTCTGCAGAGTCTTTGCCGTGTTCATTCTCTGCCGTAATTGTGTACTTTCCAGCGTCATCACGAACCGATTTTTCGACGAGAAGGACCGTATGGTCGCTCTTCGTTTCCGTCGTGATTCGGAAGTTGTCCGGTAGCCTGGCTCCATTCTTTGTCCAGGTTATCGTAGGCGTTGGCACTCCCGACAATGGTATATTCACATTTATCGGTTCACCAGCTCGGACCTTGATCTTGCGTCCGAGTAGGCCATCCAGGTGAAGCTTGGGCTTTTCTTTCATCGGTCTAGCAGTGATTACAGATGAGGCCTCACTGGGCTTTCCAGCTCCGGCGGCATTCACTGCTGAAACCCTGTACTCGTACTGGTGTCCCTCGGTCACGTGTTCGTCGAGGTACTCGGTGCCCTTCACCGGTTCCTTGTTGACCTTTATCCACCTTCCGGTAGCACGATCACGGCGCTCAACATCGTATCTGCGCAAGAACGGGTAAATATTATAATCGAATATGAATAATTACCCCTGCATAGTTGACAGGTTCCACTTATTGTACAAAACGGTGTATAACAACCGAATTAATTTCTTTTCTGCTAAGTATTGGCCCTGGATAGAAAACGGCTCTACGTTTTTTATAATTCTATTTCATATTGGCGCTTAATAAAGATTATTTTTGAAACATTGATACATACCCAATAATGGGTGACCCTCCGTTGCTGATGGGTGATGTCCATTTGATTTTGATATGGTCTTTGTCGGCATCGATGCACTCTGGTTTTCCAGGTTGTCCAGGAACAACGAATTGGTTTTTGGCAACGACTCCACGATCGGTTGTCAGAGGTTCACTGCGTCCTTGAAGATTTTCAGCGCAGACGCGGAACTCGTACTTTGTTCCTTCCAGTAGACGTGGAACAGTGGCATGGGTGTTTCTGGGATTAACATAGGTCACAGCAGGCACCCATCCACCGCCGTGGGTGAGGTCACGCTTCTCTATAACGTAACCGGTAATCTCACTGCCACCATTGTCCTTAGGAGGCTTCCAAGACAGCGTAACCGACTGGTTTGTGATCTCCTCGTAGATCAAAGGTCCCTCAGGCGGTCCCGGTCTGTCCAAAACAATCAGCTGGAAGCTGCCTTCGTCGATGCCGCTGCTATTCTTGAGCAGAAGATGGTACAACCCCGAGTCGGTGCGCTTCGCATTCACGGTATGAACGATGGTGTGATACCCGATCGATGTAACGGTTGTACGGTCGGTGGTCATTAAAGGTTTACCAGCGGCTGTCCATTCCACCTCAGGTGCCGGTTCACCAACAAAATCGATGTCGATGTGGAAAATGAGTCCGGCCTTGATGCGGATGTCTTGCAGTGGCGTCTTAATCTTCGGCGCCAGGTATCTCGCCTTCGCTGTTACCGCATCACTTGGTTCTGACGGCTCTGAATGACCAGCCGAGTTGACGGCTATCACCCTAAACTCGTACTCCTGGCCTTCGGCCAGATCGGGTACCGTTGCTTCGGTCTGGTTCTGCGGTACATGAACTGCGTTTATCCAGTACGGGCTTCCCTTCTCCTTCTTCTGTATTATATAGCCCGTTATTGGCGACCCGCCGTCGTTCTTCGGTGCTGGCCATTTCAGGTCCACGTGATCCTTGTCCCAGTCCGTAACCTGAATAACGTCATTGATTGTTAAATAAAAAACAGTGATCGCATTGTTCTCGAGCAAAAGATGTAACAGTGATCTTCAAGTTCTGAACTAGCATCACTTACAATTAAGAACTTTTGGAAATACGTAATACATCATTGGTACAATACATCAAATCATTGGTACAAAGTTAGTAGTAGGACTTGAATTCAGCCTTATTTCAACTAAATGTTCTGGTTTGACTGACTTAACTCACGAATTAACTCACAAAAGAAGTGAAAAAGCGAAATCCTTACCTGGTTTATCTAACAATTTACACGATTAGTTAAATACGTGACTCTAAAAATCGTATAACTGTTCAATTTGTTAATCTAGTAAGTACTCTAACTAAGAATGAAAACGTATCGCTAACCTGTGGTTTACCAGGCGCGTCGGGTTCATCGAACTCGTTCTTAGCAATGATGCTCTTCGGTGTCTCGAGCGGGTCGGACTCTCCGATATTGTTAACGGCCCTAACCCTGAAGAGATATTCCTTCTTGTGAACGAGCCTTACAACCTCGTGGTTCAAGGTCGTACTCATTCCAGCATCGGACCAAGTGCCGCGAGTCATGTCCATCTTTTCGATAACATAATGGAGAATGGGGCTTCCTCCATCATCGCGAGGAGCTCTCCACGCGAGATGACAGCTTTCCTTTGTAATACCATCAACGACGAACGGCGATTCAGGCGGAGCTGGTCTGTCAAGAACGGTTACAGTAGCGCTGGCGCTGCAGCTTCCAGAATCGTTTTCCAGGGTCAGAGTGTAGCGCCCAGTGTCCGAACGAACGGCGAACGGTATTTCAAAGGTGGTGGTAGTGTTGGTGGTGTAAATATCGTGCCGAGCATCAGCCTCGACCGGCTTACCATTGATGGTCCACTTCGCGGTGGGCTTGGGCGATGCGTCGATCGGTATGTCGTACAAGATCTTGTGTCCTGCCTTGACAACGAGGTCCGTTAGCAAATGCTTGTCGAACGTTGGCGCGTAGAAGCGGGGTTTAGCTACGATCGGTAGCGAGGCCTCAGATGGTTCACTCTGGCCACCTTTGTTAACAGCGATCACTCGGAACTCATACTCCTGGCCTTCGGTGAGGTCAGGAACGGTGCCATTGGTCTTGTTCCCAGGTATTTCAACGGCCTTTTCCCACTGACCGAACTTCGGGCGCTTCTCGATAATGTAACTCGTTATAGGAGAACCTCCGTCTCTCTTCGGCGCCGGCCACTCCAGATCCACGTGATCTTTGTCCCAGTCCGTGGCCACGGGGATTCCGGGCTTGTCTGGTTTTCCAAACGGATCTTTGGCTGTAATTGCTTCCTGCCCGGTTAGAGGTATGGACTCACCCTGTTTATTTACCGCGCGTACGCGGAAGGTGTAATCGTGGCCTTCGATCAAATGGTCAGCCCTGATTCTCGTCGATGGTGCTTCCCCGACTGGGACCCATCGCATCGAATCTGTGTCCATTTTCTCAACCGCGTAGTAAAGAATCTCGGATCCACCGTCGTCCTTCGGCGGTCTCCACGCAAGGTCGCAGCCATGTTTGGTAATGTTTTCGGCCTTCAAAGGTCCTTCCGGTGGCAGTGGTATGTCCAGGACCGTCACGTTTACTGTGGCAGAGTCCTTTCCATTTATGTTACGCGCGGTCAGTGTGTAAACCCCTGAATCGGACCGTTTCGCATCTATCAAACGCAGCTTTGTGTTGTAATCCTCGTTCACAATCTTGACGCGGGGGTTGCTGTTTACGTCGTCTCCCCTGAGTGTCCATTCCTTGGATGGTGGGGGTTCACCGATTACTGGTACATCGAAGTCGAACAAACCTCCAGCTCGGACTTTGATATCCAGCAAGAAGGTCCTGTCGATCTTTGGCGGCACTATATGAAAGATATGACAAAGTGGTGTCAAGAATACAAAGCGAAAATATATCTGGGAGACAAAGAATATTTTACTCACGGTTCTTTGGCCGCGCGATGTGTGGTTTTGTCGCATCTGACGGTTCGCCAGGCCCAGCTTTGTTCACGGCTCTGATACGGAATTCGTAGGCTGTACCTTCAATTAGATCATTTACTCTACCGCGGTTCACGTCTCCGTCTACTTCTCCGCACTTCTCCCAGTTCGGGCTGAACTTGTCACGTTTTTCAATAACGTATCCAGTTATGGGAGATCCACCGTCTTCTTCAGGACGATCCCATTGCAGTTCAACAAAGTCCTTATCGTAGTCACGAATCGTCGGTGTTCCGGGCTTGCCTGGCTCGTCTGCGGAAAATTGGAATATTTTTATTAAAAAATAGTACTCTAATACTTTCACAATTCTCAACTTCCGGAAAAAAATCAATTCTCATATCTTACCGAATGGATTCTTAGCTTCGATACTCTGCGACGCGGTGAGCGGTTCGGATTTCCCTTGCTTGTTAACAGCGCGTACCCTGAACTTGTACTTGTGTCCAGGAGTGAGGCCGTCGATTTCAAGTGAGGTCTGTGGTCCCTCGGTTTCACCGGCTGGTACCCATCGTCCAGAAGCTTCATCCATTTTTTCAATAACGTATTTTTCGATCGGCTGTCCTCCATCGTCCTGTGGTTCCTTCCACGACAGTTTACAACCCTCGGCATGAACATTGGATACTTTAAGAGGTCCCTCGGGTGGGCTTGGCTTGTCAAGGACGGTAACCTCGACGTAGGCGATATCCTTTCCGTTTATATTCTCCGCAGTAACGGTGTACTTTCCGGATTCTTCCCTCGTCGCCATTCGGACGTTAAGAGATGTTCCGTAGTCAACGTTCTTTACCTTCACACGATCCGAAGTCCTGACGTCCTTTCCATGAAGTATCCATCTTGTGGTCGGCATCGGTTCTCCTGTTACCTTTGCATCGAACGAGAAATTCTGTCCTGCCTTTATTCTGATGTCAATCAGGTATGTGCGGTCGATCTTCGGCGCCAGGTTGCGTGGCTTGGCAATTATCGTCGGTGTTGCATCCGACGGCTCACCGGGTCCGGCTTTGTTTACCGCACGAACACGGAACTCGTACGGCTGACCCTCGATCAGGTCTGGCACCGTTGCCTTGGTCTGGTCAGCGGGCACCTCCAGGGCTTTTTCCCACTCGCCATACTTGTCCTTCTTCTCCACTATGTAGCCCGTTATCGGTGATCCTCCGTCGTCTATTGGCGGGTTCCACTTCAGATCGACGTGATCCTTGTCCCAGTCTGTCGCCTTCAGGTTTCCGGGCTTTCCAGGCTCGTCTGTGACACACAAGCAGAATTTACTTATATATACTTTTAAAAAGGTGTACTGGTTGTACTTTCAAAAAAGTAAGGAACAGTGCGTCACAGGGTCTGATAGACATTCTTACCGAATGGATTCTTAGCGACGGTCGCGTGCTCGGTTACCAGCGGCTCCGATTCGCCCTCAGCATTTACTGCGGCAACGCGGAACAAGTACTCTTTTCCAGGAGTCAAGCCGGTTACTTCAAATCCTATAATACATAAACAATAAAGATTAGCTTGGATAAAGACAATGAGATCTCCACTTCCAATCTTACTCGAGATAATACTGACCAGGCTCAGTGGAGCGTCCACATGGAACCCAGCAACCACTTTCAGGGTCCATTTTATCGACTTGGTAATACTCGATGGGGGTGCCTCCATCATCCTCTGGGCGTTTCCACTTGAGTTTGCATCCCTCCTTGTGCACGTCGGAAACTTGAAGAGGACCTTCTGGTGGCGTTGGTTTGTCGGTGACTACAACATTTATGGTCACACTGTCCCTTCCCGAGTTGTTGCTTGCTGTTACTGTGTATTCCCCAGTATCTCCACGCTTCACAGGTCGGATTGTCAGTTTAGTGTTGTAGTCCGCGTTGTCTACAGTGACGCTCTTTCCACTGTACAACGGGATAGCACCGTGACGCCACTCGATGTGTGGTGGAGGCTCACCGATCACGTTGGCATCGAACTTCAGGGAAGCTCCGGCGGAAAGAGTTACATCGCGCAAATTGCGCCTGTCGATCTTTGGAGCCACTGCAGAAAGGTTGAGATTATCAATTTTTTGTCCCTTGAATTGAAGAGTATACAACTATTTCACAGGCGATGAAGGTTTAGAGAAAGACTTACGGTAACGAGGCTTGGCGGTGAATGTTTTGCTGGCTTCACCGGGTATTGATTGTCCAGCTTTGTTCACTGCTATAACGCGGAATTGATAGTCGTTTCCTTCGATCAAACCGTGGACTTGAGCTGCGGGATGTGCACTGCTCGTCTCCAGAGCCTTTTCCCACATGGTACTGTACTTATCCTTCTTTTCGATTATATATCCTGTGATCGGAGATCCTCCATCTGTTACTGGCTCCTTCCATTCAAGATCAACTTGATTCGCGGTCCAGTCAACAGGCTCTGGAGCACCAGGCGCTCCTGGCACGGCTGTGGGGAAAAATAAATTAGATACACAAGTTCCAACATTAGAATATCTCGTTAAATTATAACTAACTAAGCCAAACTAATTAAGAAACTCACTGAACGGATCCTTGGCGATAATGGATCCGAGGGTTTCGAGCGGCTCCGACTCTCCCTCTTTGTTAAGAGCCTTGACGCGGAACTTGTACTCGTGTCCTGGAATCAGTCCGTCTACCTTGAGCTCGGGATTCACTGTTTTGGCTACTGGCAGCCATATTCCTGTGTCAGGATCAAACTTCTCGACCAGATATCCCTCAAGTGGTTCTCCACCATCGTCTTTCGGTTTCTTCCACTTCAACGTACAACCGTCTTTGTGCACGTCAGACACGTCCAAGGGTCCTTCCGGTTTGCTTGGTTTCGCTACAAAAATAGATAGGCTCAGAGATTTCCACCATGAATTTGTAAAATTCATAAAGAATTTTTCGCAGAGTTTGTGGGCATGTGTTGTAAAAAGTAGCGTAGCAATACTTACAGACAACAGTTACTTCGACCTCAGCGCTGTCAGAGCCGTATGGATTAACAGCGGTGATTTTGTACACTCCAGTGTCCTTGCGTTCGGGTTTGTCGTTGAAGAACTTGGAGTTGTAGGGAATATCCTCGATTCTGCGGTAGGTGGTTATTTGTATACTCTTACTGTTTAGTACCCACTCAATCTCAGGCGCTGGTTCTCCGGTGATTTTAACGTCGAAGTAGAACGGCTCGCCTTCGCGCACAGTCAAGTCACGCAAAGTGCGTCTGTCGATCTTCGGAGCCACTGTAAAGAACAGGCAAGAACATCAAAAATTGATCTAAGGCAACGGTAACACGATTATACTGCATTATATAGATACACACATCTTCTAGGCTTCGTGACTATCGATTTGCTGGCGTCTGAAGGTTCACCGGGTCCAGCGGCGTTGATGGCTTTTACTCGGAATTCGTATTCTACACCCTCATCGAGGTTGTCGGCTCGTCCTTTGCACTCGGGCCCGTGTACTTCACCGGCCTTCAACCAGCGGCCGCTTCCCTTTTCTCGCTTCTCGATCAAGTAACCGGTGACTGGAGATCCGCCATCTTTCGTTGGCGGAGTCCATCTCAGGTCTACATGATCCCTGTCCCAGTCTGTTACCTCGGGGCGTCCAGGCGCTCCGGGTTCGTCTGCAAAAAGACAAATCATTACAAAAACCTGAAAACCAAGGCAACGATTGCGAACTCTTTAGACTTCCCAACCTACCGAACGGATTCTTAGCAATAATTCCGTGCTCGGTTTCAAGCGGCTCGGATTCTCCCTCAGCGTTTACAGCAGCGACGCGGAATTTGTACTCTTTTCCAGGCACCAAATTCTCGACGTCCATTTTTGGCTCTTTGGTCCTACCGACGGGTATCCAGCGGCCGGTGTCGGTGTCCATTTTCTCAACGACATAATGCTCGATGGGCGATCCGCCGTCATCTTTGGGCTCGTTCCACTTAAGGCTACATCCCTCCTTGTGTACATCAGAAACCTTGAGCGGTCCCTCTGGTTTGCTGGGCTTATCAAGGACCGTTATTTCGATCCATGCCTCGTCCTTTCCGGAACTGTTCTCCGCCTTCAGAGTGAGCGTTCCGCAATGAGATCTGGTTGCTGATCCGATAACGAACCTCGTCTTGTAGTCTTCGACCTCGATGCTCACTCCGTTGTCACCGTCTTGCAGCTTGACCTTCTTTAAGTACCAGGTCTTCGTTGGTGGTGGTTCACCACTGACTTTAACGTCGAGCTTCACATGGTTTCCAGCCTTTATTGTCAGGTCCTTCAGCGTGCTGCGGTCGATCTTTGGAGCCGCATAACGGTCCTTTGCTGTCAGGGTCTCACTGGGCTCGCTAGGCTTGCTCTGACCTCCCTTGTTCACAGCCTTGACTCGGAACTGGTATTTTTGACCCTCAACCAGATCTCCTACTTTACCCTCCGTCTTGTTGCCGGGTACTTCAGCGGCCTTTTGCCACTTTCCATACTGGTCCTTCTTCTCGATTATGTACTTCTCGATTGGAGCTCCACCGTCATTCTTTGGCGCCTTCCACTTGAGATCCACGTGATTCTTGTCCCAGTCTTTGAGCTCTGGCTTACCAGGCGCGTCGGGTTCGGCTAATGACAAAATGAAGGGTCATTTGAATTTTCTTATAGTTCTTAAACAAAACTTTGCAACTATATCTCAACCACGTTTGAAAGCACATTCTTGCACAATACTTACAGTATGGATTTTTGGCGGTGGTTGGGATCGTCGTTTCGAGAGGCTCAGATTCTCCCTCAGCGTTAACGGCCTTAACCCGGAATTGGTAGTCCTTTCCTTCATTGAGCCCTGTCACCTCTGCCTCCGGAGTTTTGCTCGTTCCACATGGCACCCAGCGACCTGATTCGGTGTCCATACGTTCGATGACGTAGTGATCAACCGGCTCTCCACCGTCATCTTCGGGCTTGTCCCATTTCAATTTACAACCCTGCGCTGTTACGTCAGAAACGTTCAGTGGGCCCTTGGGCTTTCCTGGCTTGCTCAATACCTAGGGAATAAAAGTTGACAATGAATATCCGGCTGGTCGGACCTTCCAAATTATTTTACTGTTAAATACGAACCTCAATTTCGACATCAACTTGGTCTGTGCCACTGTCGTTCTTAGCAATTACGGTGTAAGTTCCAGTGTCAGAACGTTTCACTTTGTTCAAGATGAATGTGGTGTGGTAATCCTCGTTTTCAATCTTCAAACGGTCCAAGCTCTTCAGCACAATGTCCTTGAGCTTCCAGGTAACGACTGGCGCGGGTTCACCCTGAATGTCAGCTTCAATACGCAGTAGTTGTCCAACTCGCATGGTCTTCTTTTGCAGATTCTTGCGATCGATACGCGGAGCCACTGCAACGAAAGACGTGAATAATAAAAATTAATATTCTGTATTCGTCATGAAAAAAAAATATGCATCTTCTCGTATCAACGAACTGAACTTACAGAATCTTGGTTTAGCGACAACGCTCTTTGAAGTGTCACTGGGTTCACCAGGTCCGGCTTTGTTGACGGCAACGACACGGAACTCGTACTCGTGTCCTTCCTGAATTCCATTGGTGACTTTAGCCGCCGGGCGATCTCCAGGAACAGTTGCAGCATCAACCCACTGCCTGCCTTCCTTATCGCGCATTTGTACGAAGTATTTTTCGATCGGTGCTCCACCGTCATCAGACGGAGGAGACCAGGCAAGGTCAACGAAGTCTTTGTCCCAGTTCTTGAGCTCTGGGCGACCAGGTTTGCCGGGTTCGTCTGAAAGTAGAGATAAATATCGTCAGTCTTACAGTGTTCTCGAGTCCTCCAGTGACCTCTTTCACTTTTTGCAAGTAACCAGCCGCAACTTACCGAACGGATTTTTGGCGATGATTGGTCTTAGGGTCTCCAGCTCTTCGGACTCCCCTTCCTTGTTCACCGCCTTAACTCTGAACTTGTACGGTTTTCCTTCTTGAAGACCCGTCACATTCGCCTCAGGTTCAGTCGATCTACCGCATGGTATCCACTGACCGGTCAATGGGTCCAGCTTCTCAATCTCGTAGTATTCGACCGGAGTGCCTCCGTCATCTTCTGGCTTCTTCCACTTGAGCTTGCAGCCGTGCTTTGTGATGTCCGACACTTCAAGTGGACCCTGAAAGAGAAGGCGAGTGTGTATTTTCTCGAAACAGCATTCTTCAACTAATGTTCAATCCAGATTTTCTACAAATACATTACCTCTGGTTTCGAGGGTTTGCCGAGAACCGTGATCTCAACTTCGGCTGTGTCTTCGCCGACCTCGTTCTTCGCTTTGATCACATATTTTCCGGTCATTGACCGATTTGCTCGCAATATACAGAACTTGGTGTTGTAGTCGATATTATCGATGCGGAGTTGATCGGCCGTCGTAATTTCCTGGTCTTTGAAGTACCAGGTAACAGTCGGGGCAGGTTCACCGATTATATTGATGTCCAGAGAGACGGTGAGACCAGCCTTCACGGTGACCGGTTGAAGGTTCGTTCGGTCGATGTGCGGCTTCACTGTTGAATCAAATCAAAGTTTTGAATCATCACATATAGCTTCCCGTTAAAGTTGGATATGCACTGAACAAGTCGATATCATCATATTTGAATTCATCAATTCTACATATTCTATTCAATATGGTAAAAAAACTTACGCCAACGAGGCTTAGCCGTGTGTGGGTTCGTCGCTTCGCTGGGTTCTCCTGGTCCAGCTTTGTTTACAGCTCGTACGCGGAACTGGTATTGATTTCCTTCCACAAGTTTAGGAACAGTACCCGTGCAGACGGGCCCCTGGACTTCGGCAGCCTTGACGTAGGCAGTTCCAAATTTATCCTTGACTTCAATCACGTAACCGGTAATCGGTGCGCCTCCGTCTCTTATTGGTGGTTCCCACTTCAGTTTCACCATGTTCTCAGACCAGTCGATGATCTCCGGAAGACCCGGTGCCGATGGAGCATCTTCAAAAGAAAATGGGGACATTATTCAGACTTTTTTTTTCTGTGGTTCATGATCAGTTGATCGTGATATTAAGTTCTAATTACCGTATGGATTTTTGGCCAGAATAGCGGCATCCGTTTGAAGAGGTTCGGACTCGCCCTCCTCGTTGACGGCCTTTACGCGGAACTCATACTTCTTGCCAGGTTCAAGTCCGGTTATTGTGTGCTCCGGTTTATCGGGGTCAATGACTCCAACTGGTACCCAGCGTCCACTGGTGACATCCATCTTCTCGACGATATATCCGGTCAGAGGAAGGCCACCATCATCCTTCGGTTTCTTCCACTTGAGTTTACATCCCTCCTTGTGAACGTCGGTAACTTCCAACGGACCTTCCGGTTTTTCGGGCTTGTCTAAAGAAGAATTTACACTTTTGTATACCGCAAGGAAGACGTGGATAATAATCGAGAAACTACGAGGAAAAAAAAATACTTACCCAGGATGGTAACCTCGACCTCCGCCTCGTCAGCTCCAGAGTCGTTAACGGCCTTGACAATGTACTTGCCAGTCGCCTTGCGGCTCGTGTTCGAGAGCTGAATCTTTGTGTTGTAGTCCTCGTTGTCGACTTTCACGTTCGCACTTGTTTCGAGGACCTTGTTCTTGAAGCTCCATGTGATTGTTGGTGGAGGTTCTCCCTTTACGTCGGTCTCGATTTTCACTATCTGACCCGCTCGCACTTTGATGTTGTGCAACTTCTCGCGGTTGATATGTGGCTTAACTGAGCATAGGAAAACAAAGGGCAGTGGTTAAAATCAACTTTATTAAATAATTCTTCTCAAAGTGATGGGAAATCCAACTCTTGATCAACTCACGGTATCTAGCCTTCGCCACGTGCGGTTTTGTTGGATCACTGGGCTCCGACGGTCCAGCTTTGTTAACGGCGCGAACTCGGAACTGGTACGTTGATCCTTCCTTCAAATCTGGAACCCGCACTTTCGTCTCCGGTGTGTTCGTCACCACAGCTTCCTCCCAGTGACTCTTCAACTTCTCCTTTTTCTCAATTATGTACCCAGTTATCGGTGCTCCACCGGTGTTCTTCGGAGGCTCCCATTTGAGGTCAACTCGGTCAACGTCCCAATCTTCAATTTCGGGTGTACCCGGCTTTCCGGAAACGTCTACACAAATACAAAAAAATCGTTACTTCCTATATACTTCACAGTAAAGTGAAACGTGAAGGCTTATAACGATGAACTTGTTACTTAATCTTCAATAAATTTGGGAACAAACTTCCTTACCGTATGGATTTTTCGCAATTATCGAACCGTCCGTCTGTAGCGGTTCAGATTCTCCCTCTTCATTCAAAGCCTTAACACGGAATTCGTATTCGTGGCCATCTTGCAGGCCCTTTACTTCCAGTTCAGGCTCTGAAGTGCGACCTACCGGTACCCAACGACCGGTCGACTTGTCGAGCTTCTCAACCAAGTATTCTTTGATCGGTTTACCGCCGTCATCATCTGGCTTATCCCACTTGAGTTTGCAGCCGTTCTTCGTTACGTCGGACACCTTAAGTGGTCCTTTCGGTTTTCCTGGAGCGGCTGAAATCATCGGGGACAATTGAAATGAAAACTTTCGAAAGATATCGATTGGTGCATTGTCTACAGCTAATTGCGATCTGCTTACACAAAATGGTGACTTCAACTTCGGCCTCATCCTGGCCATGAGCATTGACAGCGAGGATCTTGTAGACACCGGTATTCTTTCTCACGGAATCAGTGATGGTTATTTTGGTGTTATAGTCTACGTTCACGATCTGAACGTTTCCTCCCGACTTTACTTCGGTCTTGACGTGGAACCAAGTTATCTCCGGTGGTGGTTCGCCTCGCACGTCAACGTCGTATTTTATCATTTTACCAGCCCGAACAATTATTGGCTTTAAGTTTGTGCGGTCAATTCTCGGTTTCACTTAAGGGGGAAAAAATTGAGGATTAAAATTGGGCTGAAGGTAGGTACGTTTAGAATTTAAAACACACAAGTCCAATGCACACTTACAAGCCTTGTATCTGCAGATCTGCGTCTTTGAAGCGTCCGAGGGCGGGGAAAGTCCGGCCTTGTTCACAGCAATGACTCTGAACTGATATTCCCCAAGTTCCTTGAGGTCCGGTACTTTTCCCGAAAGCTCAGTACCGGGTACTTCGATGGCCTTTTCCCAGTCCGGCTTGTACCTGTCCTTCTTTTCGATTATATACTTCTCGATCGGCGCACCACCGTCCGATTTTGGGGCAGTCCACTTCAAAGACACCGACTCGTTGTCATAGTCGGTGACTTCCGGTGTTCCGGGCTTCAATGGCTCGTCTGTAAAGCATTAAAAGGTGTTGTACTCATATAGTTCATCTACCTTGTGCCCACATTGAATGTAAATGTTGATAAAAAATTATTACCGAATGGATTCTTGGCGATTGTTCCCTTCTCTGTTACCAGAGGCTCGGAGTCACCCTCGTCGTTGACGGCGGTTACTCTGAACTTGTATTCACTGCCGGGATTCAGTCCCGTCACGTCGAACTCAGGGCTTGTCGCATTTCCGGGAACTTTGCCAACTCGTATCCATTTCCCAGTTTTGGTGTCCATCTTTTCGACCTCATATTCTTTTATCGGCGAGCCTCCATCATCCTCCGGTTTTTCCCACTTGAGCTTCGCCGTCGTGTTTGTCACGTCCGAAACGACCAGTGGACCCTTTGGCGGGCTTGGTTTGGCTGGAGTGAAGAAAATAGAAGACTTGTCAGAACTTGATGAAAAGAAAAATCTGGAATGCAGAGAAGTGGAAAATCTCAAACTTACAGAGCACTGTCAGCTCAACTGTCTCCTGGTCCTTTCCGTTGACATTCTCGGCTATGATGGTGTATTTACCAGTGTCTTTCCTCACTGCATTTATTATACTGAAATCCGTGTGATAATCAACGTTGTCTATCTTTATACGCTCCGTATTTGTCAAAGGTATATCATCCCGCCAAATCCATGTTGTTTTTGGAGGAGGTTCGCCAATAACGTCGACCGACCATTTGTGCGACCTTCCCGCCTTTATGATCACCGACTTCAAATTTGTACGATCGATGCGTGGTTTCACTGAAAAAGAGAATCGGAATTACTCGATGTTAATTTCAATTTTGTCCAAAATGAAAACATCCAATATCTACTCACGGTTCTTATGCTTGCAAAGGTGATTGTCGGTCGGTTCGCTCGGTTTTGAAGACCCAGCCTTGTTGTGAGCACGAACACGGAACTGGTAGATCATTTTCTCCTTGAGCCCCTCGACCTTCGCCTCGGGGTTGGCATCTGAGGTTTTTAGAACCTCCGACCAATCTAGAGCGAACTTGTCCTTCATCTCAACGGTGTAGTGACTGATTGGTCGACCACCGTCATTCTCGGGCTTTGCCCACTTGAGGGTAACGCTGACGTTGTCGTAATCAATGATCTCCGGTTTACCAGGACTGCTAGGCTCGTCTAGAGGACACGCACAAACAAAAAATCGATCAAGCACTCGGTTAGAATCTCGGCTGCAATAAGCCGACAACTTGAAATAACCGTCAAATACAAACCGTAGGGATTCTTCGCGACGATAGCTTCGTCCGTTTCCAATGGCTCGGACTCTCCCTCTTTGTTAACAGCTTTTACCCTGAACTTGTACTTCTTCTTCGGGGTCAGACCCTGGAACGTAAACGTATCCTTGTCCGGACCAACTTCTCCGGCTGGTATCCATCTTCCAGTTTCCAAGTCCATCTTTTCCAATACATAACCAGTCACATCGGTACCTCCGTTGTCTGCTGGCTTCTCCCACTTAACCTTGACGTGATCGGACCGCACCTCTTCTACCTTCAACGGTCCCTTGGGCGGGGTTGGCTTGTCTGTAAAATCCCGTACGTGTAATTAAAAATAAATCCGAAAATAAAAATGACTTCCTTCCCAATTCCGAACACGTTATTCAGCCACTGTGTCAGACGAAGTAGCAGTACAGCATTTTAAATTCAAGTTTCAAAAAGCTTACCCAGAACCACGACGTCAGCGACGCTTTCGCAGGTGCCGGAGCCGTTGGTGAGAACAATTTTGTACTTTCCAGAATCAGGTCTGGTTGTCTTTCGAACGGTCAGTACGCTGTTGCGTTCGTACTTGTCGATTGTAAGTCGCTCGGCTGAGTCGGGAATGAGTTCCTTTTCACCGAGGAACCAGTGCACCTCGGGTTCAGGCTCACCGCCGAATTTGATGTCGTACTTTATGACCTGGCCCTTCTTAACGATCAGATTGGTCAGCTGGTCCCCGATTATGTAGGGCTTGACGAAGCGAGATTTCGCTATTATGGGTTTGGTAGCGTCTGATGGCTCTCCTGGTCCAGCCTTGTTAACCGCGCGGATCCTGAACTCGTACTGCGTGCCTTCCTTCAGCTTATCAATAGTTGCCTTTGTTATGTCACCCTCAATCTCTTTGCCCTTGACCCACTCCTTGCCGAACTTCTCCTTGTACTCGATAATGTAGCCAGTTATCGGGGCACCGCCGTCGCTCTCCGGCTTCGTCCACGTCAGGTCTGCATGGTCCTTGTCCCAATCAACCACCTCGACGTTTCCGGGCTTCCCGGGCTCGTCTGTTATCAGATGATGAACATTAGAATAGCAGCATTGATTCCTCGTTGTCTTTTGCAAAACAAAGCTTGAAGTTGAGTGTACCTGACTTTAAGACTTCAAAAGACTTTATGATTTCAGTTGATTTCATGTGATTTCAGGTATCTTCAAATGATTTTACGTAATTTGAAGTGATTTCAAGCGATTTGACAAAACTTTTTTTATAGTGTTCCTCTGACTTCTGGAGTAGTTATAAGCCGCTCACACGAAACTGTGACACACAAATTTGAAAGTATGCAAGCAATGCTGAAACTTACCCCAAGGATCCTTGGCCAGGATGGGCTTGGCAAAGTTGGCAGGTTCACTGGGGCCAAGTTTGTTGACGGCAACAATTCGGAATCTGTATTCTTTTTTGGGTACTAAGTCCTCTACTTTGTAGACACACTTTTCGCCTGGCATCACCTCCCCAACATTTGCCCACTGCGATTTCAAGCTCATGTCGAGACGTTCGATAACGTATTTCGTTATCGGAGAACCACCGTCGTCCTTCGACGGTTTAAAACTAACCACGCAGGAGCTCTGGAAGACGTCCTTGACGTCCACGTCCGTCGGAGGCGATGGGACGTCTGAAGATAATTATTGAAAGTTATTGTAGAGTATGAAACCAGTGTAATTGGCAGTATCCAGTCAAAAGTATAATCTCCAATTAGTCGGGCTACCCGTTTCGTAACATCCTATTTTTTCTTACCTTGCATATTGATGTGTACATCCTTGACTTCCTCGCCCTGTCCGTTTCCAATTTTGATTTGATACGGTCCGGTTTGATCTCTGCTCGGTTTCTTTATCTTGTACGTTATTTTATCGTCGCCAACGATGATCTCGACGTCCTTAAGTGGCAGTGGCTTACCGTCCTTGAGAAGTTTCGCCTCGACTGGTGTCTGCTTGGTGCCATCAACTGCAAAAACAATATTTCATTTTTATGATTGAATAGCAACGTAGCTTATGAACTTTAAAAATGATAATTAGAAAAACGACTCACTTTTGAAAGGCACTACGAATACGAGAGGAGCGCTGCAAGCGCCTTCGATCTTGTCGGGTACGTCGATGATCGGTTTGCTCTCTCCTTTCTTGACGGTAAGGTGACAGGCACTGGATAGTTGCCCACTTTGGCAGGTGATCTCACCATCGTCTTCCATTTCCAGTTTGTTAAATACTAGCTGGTGCTTTCCTCCACCCAGATTCTTGATCTCAACCCTCTCGCTTGGCTCGATTGGCTTTCCGTTAAAAAGCCACTCAGCCGGCGCCGTTTGGTCCTGAAGCTCAACGTCCAACACTAGCTTCTCTCGCTCAATGGCAACCGTATCCTTCAGCTTCTTGTTGAACCGGTTCAAATCTGTTTTTGAATAGGAAAAAAGAAGGTTCGTGATTGCGGTTAAACTTATAATCGTGATGGAATAGTTATATCGATTTTATTTTGCTAAGACACAGTTTAAAAACTCACAGTTGACAGTGATTTCAGCCTCTGTCTTATCCGCATTACTGACGCACGAATACATCCCTGCGTCTGTCACCTTGGCATCCTTGATGATGAGCTTGCGTTTCCGACCGTCAACCTTGATTTGAACGCTGAAAAAGAACATGAAAAACATATACACGGAGGTGCGCAATTTTCATTTTCAAATTCTGTAGGTACGAGTTACAAAATTTTTTGTAAAGCATAGACTCTGCGCCTTTCACCAAACTATCTCACTGGTAATACACGACTAACCGTTTGTCGGGCTTTATTTCCTGGTCTCCCTTGAACCACTTCACATCACCAGCAGCGTCGTCCAGTTCACAGGCCAAAGTGATGGTGTCTTTTTCGACCATTTGCTGATGCTTAAGAACCTTGACGAATTTGTAGGGATATTCTGCGACGAAGATAAGATATTGATTAGCTTGACGAATGAACCCATGATCTCAACATCACTAACATGGTATTCAGTTCTATATTTTGACCTTATCCTCACTTACCGACAATCGTGAGAACTGTGTCTGTCTTGTCGGTCTGTTTCTCGATCTTACAGCTGTATTCTCCGCTGTCCGACAGTTTCGCACTTTTTATAGTCAACCGACAAACGCCGGACATGTCCTTCGAAATGCTCATGTTATCGTCGTCCTGGAGGAAAATGTTCGTTCCATTAGTTTCTTTTCCAATTTCAGATCAATGTGCAATTCCAACGATGGATACTCACGTCTAACTTGACCTTTCCTTTCCACCAGGACACCTTGGCCATGCTGGAACTGACCTGGCACTCCATGTAAGCTTCGTGTAGAGTGAAGCCACTCGTTTTCTTCGACAATGGCTTGGTGAATGAGTAGGTTGGATCAGGTTCTGGAAATATGTGTTATTCAGTTAGTGCCAATTGACTTCCCTCCTCGTTTTTCTGTAAATTTACCATAAAAAATAATGTATAACAATTACCTTCGACAGTAAGGAAGGCGGTGCATGAAACCCCGCTAATATCAATCGTATATTTTCCAGTATCGTCAACTTTCGGTCCGGTGATGATGAGCTGATACGAGTCGTTTTCATTTTTGAACTTGTACTTCGCGCTGGCGAAGAGTTCCTGTTGTAGAAAATAGAAAAACAGGTGCGTATTGTGTCAGTGGAAACAGTAGATTTATTCCATTTACTTTTGGCAAACAAATTATCATTTGAAAAAATCAGGTCTTACATCTTTCCTGAAAAACCATTTCGGCTTGCAGTTTGGTTTAGTGAAGTTTGCCTCGAAAACGACCTTCTTGTCTTTTCCTTCCTTGGCGTACTGATCGACGAGGGGCTTCAGGAAGGATTCTGGTTTCTGTACGTTCGTAAAAAAGAATGAAAAAAAGAAAAATCACAGAATTAGTTCGGCGCATAAATTGACCTATGAATATTAGAAATATACATCTATATATAAATATATATATATCAAGTAACAATGATGCCGATGAAACAGTACATAATGCGTGAGAATTGTCGCCAAAATTTTCTAAAAAATTCCACCTGTAAAAACGATGAAAAAAAAAAAACTTCATTTCGCTCGCTTAAGATGTATAACAACTCGTTGCGGTTATTGCGCATGTACGCAATAAAATTGGGTGCGTAATTTGAAAATTTCTCATATACGCAAAGATGTTGTAGGCTTGAAACAGTCCATATGCCTACAAAAGTAAAAGTGTTAAAAATTGTGATAAAAATTAAAAATTGGAAAACGAAGTCCGAAATATGGATGAACGTGTTCCGGGGATGGTTTATCTACTCGTCTATTAATTTTTTTGCGAAACATCCAGACAGAGGCATGCTCGATTTTGTTAGATCGATTGTGGAATGGTGTGACCAGTCGTCAGAATAAATATGTACGAAGTAAATATAGTTTACAATATCCATATCGATGCGGAAGAGATGTTATTGAATAAAAGTAAGACAGTGACGATGATGTTCCGATATCGTTTAAAAAATGTCAAAATTGAATTTTGCTGTTCAGCAAAAATTAGGGTAAAAAAAAAAAAAAAAAGAAAAAGGTAAAAGAAAAATCGACAAGTGGATTTGAAAATTCAAAGATCTCGTTCGATTTCGATGCTGAACAATAAAATTGACGAAATGATGATCTGTGTTGTGGATATAGAGATACATCGATTATACCATACAACATCGAAGACAATGATGTTAACTGAAACAAGAAGAATAAAAGGATGAAGAAGATGACGAATACGATAAAGTTGAAATAAAAGAAGAATAACTGTGAGGAAATACGATGCGAAAGTAATTGTTTCGAAGACAACGAAAGAATTACGTGAAATAACGATGAAGAGCCGGCTGACACATCGTATGAAAAGTTTGAACTTTGAATAACGTGTGAAATTTTTTTATCACAATAGAAGAGAAAATAAGATTCGTGATAAATGGACGTAGAATTAGAAGATGATGATGGTGTGATTCTACTGCAGTTTACACAGACAACTGACGATGAAACAAAATGTAATATCAATCGTAATCTAGCGATGGTTCGTCCAACCTCCCGTTTGTCGAAGTGGTGCAGGATTGGCCAGTCGGGTATTAATTCGGCCAGGGAAGGCCTACGACATCCAATTACAGTCTAGAAATAAGAAACACACTCCCAGTCACCCAAAACGTGGTATATATGCGTCGTGTAAGGACTAGACTAAAATTTATACCGTGTGCAACGAACAACAGTTCAAAAACGAACAACGAATATTCGCGAACCATCTCGACACACTCTCGGCAAAATTATTTCTACTAGATGCACAACAATGGACGAGCATACACACGATACTGAACATTAACGAAGAATTACAAAAGTAAAAAGCGTGACAGATTAAGAAATGTCCGAAGTTCGGTTACGTTGTAATTGTTCTATAAAAAACACTGCATTTATTTGGCCAGCGAAAAAGTTCAGCGGTACAAGAGGTTTAGATTTTCTTGAAAAATTGTTTATTTTACCGATACAGTCAACGATCGATGATTAAAACAATTTTTTTTTTTCTTTAGTCTGAAAATGAAGCTTCTCCGATTACAACCAATAGTAACTGAACCTCGTCATTTATACAATAATTAGTTTATTTATTTCATCTTGATGCAGTCACGATATCGAAAATAATTTTTGAATAAATTAATAAATATACCAACAACATGCGACAAATCTCTTTTACACATATCGTTCGTATCTTATCTAAAAACGTAGACAACCTATGTTGTAGAATATTTATATCGAAATCACACCAAATTATAAATGACATTATGTAATAAATAACATACAATATACGAACATGGAACTAAAGACAGAAATTAATCGAAAATGAGAAACTGAAAATTTATAAAAAAACGAAATAAGGTAAAATATGGGCAAAAAGTTATTGAAAGATGCTGAAAGTGCAGTGCAGGAAAACAGAAACTCAAAATGTGAGTCGTCAAGTTTAAAACGCGACCGCACAACGAGAGCTGAGGATTACAACAGTACGATTCCTCATGACAATAAAACTGTCAACGAAGCAAGAAAAGTGATTCAAAACCTATGCTGTGTAAAATTGAAAAATTCACTGCAGACGGGAAAAAAACCGTGTTCTATTGGGGCGGAAATATGGCGTCCTGTGATTTGGTGCTAAAAGACTTCAATCGAAACGTATTTAAGTATATGAGGGATTATTTGTCAAGTTCTTCACTCGATGTAACAAAATTACTGCACAGCAGCTAGCACAAGGTGTTTGATAACTTGGTACTTGCACAATTTACAGAAAATGATCAGCTGATTGTCTCTTCAGCGCCATATTGCCTTGTCTTGTTCTGATTTTTGTTCCCAATAGGTTAGGGTAGGTATATTCAATTAGCAATAGCAGAAGGAGGAGTTAGGTATTTAGTAATTCGAAAAAAGCCTTAACCCGCATCCCAAACCGCGGGAAAAACGGTTCATTGTCTGATAACGTTGCCTAAATAATTTTACACCGTTTTTTTAAAATCGAAAAGAACAAAATTTAACCTTCAACCGAAAAAAAAAAAAAAAAAAATTAACCCGCAGCGAACAGTTTTGCCCTAGAGGCTTGAGACAAGGGGATCTGTTTTTTTTTTTTTTAATGGGTTTATTAGCTGAGTGAATTAGTTTATTGTTAGTTATTGACACCGATATTATCATTGTCCTTATTATGATAGTTCGAAACATAAATTGGTATAACGTGGTGATAAAAAAAAAAAAACAAAAAAAAATGAAAATGAAGCTCGAAATATTTAGCCAATTCTTATTTATGTTTTGTTTTATTTTTGATTCTTGTTTCTATTTTTTTGAGCGAACCTTCTCTTTTTCTCGTATCATTAGCGTTGGCCAGTCATCACCAATTACCTCCGGCAAGCTCGGCCTGCGCTGGATATCGAAGACGTCCTACATGCGCGATATACACACACACATAACATGTTAGTACATACAGGGAACAAAAGTTCCCATATTTAAAACCCTTGACGAATACCGATTTGCCGTGTTCAAATCGCAAGTTATTTTTATATCACATTGTCAACTAAGTTAATTTCACTTTCAAGTTCAACTCGATTATAGTAAGTTTTTTTCAAACGAAAGAAAATCTTTCGTTATTCGTTATCGAAACGGTGATTCGGTATTCCAGGGGACATTTTACTGCGACATTTTTTTTTTTTTTTTAAACTTATAGGTAATGCTTTCATTTATTTATTTGTTTTTTTTTTTTTTTTTATGCATAAAATAATTTTTTTTATAGATGGTTTGTTTATATTTTATATTGGTATATTTTTTTTTAATTATATGAGCGATATTAGTGCTTTGTAATTGGCGTTTGCACAGTAAGATAGGCTTAAGTTGTATAATCGACGTGATTGTTGTGATATAAAGTGTGAATTGTAAAAAGTTTATTAAATTGATTTACTTCCATTAATTGCTTTTTTCTTTCGTTTCAAGAATTTGAATACGTACTTGATATTTCCTAATTTGCCTTTAACGTAATTCGCAATTTGATAAAGAAACTTGAAAAAATACTTTTAGAAATTTTCGGTGTGAGAAATTTTGATGAAACAGAAAAAAAATTTACGCTACGCTGAACATAGTGACCGGAATACAGGTACAGGTATTTCATGAAAAGGGTGTTTGACATCAAAAAATTTTGTTCTCGGAATGAACATTATCACATTTGACTATCTGCCTGTCTGACTGTGACAACGTTAATGGTAAAAATAATTTTAGAATGAGAGATAAAGAAAGAAGTGAGACGAAGCATTATCTGTAAGTATTATATACGTATATATACATGTATTTAAATAATCTGACATGAGAAGAAAAACGTATTATATGTATCGTTTAGTTAGTGACGGACAATTTAGGATGCGGGACTGCACTTAGTTACTGCCGATACAATCTGCTTCGGATGTTCGTTGTATCTATTTTCTAATTTTCTATAGACGAAACAAAAGATCGTTACCAGAGTAAAGTTTTAACCATACAGTAATGGTGAAAAAGAGGCGGCGACCAGATATTATCAATAGCAATAATTTCAGTTGTTTCGAAAAAACCGAACTTTCAACCCAAATCGATGAAATCGCTCAGTTTGTATCGGTCAGCGTTCAGTGATTGATGGTATGAAAGATCAAAATGAAAGAAAAACAAAAAATTGAAAAAATGTAAGTGGAATGAGCCGGGGGTTTTTCGTGGCTATTAAAGATGAGCCTCCATCACGGTTAAGCTCTTAGATTCTCGTATGTAAATCGCTCAAAATCAGATGCATCAGCTTGAGAGGCGTAACGTGCATGCGCGACAGCGTGAATCCGAAGTATCGACAACCAGAGAGAAATATGCTCACACTGTAACCGGATCGTAATTAACTGGTAAAGTCGTTTTCGCACCACATCTAACTCCGTGTAAATAGAATCTAGCACAACGGACATCTAACAGCTTGCGTGAAATTTTTTATGTAGCGATATTCGCGTAATTGACCGAAAACCGACGTCAGCTGATCGCCCAGAGCGCCGCCATGTTGCATCCCAAGACTAGCACGGCGTTCGATATTTGAAATTTGAAATCGTTCTTTGCTGGTCTATGGATACTACCGCTATCTAAAAATTTATGCAAAGAGCAGCAGGGCTCTTGATAAATATCTTGAAGGCACCGTCTAATGTTCGTAATACTCGTTTTAGTGTGTAAAAATCCAAAGCTGTAAGATGATCCGAGTTGTCAATTTTTAAAAATCCGCCAAACTTGGCGTTCGTAATACGTGTACTGAATATATAATAAAATGTAAGTAAAAGTCAAATGTTTCTCCACGAATAAGAAGCTGATACGTATATTATGTACCGATTTTAATCTACAAATAAATCGTGTAGGAGGTACTTCGTTTCCTGTCGCTGATGGGATTGAAAAAGCTTCGATTTCGAGGCTCGTCGAAGCTTTGTCGAAACCGGAATGAGGCTAGCTGAGGAAGCTGATCACTTATTGAAAAACGCGGCTTCTACCAAGATCGGAGATGCCGTCTGCACATGTCGGCCTCATTTCGCTGCCTGAAGCTGCACACATAATCACTCTTCACTTCGCACACTCTCGGTTATAAATTCTTGTTGGGTATTAAAAATTAATTGATAATGTCACAGGGATTATCAGGTATATAATATTAGGTGGTCTGCACGATGGAAATTATATTTGTGTTAAGAGTTAGTTGCAAAAAGTATAAACAATCCAATGACCCTCCGTTAAAGAGGTGAAAAAATTTATTTTTCAATTTTTAATTCACGTACGTACCTAGCTGAAAACGAAAAAAATAGTATCAATAGGAAATTTGGACGAGGGTGCGAAAAGTAAAACAGACGAAAAAAATCAATAAATAATAGAAAAAACGATTATACATTTTTGTAAAATAAAAAATCGTTAGAACAAACGAATAAACAAACAAATTGTAAACAGTGAGAAAATAAAAGTTAAACATGAAACACAATATGCAAAAGCTTGTGGACAATCCATCATTCCATTTCAGTTACGACGATATTGCGTATAGATTAAAGTGACGAGAAAAAAATTGAATAAAAAAAAAACAAAAAAATTAAAATTAAAACATCAACGAAAAGGGTGTATAATATTTTCTTGCCCATATCACGACAGAACGCCAACGACCTAACGAATCTAAAACTCCAAGACAAAGGACTAAGAAGCGAGGAGAAAAACTGCAAAGAATTATTAACTTTTTCCCGTTATTTGAAGAAAACGAAAGAAACAATTCTACTCCAATGTTTTAATTTCATTTTTATGGTGTGATTCATTAGACCAAAGATAAGAATCATTAATCGAAGAATTAGTGTAAAGGTAATGTGCGTATGTATAATAATAATTGGTGATTATATTTCTTAAATTTTTCTCTTTTTTTTTTTTTTGTTTCTTTCTTATGGGAAGTCGACAAAGTTTCGTGTGAATATGTTTAATTTAACAGTGGTAACGTTCAGCGTGGTAAGTAGGTAAAGTATGAGTGAATTCGTCAATCTACTGGATACTAAAAGTTATAAAACTTGTATTAAGAGTAGAATTTGAAAGAGCACTATACGGTTGTTGGTGAGATAAAAAAAAAAAATGAAATGGACTAATATCAACGCCAACTCTTTCATGGAGGCTCATCGTTTCCTATAGCGATACTTTTTAAACCCATGATATGATTGCGTTATTTTAATAATCAATTTTTAAAATCCCTTATAATCCGGGATAATGTGTTTAAGGAATGATTATTTTCAATTTAAACCAATTTCGAGTACTGATAATAAGGTGTTGAGAATTAAGATGATGAATCTTTAGGAATATTAATTAGGAATGTTTATTTAAATCGTTTTGCAATTCGACTGGATTCCTTCTACTAAACAATCGTCAATATCTTTCGTTGAAATTTTATTTTGAAACAATTTCGATAACGGAATCTCGAACAGATGTAGGACACAAAATACGAAGGGGAAGAAAGATGATTTGTTAAAAATCACCCGAGTACAACTAAATACAAATATCAACGTAGTCGGGTAAAATTTTGATGCAAAAATGACACAAATCACAAGTAACGTAACGAATAAAATGTGAAAAAAAAATAAATAAATAAACAAATACCGAGTATTTCCAGAAGAATTACAAAACTGCATATATTTATCGATTTTGTGTTTAATTTCGTTGATTAAAAAACCTTCAACCAGCTCCAGTTAGAGTCCATTTTCTTGCCGATAGGAATACGAGCGACTTCCTCTCCTTCGGCGATGATCGCTATCTCACCATCGTCCTCATACCAGCCAGTTTCATGCGATTCGCTGCCTTTCCGTGGCTAATACAGACAGGCTATTTGACATTTTCACCCTAAGCCCGCATTGCGGTCTGCAATTTTCACCCTCAGCCATTGGCCTCAAGCAGACTGCTTGTCCTTTCAGTGATTGATAATAAACGATATTCGACGAATTCGACGCGAGTTCTCTTACAATAGACAATAATTTTGTCAAAGTAAATTTTGCGACACAGCGATTGATTTATATACATAAATTCGCAAGCGTCGGTTTTAAGATCCTGGTAATTTTACTCAAGGATTTTCAGCCATGTGTTTTAAATTGCCAAGTGCATTGAATTTCGATAGTATAAATTAAACCCTCGAGTAGATAAGTAATTCCCGTCACTGATATAACGAGACGTTTTTGCATACGATGCACTGTTAGTTATACTAATACGTCTCTGTTGATATGTAATTTACAACATGTTACATAGGGATTTATATACGTTAATATTTACAATAATGAGTCATCACGTTACATACACAAGGTGCAAGATTAATCAACGTATACTGTAATATGCAAAACAGTAATAACGACCAATTTTTCCAACGATAATATACAGAATTCATATGTTACCTGCCAATTTTCCTACATATTTATGTATCATTTACATGTATACATATATATGTATATTTGGATGGATCATTGTAAGTTACACATGTAGGAAATTTACATAGACGAACATCGATGCGCTTAACGGGGTTATTACGTAATGTATGATAGTTTCAGTTGGAAATTTATTTCAACGCCTCAAAATATCGATTTCGGACGTATCGTTTCTTTTTTTTTTTTTTTAACGGGGGCAAAAATAGTTGCATCGAATCGAATATAAAGTCACAAGATGAAAAAAGGTATGGTTTGTCTGACGCGCGAGGAAATTATTGAAAAGTTTTAAGACGGCGTATGCTTTGCAACTTGGATTCAATTAACCGTAACTTGAGTTGCATGAGGGTTTTGGAATTTGTAATTTTTATTTTTTTATTCGCCACACAGTAGCGACTCGATTACGGGGGATAAGTATAAATCTGCGATTTGGAGCAATACCGAAACGATATGAATAGTAAAAACGATGGCCGGTAGCGACTTACCTTTTCAACTTTCTTCAACGCCGGAATTGGCTTCTCGACTTCCTTGAGGTCGACTTTCTCCTGTTCGCCCTCGTCTCTGGCCCATTTTTGGTACTTCCTCTTCCTGAGCATGGCTCGGAAGTCGTTTCCACTCGCGTCTGAGTGAGAGAAAATATAGCAAATGTTTTTTTTTTTCATTTTTATTTGGATATGAAAATTCAGCCTAGACGTAGCGAAAAATCGGTGATATCTTAATTAATTAATTGATTAGTTAATTACCTCCAACGTAAAGCTGCATCTCGGCCGAATCCTCGCCGTGGATGTTGCTGATGACAATTTTGTAGGTTCCCTCATCGTTCGGCTTCGCTTTTCTCATGCAAAGTGTTATCGTGTTCGTTTCGGAGTCCGTGAGGAACTTGAAACGACCGCCTTCTATCAGCTCCGTTATTCCCTTGTAGAACTTGAACGTTGGGGCCGGATTACCTTCCACCTGTACGGTAAGGTATGCCGTCGAATCTGGAATAACGTAGTCGGAATGTCGATAAGTCGAATAACGGAGGCAAGTTGGGGATGAAACCCCGATAAACGAATTTCATTATGAGAATAAAAATTTCGTTCGTTTTCGTAGCATTTCGTTACGGCAGATTCGAATAACAAAAGCAGCGCGCTGCGGTTACTGAGCAACATGGCGTCGGACTGCATGATCAGCTGATCGATTCCGGCGAATTATGCGAACATAGAGCTAGAGGAAAATCTTGTGCAAGTTGTCAGCCTTTAATCTTCGTTCGACAAATTGATCCGGGGTAAAAAACACGAGGAATAACTACTTTTATGACTAAATACGGGCCAGCGAATGTGGCGACGCTGCTTTGCAGGTTCGTGTGAGCAACATGGCGCCGGTCCGCGTGATCAGCTGATCGATTCCGGACAATTATGGGAACATAGAGCTAGAGAAATATCTTGTGCAAGCCGTCAGCCTTTAATCTTGGTTCGACAAATTGATCCGGGGTAAAAATCTTGAGGCACAACTACTTTTATAATCAAATACGGGCCAGCGAATGTATATATAGATAAAAGTTCTCACCTTCACGGGCGGAATACGAGTCCTCGACATGGACGATTTGCGGGGGTCCACCTGGACCGATGTCTCGCAGAGGAGTGCTGGGTTCATTGATTCTATTCTCGAGATCCGCCACACTTGGTCTTCGGACGTCCGTGCTTGGACGACGACGCTGTACGCACGAACAAACATCGTTGTAAAAACCGAATAGCGAGTTAACGATTAAACGCGAATGCTGTTGTTGAAGGAAGCGACAAAAATTTTGAAAAACCAAATAAAGACATTGAATTTTCAAAGTTACATGTTTACTCAGATATTGGAAACGTTATTCACAGCTCTACGTGATACAAGGTCAACTATATCATTCAAGAATTGTATTGTACACAAAATACGTAAATTGAACAAGTACGAATATTATTTACAAAAATTAAATAATTGGAAGTATTGATTTTACTTTTAGTTTGTACAGCAGACAACAAAAATTTATTTACGAATTAAATTTTTTCTACAGAACTTTAATACGTTACGAGCTGAGTTTCTCAAGCTATTATTATATACACCTAATAATAGTATTGTTATTATTATTTTTGTTGTTCTTACAGTTGTTATATGTAGTAAATATAATATAATATAACATAATATACTGATTAGCACACAGCGATGATTAATTAAATTTGGAAGCATGTTTTAACACGTTCAAATCAAAGCTTGGTGTTGTTGTTTAGTTACAAAATGTCAGGTTTAGTCACGTGAGAAATATTTTATATATGTCGTATATTTTACATATATATAAATATTGCCCATATTTATTGTTTTGTTATCACAGCTTTTTATCGGGGATTGTGACACTGCGGATTTGTGTCACAATTATTATATTAGTTACCTCGAGTTAATTGTTTTACCATTATTATTACATTACTAACATTGATAAAAAAAAAAAAGAAATTCATTAGTGACACTAAACACCGATTTAATTTTCATATACGAATCCAGAAATAAAACACAGAAATTAACGGCTTTCTGCTAGATGATTAACAAAAAGAAGACAAAAAAAAAAAAAAAGAAAAGAAACTCATTAACGCATCGAAAAAATTGTTCTTATTTTTCGTTCGACTGCGTGTTATCTTTTTGTGTATGAAATTCTACACTTATAGTTGTTTTGTAGTTACCAAATTTTTTTGGCTCAAGGTAAAAGTGCAATATTACGGTCATATTTTAATTCCATTTACTTCATGACGTTTTTGTTGTCGTTCAAGGTACGTATATATATATATATCGATATTGCATAGCGTGCAAGTTGTTTGACCGTGATTCAAAAAAAAAAAAAAATTTGATATGAAAAACCGAAAACTATAATAACAATTTACAGTACGAAAGGAATGTACGTTGCCTATGATATAATTTATTTATGCCGCGTGAAGGAAAAACATATATATGTAATAGTATGATGGTTAAGTAACATATAAGGTATGTTATGTAACAAGAGGATATTTTTGGATTTTTGTGAGAACATATAATATATATATATACATCAGATTTATCATGTAATATATGTTTCGATAAATATAAAGAAATGTGTAATGTGAAAGAATATAATGTATAAGTGTGCGAGGGAAAAAATGAATAATAGAAAACAATGACTGTTCTTTTCTTTCATGTGTATGAATTTATGTGAAAAACATAAAATTGATGAATAGATGTAAAGGAAGATGAAAAAAATAAGAAGAAACGTGAATAAAACGCGTGTCACATATGAGGAACAAATTCACGATTAAAAAAAAATCGTAAAATCCTCTTCACCGTATGTTAGAATGAAAAGAAATATGTGTCGTATGAAAATTTATGATAAAATATTTCGTACAATCTAAAACAATATTCAATAAATACATCGACCTGTAACTCAAATGTGACGCGAATTTTCGTAATGAATTGATTATTGGTTGTGTTAATATCAACACGGATTATACGCTTCAAATAGAAAATGGAGGAAGAAATTGTGAAATAAATAAATACGGACAATTGATACGGGCAGATGATTTATACAGATAAGAAGAGAGAAATTGTGTAGAAATAGGAAATGGCAGAATGAGAAATAAAGAGATCTGAAGAAATTAAATAACGAACGAACCGTGTAAAAATTAATTGAGTAAACAAAAATAAAAATAGTTCATTTATGTGTATATTTAGGTATATGGGTATGTATGTATTGTGAATAAGAGACGAAAATATAAGAGGATATACGTAAATAAATAATAAAAATATTCTACTCAACTGACTACGTAATTTTGTGTTACCACAATAAATACATGTAATGAATTGCGCATTTTGTGAAGAGAATTGTATTATTTACGGTCAAATTTTCTAACTAAACACGTATCTGTACGATGGTTTTTTTGTTTTGTTTTTTTTCATCTTAGGTACAAGGAAAACATTGAATTAGGGTTAGGAAAAAAACAAAAATTAACGACTGTTCCTTACTAATTTTCTACTCACTACGTCCAGCAGCTAGCTCTAACATATATGTATAGGGTATGTACAAATATGACGTGTAACAGCGTGTTATCCACAATAGTTGAATTCTAATTCCGAATTTTTTTGGTGTCTTTTTTTTTTTTTTTTTTTTCTTTTGACTCTTCCAGGCTCAAGTCTACACATGTGCACTCTATTAAATATGTACACAAACAAAGTATCATACGTGAAATGTATTATTGACAAGAAAAAAATGACAAAAAAAAATAAAATAAAAAATGAAAAATCAATTATACTTGACAGAAAAAAAAAAAAAAAAAACATATTTACAATTCTGACAATGACATGACAAAATTCGAAGAAGACAAAGAAAGAAGAAGAAGAAGAAAATGTCGAACGATAGAAAATTACAAATGTGTAATAGTTGAATCATTTGTTTTTCTCGCAAAAAAAGACAAGGTAACGATTGACATATAATTGAAATCGGAACAGAATGATGAAAAAATTGTCATGTCAAAACAGTTTTAACGTATAATATCTACCAAGTCGACATACAAGTGTGAGCACGAGTATACAGTTAATATATAACATGTATACACATATAATGTCAATATTTCTGTACACCTATAAAACAATAACTAATAATATTCAATTCAAGTTCGACCATATAATTGCGTAACTATAGCGGCGAGATTGCTGTTCGATCAGTTACATCTGTAAAAATAAAAACCGTTTACAGAATAAAAAAAAAAAAAAAAACAAAAGAATCGAGGAAAAATAAAGAAACACGTTCACGGGACAAATTTGACTTGATTTTAATATTGAAATATTGAAACTTGACATCGAATTGAAATGAGAAATGTTTTGATTTTCATTTAACAGCATTGTTCGAAATCTTGATCCACGGATTGTTAAATGTTGTTATGTATTTAGGTATAAGAGAGAGAGAGAGAGAGAGAGTGAGAGACAGTAGTTACGCCAATGGTAAAAACCGAATCGTAATATTACCGTTATTGTATATATAATATTTTTAAAATAAACAAGTAACTTGACCGAGAGAGCGCGTATATTTGAGCTAACCTGTTTTTCGGACTGTAGTTCACCAGGACGCCCGATCCTATTCTGTATATCCGAGAAAAAGAAGGATGAGATAATAATTTGTAATAAAAATTATAATAAACGGTGTAACGGTGGCGGTGATGGCGGGGGGGGGCGGGGGAGGGGGTTGTCTGAGGATGGAAAAATGGAATGAAATAATAGTTCTAAAAGAAAATTAAACAAAAAAATAAAAAATAATATGCGCAGGTTGCATAGTGATAAATGATAAAGGTATTATATAAATTGTAAAGTATATAATGTGACCAAGTAACATATTGCATCATGGGGAAAGAAATTATAGCCTGAACGTAAGACTAAGAGATTATAAGTATATAAAAATCGCAGCTCCAAACCAATCAGCTAAAAAAAAGTTTTAGGATTATTATTATAATTTACCCATTATTAAATCATTATCATTATCATTATTATCCTCGCATTAAATCGTATTAATCCTTGCTCAAGCAATCGTATGATAATTGTGAACGCAATTTATTTTTATGCGCAAACAGGTAAATAATGTTCAAAATCGCAAAAATCGCGTTATTCGCCAAGCTTGATTATATTATATATTGCGTATGTGAGGTAGAAGTTTAAAATTGTTTTTTATTTAATTTATTTTTTTTTTTTCTCGAATTTTGCTTGCTTTTTCCGTTGCTTTTATATTTTATTTATATGTCATAATGCACGCCAGCTGTATGAAAATAAAACGTGAGCTTTTTTTTTTAATGTGCTTTACGGTTAAGTAAACGAATTAAGAGAAAAAGAAGAGAAAAACGCTCTTAGCCCGATTATTGCAGCCTGCAGCTCAGTCACTCCGATAATTATATTATATATAGATCCGACATTGACAGCGAATCGTATATATATAATAATTTTACGGTGTGCCGATATATTGTGTTGTTAAGTAAGTAATTATTTCACCGTCTCGTTGATTCGTTTTCGTGTGAAATATTTCCCCGTCGCAAAATTTTCATTTCATTCTTATTGCAAAGTGAGTTGATAATTACTATATTATTACTATGTTATAATATAATAATTAATTGAAAAAAAATCATTTTGATTTTCGCATCGATTAATTCTAACAAAAATTGACGAGGAAATAAAATCACAGAAGAAGAATCGACTCGCCGGTCGTGCTGATGTTGAGTATTTGTCATTTTATTGCAATCAAAGTGAAAAAAAGTTTGGTAATTGTTTTGGTGCAGGAGGTAAGAATAAATAATCATTTTTTAATATGAATTCTATAGAAGCGAAAAGAAAGATGATGACGAATGATGATAAAAGAGAGTGAATAAGAGATAGGTAGATAAATAGTGTGAAAAAAATAAAATTAACAAATATAAAAGTGATGATGAAAATCCAATGTAAGAAAATTATAAATTGCAAAAAAAAAGGATTTTTCATTTTTTTTTTTTTTTTCAAACTGCAAGTGATGATAATATAATAATGATATTTATATATATATTTATTTATATATATATATATATATATATTTCTTCAATATATATGTATATATAGGTCAGTTTTGTGTTAGCGAACACAAATCTCACCTTGGCGTCTAACACCTCGCCTGGACGTAATTTTCCAACCTGCACAAATCAGATATAACGATGAACCACCAATGTAAAAAGAATGTGATTTAATGGTATTTGTGTGTTTAAAATTTTTTTTTTGTTTTTTTTTTTTTTTTTCATTTTAAATTTGAAAAAAAAATTTTGTATCGTTTTTTTTGGATTCGTACTTTTTTCGTTTTTATTCGGTTAGTATAACCTGCCGATATCATCTCCTCCGTATTCATACCTATTTCGATAACTTATTCTGTTTTTTTTTTTTTTTGACGACAATTATAATTTAACCCAACCGTCGACGAGGTGAAGTGAACTATAATCGAATAATTTTCTAACCGCAACTGTGTGATCGATTCATTCGGCAATTATTAGAAATTGCAATGACCGTATAATTAATGATACGCATATTTTTCTATCTTTTTTTTTTTTAATAGGTATTGTATAAGTGTATATATATAACGGATGCGGATCGTTGGATTTGAAGGGATAAAGAGACGTCACAGATGATTTGATATAATAACGGCACGATGGATATTTCGATATTGGGAAACGAAAGTTATGTGCATAATGTAATGTGAAGATTACGATTTTGAAACATTATACAGAGTGAGTAGCTAACGGTCGAATGACCTAACGCGCATGCGCTGCAAATTCTAGAACAAAAGCAGTTCCTTAGTCAGGTTGACCAACCGTCATATGTTCAAACGACGGCTCGCCGCGACGTACGTAACCACAAAAATGTTGGTCATCCTGAAAAAACAACTGCTTCTGTTGTAGAATCTTAGCGCATGCGCGTTAGATCATTCGTCCTTTAGCCACGAACTATGTAACACGTAGGTAGTATAACACCTACGTAAACGTACCATCAATACCTGTGGTTCGCTATTATGTAATTTACCGTACAATATTAACAATGTAACATACAAGGACATGGACAATAATTATTATTATTGTATATACCCGCATGAAAAATTGGGTGATTATATTTTTAATGCAAATCGCATAACGTGTAATTTGCAGTATAGGTGCATATATGTTTCAGGCATTATCTGCTTAGTATCATTATAATTTTATATCAGTCCATAACCATAACCATCGCCATTGCACGAGACCATATTATCATATCTATATAAATTTCACTTTCGGCTTCTCTCTTCGATCGATAAACGATTACAGAAAATTCGTAAGTTTTTTTTTTTTTTTTTTTTCGCTTTTTTTTTGTGCTGTGAAACAGTTTTGTATAATTGGCATTATTTCCGATCGAACAGTTTAGCCGTGTACACAATATTTGTTGTAAATATAACATCCATTGACAAGTGGCACCGTGTTTGTCTATGGTGCCAAGTGGAACTTTGCCAAAAACCATTGTCAAAAGGGAAAAATTTATTTCGTATTACTCATTTATCGAACTGCTAGATGAACCAGCATTGAAGAATCTGCTACACTTGGCACCGCGGACTCTCACCATTTATACGCGTCATGCAATGAGACATTAGCTGCATTAGACGAAATAATAATACGAATAGTGAAAGTATATCAATAAAAATAGTGTAGAGTATTATATAATTGGCACTGCAATAACAGCAAACTTTTTTTTTATTCTTATACAACGTCCGTAATTTTCGGTAACGTATAATTTAGTGACGATAGAATTTTGTGAAAAATTAAACAGATAGAGAAACGTTTATATGCAAAGTAAAATTGATGATGTAAAATGCGAAAACATCTATTTCGTTAAAAATAAGAAATGGTAAATGAAAGTTTAAATAATCTTTGATCATATACTGTATACATATTGTGTAAAGTATACGGGAAAAAAGCGTGGAATATACTGTTAGATAGATTATTAAAAAATGCTAACCAATCGGCAAACCAAACGAGAGAAATTCATTCGGAAAATTAAGTATTGCTGATATTGGAGTAGTCGATGTAAAATAATAATCATGATTATATTATTATGCATAACGGAATAAAAAACCCCGAAAGATCGATGAACCTGTGAGATAAAGTCGGTTGAAAAAAGGTTACTCCGGGCAAAAATAATCTCTTCGTTGAAACTAATTAGAGACATTGAAAAGGAAGAAAAGTTCATCGTTCAGTTGTTGGGCAATTTTTTCCGTGTCTGTGCAGAGCAATGACAATATTATGTAGCGAGTGGCAGCTGCAGAATATTACGGACGAAGGAATACGTATTTAATATAGCTGAGATTCTGTAATTTATGGTTATCTCACCTTACGTTCCTCCACCACTTCACCAGGGCGCAGCTTCCTATTCTCCTATGGACCAAACGGTTATGTACAGAGCCACAGCGTGTAGTGTTACGAGTGTGCGTGTGTGTTTTCTATGTTAACTTGGACAAGAACTGTAGTTATACTATTATTAAATCGGGATTTACTTTGTCTACAGGGGCGGCGGCGTTCGGGGTTTTCGGGATTATGTACAAAATACTTTGCCTGCAGCAACGAATCGTGAAACTTTCACATCAATTTATCGAAAGCGGCTTGAAATTCGGAAAAATGCGATCAAAATTGATTGGCAGTTCGATTCGCGTTTGAGGAGTAAAGTAAACACAAACATGGCACCACGACACTGCACGAACGAGAATTATTTCCGCGTAACTCGGAATGGCTTCTCTCTCAAATCCGACGTATGTAAACATTTTCAACCGTGCCGGCACCAACGATACGGCAGGAGTAAGAATTTCCGCTGAATCGAGAATCTGTCGCGAGCAACTGAGAGCCAAAGTGACGAGGTGGACCGCGCTTCCGAAACTGAGACGGCCGAATCAACTACTAGCGCCACCATTGAACCGACGGCTTTGGTGCTCACTAAATGCCGTCAAACGCATGATGTATAGCTATTTCTCCGATTAGAACTTATATACAATAGTATAATACTTGAATTTCACTAGGGGTGAAAGTTTTACGATGCGGTTGGCCAATACAGGTGTGGTAAAAGTTTCGTATAATGGTTTTGCGGCACTGCACAAATGACGTCACAACATATATGTGGATTAAGTTAAAATCTTCAAACTGACGAATCATCGTCAGTGCAAACTACAGTACTGTTTCTTTTTACAAAAGAAATGTAAAATAAAAAAAAAATATATATATGTATATATTCACAATCAATGATTATTCTAAGAACTTGTAGAACACGAAACGAAACGAACACAAATCATAAATCCGTATACCAATTGTATATCCTTGAGAGCGAACATCGCACAGCATCCGGAACTTTTCAGCGTTCAGCTTATAGCGTACACCTATTATACGTAACCTGTGAAAATCTTAAATCTATTTTACACTTGTGCCTTGTTGAAGAGAAATTGATTTTTCGTCTCTCTGTAAAATTCAACGGTCGAAGATTTCTTGTTTTTTCATTGCTTTTGTTCTTCCTAACCTCTTTGATATTCTGCGTGTGGATTGGGTCACGTGACACGGACAATACTGTTTTTCACGGATAGCAATGACGTTACACACTGTGACGTAATAAATGGTTGATCAGGTGGGGGGGGGGGGGGGTTGAAAACAGGATATCAGACGTGGGGCAGGATAGAAATTTCTACCGACAAATATAACAAGGCGAAGCTGGATCTACGATTTTTACGACAAATTGGACAAATTGGACATGACGACCTATACGATCCACTCTCTACAATATTTAACATTCAAACTGATAATTACAAATATATTATTACACTATTTGGATAGATCGTGAAAGCTGTACCTTGCCTTAAACTTCACTTGATTTGATTTTTTACTTTTCTGTTTTCTTCGGTTCGAATATTTTAAAGGTATGATCCTGTTACCATTGTCATTGTTATTATTATTATTATTATTATTATTGTCGTTATTTCATTATTGGTACAGCTTTATAACCTTTTTTCTACGTTATAACAAAAGTTATAGAGTGGGTACGACGACGTAAGATTAAAAAAAAAAAAAAAAAAAAAAAAAGAAAAAAGAACAGAATACAAATGGAAAACAGGGTCAACGAAAATACGGTCGAAATCGCATACTCTACAAAGACAATTATTAACGGGTGAATAAAAAATATTCAATCGCTTACGAGCTCACTGCAGTCTACGGTATGTAATAACTCAAAAAAAAAAAACAAAAAAAAAAAAAAAACGATCACAATTTATGGGGGCTGGGTACTAATCGTAATAAATTGAATGAAAAAAAGTGATAACGATAACAGTAATAATAGTATTGAAATACGTTATGCTGGTAGTTGGTAATGTACGATTTGACATGTTTTAAATATCAATAAAAAGAAAAAGAAGACGGATGCTCTTTCATTATGGTATAATAAATCTCGTTCCATTGTTTGTCTTCACTTTTCCTTTATCCTGCCTTTTTTTTTTTTTTTTTTTTTTTTAAATTTGAAGATGAAATTCGCGCCTACCAGCGTAACTTTTTCACACCTATAAACAAATACCTGTAGGAATTTTTCGGTCTTTCCGTAACATACCTCGTCAGTGATAATAAGACTGGCTCTACGTCCCAATTCCTCTGGAGGAATGAGCGAACCTCGACGACTGTTCGTCCCACTTCCGGGTGCCAGGGAGCCTTTCCTGCTCGCGTCTGGAGTCGAGTCTTTGATGACCTCGATTTTCGGCGCTTCCGGTGCTTTGATTTCCGGCAGTTTTGGCTACAATTTCAATCAGACAATCTCGTTTTTTTTTTTTTTTTTTTCGTCTCACTTTAAGCGCAGACTGCTGACGATGCTGACGCACACGGTGCGGAAGCGTGTTATTGCGAAAAACTGCAGAAATTCATTCCTATACGTTAGTCAATATCAGTTGAAATATTTTCGATCCATCATGGATTCGATGAAAACACTGCCAAAATAATTAAAAATAATAAAATAATAAAAAAAAAAAAACAAAAAGCTTGATTATTAATAGGGTTGTTTATTATTTTTCGATTCACTGGAGTCGTTACGTTTCCGATTTATTGTATTACGTTTGTTGATGAAGTATCAGCTACTTGAAATTTTTTAAATCGAAGGGAAAATAAATTGAGACTGCAAATCGAACGGTGTTTCATCGAGCTGTCTAGTGGTTGAATTTGTTGTAAGGACTTACATTCAGTATCGCGAAACTAGGAGAGATAAGAAGAAGAAAAAGGTGCAGAAAGTGTGTTTAGAACCGCGCGGTTGAAGACACAAATATGATCTAAGCTTACCGAGTTAATGCCGACCCAAAAATAATCTTCATTTTGACTGGTCGTAACCGACAACCTTGCTAAATTTAATAGAACGCAATCAGTCACGTAAGTGGAAACATTAAGGATATCAGAAATAGACATTCCTAGGGTCTATTCATACCTTGCCAAACTGCACGATTTCGGATTTGGGTACTTGCGATAATTCGCTAGAATCATGAAACCGTGAATCATCCCATTTGGCTTAACGCTATTTTCACCCTTTTCGCATCTCAAGCGATCTCGTATTTCCCTCGTTGCGAAAATTTTACGTAAAATTTCGAATTAGAGGAAAAATGTTTTCGTCCTAGCGTTACGTTAGAATGAAAAAAAAAATAAGAAAAAAAAAAATTCAAAAATGAAAGGAACATAAAATCGACACCAATTTCACTCAACAAGGTATACACAAAATTACGAAGCGGCCAAGCGAAGATCTGCGATATAAAATCCTCAACTATTCGGCTTACCTTCGTATCCAACTTCTGCTCGATAGAACAACGCGCGCGCAAAATACAGAAAAACATTATTATTGGTATAAAAGGTGTCCTTAAAGTTAAATCAATCACTTATTACAATAATATTTATACGTTTAAAATAATTTCAGTATCAATTAGCTAAGAGAAACTTGCTGAAATATTTAAGTACGGGAATAAATTTGAAAATTAGAAAATTGTGTAGGTATAGTCTTATTTTTTCCTCGCTTTGTGAAAAGCTTTTTTTTTCAAAAATTTCGTTTCAATATTTTTCTTAAGCTTACCTGACTCGCCGGTCTGTCCAATTTAGTTTTATCGCGAGGAACATGATCGCCAAAGTCGAATTCCTGCGGTTTTTCCAAAACAGCTCTTTCGTAATCTGGAATTTCGGGCAGCTCGTAGCTCGATGCCTTCGATTTTTCGGCAGCCTTGACTTTCTTCGCCTCGAGTTTTTCCGGTTTCTCTGTTTTCTGAATAAAATTAAATTTGCACAATTTTACGATTATATTAGCCTCGATGTATTGTACGATAGAAAATTAGTACGCTGATTTCTTTCTTTTTTTTTTAACCTGAATCAAAATAAAATGAATTTGAAATTGAAAAAATACAAGGAAGATAAATCGTATTAACCGTAATCAAAATTGTACAAAAAACGATCCGTCAACGTATGATAAGAAAATTAAACTGGATATAAATAGATAGAAAAGAAATTTAAATTTTTCATTGAACTCGAATTAATTGACGAAATGATTATTTAAAAAAAAATGTTGATTCTCATGATTTTTCGAATCAGCGAAATGTACAAACGATGTTAATTTGAAGCTAAAATCAACGCGTATAAGATCAACACTCATTGATAGGGAAGATGAGAAGAAAATTTAGCTATAAAGTTATAGCTGCTTTAGAGAGTATAAAAGGAGAATAATAAGAGACACACGAAAGTATGAAAACGAAGTTTGTTAGCAGTTATACGATGGCCATCAGTAATTACGTATAATACAGACGGCATGATAATTACGTATCGAAATAACAGGGTTTAACAGATTGAATAAGAAAGAATACATTATAGTATATATATATATATATATATACATAAAGTATGCATAGACGTAGAACAGAACATTAATTCAGATATAAAGAGTGAGAAATAGAGAGCCATATATAATAGAATAGATATGATAGATTATACACAAGAGTATAATGATAATAACAATAGTAAGAATAGTAACAACATTACGCTGAAAATAGGATGAAGAGTAATTAACGGTGAACAGCGAGAGAGAGAGAGAGAGAGAGAGAGAGATAGAAATGTGTATATGCAGTACGAGAGAGAATAATTGTTTCATTGCTTACATTATTTACAATTTAAGACAAATAATGGATGGGACATAGAGTAACAGAGTAAAGTACATAGGTATAAAGGTATAGAGATCAGCGCGTAGAGTTGGCAGAATTACAAATAGGATAGATCAGAATAGTTCGTGTGAATATAGGTGGTGTATACATTATATATGTATAATATAAATGCGTGTTGGTTGAAAAAGTAGAAGTATATACAAATAAAAAAAAAAAAATTAAAAATTCTCTGCCGATGGGAAAAAAATGTTAAGCAATCGTAGTGAGAAGAAAAAAGTATAGAAGTAGATTGAGAATGTATAAAATATGGTAAAAATAATGTTGGAACATTTGGAAAACATGATCAAATTTTCCAGCGAGTTTCGTGGCGTTTTGAAAATGAGACGTAAAAATTGGAAAAAAAAAAAAAAATTATCAAATCGCCGGTAGTAAAATTGTTTGTTGACGTTCTCTGAAAAAAAAAATCGTGTTTCATCCAGCTTAGGAATTTTTAACCGAATGATCAAAATATTTTATATTGCGCAAAACAAAGAGACACATCAAAAATTTCCTAAGGCGTCAAAAAATCGTGGTTCAAAATCCTCAGTAAAAAAATCACATTCTTCGGTCGCTTGAAGCAAAATTCGTTTGACAAGAAAAAATCTTAGATCATCAAATTCCAAAGTATGGAGTTTTCAATTTCTTACGTAGTGTGTTTTCGCGTTGATTTACAAAAATTCAAAAAATTCGTAACGAATAAATTAGAAATTGAAACTTGTATTTAATGATTAATGCGAAAGATTGAAATTGTCATTGCGATTTGTTGTTTGATATTATTATTATTATGCAGAGAGATATATGTATATAAAAGCGCGCGATATATGTTTAAATATTCGCGTAAAGAATAATTAATTGACATAAGAAGATAGAGAGATAATTGTTTCACTCTGATTTTTATTTTTTTGTTTTTTTTTCAACACAGAAGTGATAGAGGATAAAATATATAACCCCTGCCTCTGGGGATACCTTGAGCTCAATCGTGTCACTTTCACCTTGATCAGGCTTTGATCCACGCTTAACAGGTTTAAGTTGAAAACCTATGAAGGACTCATTTTTAACCGCTGATTTTGGCGGTATGCGAAATTTCGGTTTCACCTCCGCCGGCTTTGTTTCCTCTGTCTACATATTCACACCAAGTCAGATACATACAAATACATATAATATCACGTCGTTTCATTCGGCGATAATAATACATTTATAAATATCGCTATTACACCTATATACTTAAATTTATAATACACGGTATAATATCTTTTTTCTTCTCTCAGATCATATGACTTTTCAATACCTGCACGTCAAAATTCTCTTTGTACAACGCGAGCATGTTTTACGCGTTTCTTCACGCGTGTTTTTCGTACACAAAGTACCCGTTTCTGTGGCGGCCAAGTCAGTCTGCAAATGCGCATGCGTGGAGTAGAGAAAAAGTCGTCATTTCTGTACTGCGCGCATGCGCTGTCGCAAATAAATCTGACATTACGCGACCCTAACCTCAATATCGTGCTTCGCGAAAAAACGTGTAACATACTCTTGTTATGTGAAGAATTACGTGCAACAAGGAGGCAACGTTCTTATCGGGCTGAGCTCACCTACGACTCATATTGCAGACTTGCACTCGACCTGAAAAGACCGAGTTTACCTCCTTATTGCAAAATATACTATTTTGCAATCCGTCGTGATCTCAATTTTTGTCTTTCTCTCTTGTGTCTCTCAGTTTTATAAACTTATGCATAGAATATAAAACACGGTGAAAATCGTTAAAAAAAAAAACATACTTTAAGGATGTATGGGACGTACAGTCAGAACAAAAATGTATTGAAACATAAACATGACTAGTTGTAAATAAAGGTTTAAAAAATGTAACTAAGCTTCGCAAAGTTAAATATATGATCAAAATGAAAGTAAAAAACATTCGGTACGAAGAGAAAATAAACCGATAAGAACATATTTCGCAATTTTTCTGTAATATAACACAGAACGAGCGTGAGATGAATGGAAAAAACAGAAAGCTTACCTTCAACTCGACCTTGTTCAGCCCCTTCTTCTGTTCTTCGAGCTGTAACCAAAAAGAACAAAGTCATTTTTCGTCAAATCTTCAAGTTTTTTTGGCCCAAAAAATCGAAAAAATACCAAAGCTAAACGCTTATTTGATCTTTCGCAAAATTTAGATCGATTTTGAAATCCCCTATAATGGATTGTTTGATAAGCATCAATTTTGCAAATTAAAAATGTTTTTGTTAAAATGAAGCTGTATAGTTACCGTCGCGGTTTTTTGCAGGCCCAATTTCTTTGCATCCTGCTCGGTTTTCTGCAGACAGAGAAATCTCGATTATTATCTAATATTACTTGCATATATCTAATATTATTTGATAATGCAGAAATTGTGAAAAAATATGTGTCAAGTGTGAGTGTTGAATAGTGTAATGATAACAATGTGCCGAGAGTTATTTGTTCGTGGACGAAGATTGCCAGATTAGGGTACAAAGAATATGGATATAGAAATGTGAAGATGTGACGAAACTCAAGAAAGAAATAATGAAAAGCGAAAAGTAAGCGGTAGCTTTATTGTAGTAATGTTTCGTTTTTCTGATTCAATTTTTGAGGATAATAAATCGTCGCAATGAAAAGCGTGGAGAATGATACGGTTATTGTGATTCAGCAAAACAGTATTTTAAGAAAATTGAAGAAGTAAAAAAGGGGGGTGAAAAGAAAATGAGGAAACCCAAAACAAAGAGCCAATTTCAATGACCGAGTGACGTCGAAATAAAGATAAGGAAATGAGAGATGCGAAAATATATGCGAGTTAAAAAAAGAAGAAGATTAAAAAAATAAAAAGAAAATATCGAAATTTCGGAAAGGTACAAATTTCGTTGTACGCTTTACACCGTCTCTCTACCTTTTCATCGGGTGTAACACCCAGAGTTGTTTTTGGCTTGGGTTCATCGGCAGGTTTCGGTACTGACTCGACCTTAAGTTCCGCTTTGGGCTCAATTTTGGGTTCGGCTTTAACGCCGAGAGTTGATTTCGGCTTTTCCTCAACCTTGGGTTCAACTTTAACACCGAGAGTTGATTTCGGCTTTTCTGCATCTTTGGGGACGGTTTTTGGCCCGGCTTCTGCCTTAGGCTCAACCTTAGGCTCAACCTTAGGCTCAACCTTAGGATCAACCTTGGGTTCAAGTTTAGTAGCAGGGGTTGTTTTTGGTTTAACTTCTTCTTTGGGCGCGGGTTTTGCCTCGTCGACTTTTTTCTTAGGCTCCTCGACCTAAGGATATGTGAGTATGACTGTATGGTGTAGTGTGTTGTTGAGTGTGCTCTGTGTTTGTTACAACACGTATTAAATCGACAAGAATCGGTGAAACAGAACAGGCTCAGCGACCGACTGCGCATGCGCAAAGCAATGCAATTCTATTCGTCAGCGAGGTCGCACCGCCACTATATTTTCGTATGCAAGGCAGTGGTGCCAACTTAACTCGAAACGAAGCGTGACACGTCAAACTATCCCGCGTCAAGTGGTGAGTTGAAATTATTTTGTTGTGACAACTCGTAGCGGTTATCACTCATCAGACAGTTGAAAATAAAAGTTCACCAAGTTTTTCCGAATCATTACATCAACCACTTAAAATATGGTTAGCCTAAAAAAAATTCACATCGCCTGCATAACCTCCGTAAGTCAAGTTCGATAGCTGAACCTTAAGGTGGCTAACCTGCATGAAAGCCCGAAAAAACTCGCGCATGCGCAGTCGAACCTTTTCCTATTAATACGAAGGTGTTCATAGTTGATTATGAATTTGCATTAAAGAAATATTTCTTCAAATTTCATATACTTTGAAGCCATATCCTAATTTCAAACTAAGAATCGTGGTGTTTATTTTGTTAAATTTTTTGTTCTCAAAAAGATAAAACTCACCTTTACGCCAATCGTCTTTTTGTCTACCGTAGACGAACGACGGCTCTCGGATTTCGTTTCCTCTTCAACCTGATCAATACCCAAACGGTTAAATTCCGTAATAGTCCTTTAACTTGATTAACGATTTTTTTTCTTTCACGTATAATGTTGCGTAACATACCTTTTGTGTAGAGAAACGACGTTCCGGTGTCTTGCTGCCATCTCTTGTAATCTGTAATGAGGAAAAAAAATTACACATCGACGAAGACACGAGTTTGATTTAAAAGCAGAAATTAAAAAAATAAGGATAGAAATTACGTGTACTCTTCGATTTAAGAATTTAAACAGTTCCTTACCTCTTCTTCGGTCGTAACAAGAGAACTTCGACGACTTTCTGTGCGAAGTTCTTCGACCTGATGAAAATTTCACGAATATAATATGCATGAGAATTAATAAAATTAACATAAATCAGTGAATTGAATTAATTTAACAAATTGAATTTATCAGTTGATTACCCTGCTGATTGACTGCTTCCTGGTTCCAGTAGTTTTTTCCAATTTTGGTGTAGCCTCACGTGAAGTGTCCTTTGATTCGTCCACAGGTTCTTTTTTCTTCACGACCTTCTTTACCTGTGCATTGAAAGAAAAAAAACAGAATTAAGTATATTTATTTTCTTTCTCTGTAAAGTCGTCAGTTTTATTTTTCTATCCTTGAATCCGTATGTATAATTTACCTTGGCAGGTTCTTTCTTCTCCTCTGTGGTCTTTTCATCAACCTTTTTCTGAAAATATCAATCCAAATTTTACCACGTGTAATTTTTTTTTTTTTTTTTGCACAAAAGATGAAAAAAATGATTTGGATTTTTCCTCACTTACCTTGACGACCTTTTTCTCTTCGATCTTCTCAACGTTGTTAACTTCAGGCTCGTCTTTCTGTGTAAATAATTTTGTTGCGTCACAACTATCAAATACATTTTGGAATCAACGTAAGATACAACGATACTCAAAGAAGCTTTAACAAACGCGTTCCAGACCATCTTTGAATATTGTTGTATTCGCGATGTTACCTGTTATGATTTACAGTCAACCAGTAAAAAAGAAAAAAAAGAAAAACAGTAAATAAACGAAAAAGAACGCACACAATTAAACATGCAGAAACAAAAACACCGTATGACGAAACAAATTTACAGAGATGACGCAATACGCAAATTATATAAAAGAGATAATAAAGATAAACAATACAATTACGTGACAATTCATTCCACTTTGTTCAAACTCTGACACTTTACAATTATCTTAGTAGTAACATTCAAACAAACGTTTATCTAACCGAATGAAATACGAAATTGAACGATGAAAGATACAAGAATAAGACAAAAGGAAAACAAAGGATGTATAAAATATTTCATAGATTTTGGGGGATCCAGCTTCGTTGGGAAACGATTTTTTCATTATAGAAAATTGTGTTTAATGTAACTGGTATTGGTATGTGTTTGTGCAAATAATGTATATCGTCATCGGTGTACCAAAACGAAAACTGAAATCTAAGCATATTTAAGAAATAATAAATATTAATATCGGCTTATATAATGTAAATTGCAGCTGCAGATGATTAGAAAAGCCTGTAAAGCTGAGAAAGGAAAGAAGTATGATATACATGTTAATGATACATATAGCAGCTAATGCCCAGTGTGATCGGAAATATGAAAAAGCGAAAGCGACGCTTTTTTTTTTATTACACATTGCGATTCAGGAGTTTGGTTTGTTTTGACGTTAAAAGAATATTCCCAGATATCTTCATCAAATTGATGTAATGGAGAGATTATATTATTTGCTCAAAAACCAATGACCAAATTCGATTATGGAATTTCTGCATCTAGAGTTCTTTGAACGTCAATTCTACTAAGCGTATCTGCAAATCTGAAAACAATCAACGGAAAAGAAGAGAATGGAGAACTTGAATAATAGAATAATTGAAAACTCACCCTAATTTCGATTTTCTGTAACAGAAAGAGAGAAAATATAAATTATCAAACGATCGAAAAAGAATGGGTAATTTAATTTTAAATACGAGCAGTTGCGTATAATAAATGCGAATATTATGAGAAAAGGCAAGCAGGCTCAGAATTCTACATCGTTCTGCTATACTTTGTCATTCTGTATTGGTTTTTTTTCCTCGTTTACCAAAATATCGATAAGCTCGTACATTTGTAGCAAGCGAATTGACTGTCCTAAAAATTTCTTCTGAAAAAAATTACGTCAAGTAATATGAGGAAGTAACATTTTCATAAAATACAAGATAATCATGGATAGTGTTAATAAATCATAGTTAAAACGGACAGGAAGAGAGATAGAGAGAAAATAAATTTTCTTCCGCAATAAAGAGCTTTGATTTTTGTGTAAATATTTGTTTGCGTGTGTGTGTAGGTGTAGTTTTGTGCCAAAGTGCAAAAAAAATTATTACAAGTACGAATAAAGAAAATGTTGGAAAAACTTGCAAAAGCGATAATTCAAAAACGAATGATACCGTGTATCGCATTTACCTTCTTCAAAATCGGTTTGTCAATACCGTTTGCTTTCGTGTCAGCGGGTATATCCTTGAAAAAATAAAAATGTACAATGTATATTGTGTTGTTGAAAATGTGATTTTTCCTAATTTTCAGAAAAAAGGAGAGCGCTAAAAAAATCTCCTCTTATGTTGCATGAAAAAAAAAAAATAAATAAAAAATAACGTGTACTTGTGTATGTCGATGTATATTGTTAATTGCGTGTACCTCAACCTGAGTTACTGGCTCTGACGATGAGTCTGCGTCTTCGACGACAGGCTCTGCGACACTCGATTCTACCAAGCTAACGGAACGCTCTTCTTCGTCGGAGCTTTCCTCCAGCTTTATATCCATGACACAAAAATTATTATTCACAAACGGACAACGAAATTAGTCGGGTGAAACAAAAATTGCTCCGGATTCCTGATTAATATTACAAGTATAAGGAATCGTATGCGTAATTTTGAACAATGATTGAAGCGGTATTCACATTTAGTAGCGAAATTAGGAGGTATTTAAACGAGTAAAAAAGGACACGCATGCATTGAAAAGCGGGGGAGAAATGCTTGCAGTTCGTTTCTCGAATGATTTTTTGGAATTTTTTGGGAAAATATGTTTTTGTACAGACTCAATAAAAATTGACTTCGTGTTTTGCAGTTTGTGTATTACCTTCTTTTCCTCCTTCTTCTCTTCCTTCTTCTCTTCCTTCTTTTCTACCTTCTTCTCTTCCTTCTTTTCTACCTTCTCTTCTTCTTCCTTCTTCTTTTTCTTTTCGACCTTCTCTTCCTCCTTCTCCTCCTCTTCTTCCTCCTTCTTCTTTTCCTCCTTCTTCTACGATGTGTTGCCGAGCGTGTGTGTGTGTGTGTGTTTGATTATCACATCGTAACGAAAAAGGAGGAAAGAAAAATCTCATTTATACGTGCAACATATCGGGGCAAATTGCGATCGACGAATTCAAGATGACGCGACAATTTAGAGGGTAAATTCGATGTTTCCATGATTAAAACATACGATTAACAATTCAGAAAGTTCGAAAGGGGAACAGAGGGCGATTCTTTGAAACAGGGAGATGCACAGAATAATAATACTCAAATGATTTGGGGGGCGGGAGAGTTTTGGAGTTTTGCTTGGCGTTTCCTATTTTCACTTTAGATCACTGAATCCTCAACGAACTCACCTTAATTATAAGCTCAGCTGACGATTCGTCCTTGCCGAATTCATTGGTAACGACGAGTTTGTAGGAGCCTGAATAGTCGGTTGTAACGGAATTTATTGTCAACTTGATGTCCGTACCGTTAAAAGACATCTTGATGTCCCTCGACGATTTCACGATAGTAGAATTCCTGTGTGAGAGTGTATGTGCGTAACATTTGAGAAAAAGAGAATGAAGAAATTGATGATCGATTTTATGAGGAATATTTCACAATTTTTCTGAAGAAACGATAATGATATAGATGTATGTAAAGTAAATGTATTCTTTTGATTTTGAATTTTGCCGCGCTCCGTGCGAGTAGAGTTGGAACCGCATTAAACGGCAGGAGAACTACGTGCACAATTAGCTATATCATGTGTGATATAGCTAATTGTGCATAGAAATTGAATAATAAACATTGGGAAAAGGAATTGACAATTTAAACAAAAACTCAAATGTTCTCCTGCCATGTAAGGCGGTTCCTACTGTACTCGCACGGAGCGCGGCAAAATTCAAAATTATATAAATACATTATCTTTACATGTGTATGAGATATAATTTAGGATCACTCACTTTGTCCACACAACATTGATTTTCCTGTCCTCTTTGGCGAGTCGAGCAACAAATTCGATGGTCCTGCCTTCTTCGGCAGTCTGTGAAAAACAAAAACGGGTTAAGCGGTACGAAACAAAGTTAAAAAAGAAAAGAAACAGCGGTTAAACAGCCTCTCTTACAATGGATTTGAGACCAGAAGCGAGCTTTGGTTTGTCACCCTCCTCGGCCGGGATCTCGGTGATTTCAACAACCTGAGAAGTGGCCTCGCCCTTCTCATTCCTAGCGACAAGCTTGTACGTTCCCTTGTCAATCGTTGATACCTGTTCGATTTCCAACTTGACGGCGAACTCTCCCTGAAAATGTAAATCGGAGGATATGAATAATTCCAAGAACTGAATAATATCGAAAAACAAGCTACCGGAGTGTGTTTTTTGCGTTGGTATACCTCTTTGACTTTCTCGACGTGAACAGTATGCCGGGAATCTTCCTTCACTGCCTTCGATTCTTTGAACCATGTGCAGTCCGGTGCAAATTTGGACAGTACTTGACATTCTACAATGACGGTCTTCTTCTTGACGATCTTGATCACTTTCGGCTTCTCCTTTATCACCGGTATTACTGTAATTCGAGAACAGCGTTAGCGTCACCTTCCCTCAACCAACTCTGTAAATAACGGATGAATAAGATGAACAAAAATGTGCGATTACTTTCGACGTTCAGCGTCAAATTGGCGTTCAGTTCTCCGAGGGTATTTCTGATGTTGCATTTATAGAGTCCCGAGTCGTCGGCGCCAGGGTCGTTAAGTTCAAGTTTAATGTAGTAAACATCCTCCTTCTCCTTGGTTATACTGATGGATATTTTCGACGATTCCTTGACGACTTTGCCGGCGTGGGTCCAAACGATATCCGGCTTCGGATCAGCCTTGACTCGGAAGTCCATGATGACCAATTTTCCTTGATTCTGGGACTGGATTCGCGGCTTGTCGACGAAGGTCGGACCGTCGCCCTCCGGTTCCGGCTCAGCCTCTATGTTCAAATTCAGGTTCGCGTTGCTCTCGCCATATTCGTTTTTGACGTGGCACCTGTACGTGCCTCCGTCCGGACCCGATGGATCCTAAAATTTCGAAATGGAATCGGTTATGGAATCCGATTATTAAGCTTCGTTAAGGGTTTACATACACCTGGGTAGGTCAAAAAAATCGATTTTTGAAAAATGGTGCTCATTCGCGAGCACTATCCTTTTGAGTGTCTATGAAATTTCATAAAGAAGTTCGAAGTAATGGCGAAGTTATGGCGTTTTGTAACCGACCAGCTGAGCAACGACTAACGGTTGGCACGACAAAGACATCAAAAGAAGAAAGAACGAGATTGACACGGTAGAAAAAAAAAATATAATAGAAGCATCGACATCTCAGGAAGAGTCATCATATGACCCTGAAATCGACGATTTCATGTAAGTTTGAAATAAACCAGTTACTTCAGCGTAAACTGTACGCAAAACTTCAAACGCGTTCTTCTCGAAATAGTGTTTTCAAAATCGGTACCAGAAATATCTCCGCGACTACTGGACCGATCGGGATCAAGTTTAGCACGATTATGTTTCACACAATAATCTAGTACTTGTCGACCCATTTTTTTCGATACCTGGCATAGTTTTTTTTTTCATCACAAGTACTGAACAATTTTGAGGCAAAAAATCGCCTGTTCTATTTCAGAGACTGCCGTGATCCGAAACAATTTGATTTTTGAATTCCAGCTCGGTAAGTACTACTTTCATTTATCTACTTTAAGAAGCACACATTTTTTTTGTAAGATGCAAAATAGCGGAGACACGTCCGGTACCGCAAACTCTCAAACTTTTTTACCGTTTGATATTTTTCAAACCAAATTTTCACACAATATATATAAAATGTCATACTTTAAAATATATGCAATGGTTGTTCAATAAAATTCAGTTTTATACACGAAGAAAATTCTTAAACATAACTCTAGTTTTAGCCGTCCAGGGTGTATGTAACCCTTTAAATGCTCGGCGAAGGTCGTACCTTAATTTCGAGTGTTAGTTCGTACACGTCTTCCTCGACGCCGGAACTTCTGATTGTGATCTTCGACGACTCCTTGACGACGGTTGTGCCCCGGAACCAGGTGACGTCCGGTTTCGGCTTCGCTTTACACTTGCACTTCATCGTTATCAGAGTGCCACTTTCGTTTGGAATGATACGCGGCTTCTCGATGAAAGAAGGCGCGAATCCTGCTCCATCATCTGCACCTTTCAAATATTCACCATTAAACATACAGCCCGGATTACTTCGCTACGATATAACGGTTGTAACTTGACATTCACTCAAGGAAGTCACGAATTTAACTTTTGGAAATCAAATTGCTAATCAAAGGTAGCCGAATTACTTAAATCTGCTTTAAAATAACGAAATGATGATCTCGAATCAATCGAAATACGTGAAATCACTTAAAATCAACGATTCTAACGTTTATGAGAATAACTTTGTCCATGGTCCACACTTGTTTTATCAAAGTATTCTCTCCCTGCGTAGTCACGCTGTTTTTGGTGTTCTTTTAATCTTTGAGATGAAGTTTTTCTTAATTTTCAGACAAGCGTTTAACATGTATAATAACAATGAATGGTGCAGGATATGTATATTATGATAATAATTGCAGCACACAAAGCAGCGACAAACAGGGACTCATCACGACGTGTTAAAAACGTTAGGCTGAACCTACCTTGATTTATAATCATCATTTCAAACAACAATGTACAAAACCTTTTCAACGTCTTTTATGTTTAACATGATATGTGATTGGTTTTTTTTTCGAACGATTATGAAAACCAGAATCAGTCTATACACCTAAAGATTCTCTTGAAAGGACCTGCTCGACTTTCGCAGCCGTCTAGTTCATACGCACAGCCAACTTTATAAAAATGTTACTAGCATGGGCGACTGTCAACTTTCTAACACAACACGACACTAAGTGATTTTGTTGATCTATTCCGTTAGCTCCGACCAATGAAATCTCTGAGTGTCGATATATGTCAGAAAATTGATGTAAAAGAAAAGCGCTCCGTAATATGCGAGAGGTTATGGTTAACTGTCACTTATCGACCGGTCGATTCTAGGGAATTTTGTCTTTCTGAGTTGAAGTTCGCTTCAGACGGCGAGCATGGACGTCAACCAATCAAAATTAAGCAGGTCCTTTCAAGAAAACCTCGCAGTACAATAGAAATGAAATTGGGAAGATCATTTGCATAAGACGTGCGAAGGAAAGAAGATATTTCCCCGAACTCGACTCGATATTACGTAATATTTTTTGTTTTTTTCACCATACGTGAAAGTACGAGGATAGATAATATACGTATCAGTGTACATTACATCGGCGATAATATACGTATATCGTACATTATATATAAAGTTGAATAATAATAAGGTGAAGATGGGTATAAATACTTTTGTGCGTGTGTTGTCTTTTTGTTTGTTTGTTTGTTTCTTTTCCGACCTCGGTCTTTTTAAAACGGCTTATCGTCACAACTTGCCTTGGAAGTTGAGGGAGATGTTGGCGTTACTTTCGCCGTAGCTGTTGAAGGCGTTGCACCGATAATTTCCGCCGTCAGCTTTGGTCGGATTCGATATTTCCAACGTTAATAGATATGTGTCCTTGCTTGTTGACTTTCTCAGCATCTTGACTCGCGGACTGTCCGCTATTGCTTTTGTCCCTTGGTACCAGGTGATGTCTGGCACCGGATGTGCCTCCAATATACATTCCATTATCAGTACTTCGCCGTCTTGACGTATCGTTGGCTTTTTTGGAAATCGGGGCGGTTTTCCGTCGGGTATTCTAGTCGAGGGGGAGGGGGAGGATTAATCAGTATAATCAATTCCTATGACTGACTTATTACTTTTACTTCGATACGTTTCGTTTTTCCTTTTAACTTTGCGTCAAGATATAATTATGCGCTCGTGATATTTCATTGCTCGACGATTAACAACTGCTGTTAATCGAATATACTTACAGAAAATACCGCGTTTATTATCGATAAATGGAAAAGACAGAAGTTCGCGTTACTTGTTTTATCTATATTGAAGTAACTGTTACACAGATTGAAAAAATTGACTCATTAAACGAAAATCGTTTTAATTTCTAGAACTCTTGTTGATAAATAGTCGTTGTCTTTTCTTTTTTTTTTTTATTTACCAATCGTTCAATCGGATCGTACAGACATACTAATTCGACAATTTGCCAAAATCGGCAACGCCGCACGAATCGGTATTCCAATAATTTACTCAAACCTGATTTCTAGCCATGTCTTTGATTAACTCTCTAATACCAACGTCGAAAAATTGATGGCTAGGTAATCGCGAAGCAATGAAATAAGACAAGCAGATTGACATTAGTGTTGTAATGTGGCATACTTCGGTTTATCGCCTCCCTCAAAGTTGAGATTTATCGTAGCAACGCCGTTCCCGTGTTTGTTCTTGGCGATAGCTTTGTATTCACCACTGTCGGCCTTAGCAACGCTGGTGATTTGCAGCCTGGCTAAATGGTAGAGCTTCTGATCAAGTTCGAGGGAAGTTGTGAACCTCCCGCCGTCTTTTATTTCGTCGTTGCCGTGATACCTGTTGCCACACATTATCATGTAGATATTCACTCGTCTAACATCCCATCACCGTCACATTTCAAATTTCAATTTATCCACTGTCTGCTTTTTTGTTTTTCTTTTTTTATCTTTCTTTCTTTCAAATATCGCATGCTTGTACAATGTGTATAAAAAAAGAAAAATCGATCGCGCCTACTTATTGCGAAGTAAAGAAAGAAAAAAAAAACAAATTGTAAGGAAAAACAAAAAAAAAATCGAATGTCACACGCGCTTTAACACCGGCGTATGTTTTTTTGTTTTTTTTTGTTTTTTTTTTTTATTCAATTTTATTATCATATCCTGTATCTTGATTTCTTTTGCGATTGAATTTGCATGTATATACGGTGTTGAAATTATTATGTACGTGCGGTTGAAAATTGAGAATTTGAAACTCCGTTGTCAGGCATGCACGTCTCATTATTATATACGTGTAATACTTTTCGCGCGTAGGTAAATCCTCAATGAAGATTAGGGGCATGCTTTTGTTAAGTCCTTACCATTTGACAGTCGGTTTCGGATCGCCGACTAATCGACATTCGAAAGTAATAGTGTTGCCATCGTCTGACTGTCTGATCACAGGCCTCTCGGTGAAGGTTGGCTTGATTCCGTCGTCTGGGACGGGCGCCTCGTCGCCTACATTCACATAAACGTAATAACGTGCCTCAGTTCAGCCCTCTTCCATTCGCGAATTCATTTTTTTTTTTATACCAGCCGGGATTATTTATTATTGAATTTTTTTTAAATTAGTGTGATATTTTTTTTTTTTCTTTTTCTTTTTTTACCCACGTTTTTCTTTCTCGCCGAATCAATTACGAACGCGTTACAAATAATACAATATACACAACGTCGTAATTGCACAACTCGTTATGTTTTATAACAATTTTTTTTTTTTTTTTTTTTGTTTTTTATAGTTTTTACTTTCGATTTTTCCTCCTTTCAACTATATCTTAAATTAATCGCAGTTCCTGTATATCCATATCAATGAATTATACAGTCATTTACATCGCAACATATCATGGAACACAATTCCATTATTTGAATAATACATATATGTATATTTTTTCCACCCTCGACACACCGCGTTCTGTAATTATCAATAGTCGTTGTATTAATTACAATATTATCACATACACATACGTGCGTGAACGTGTTTTCGGTGTTTTTTGTTCCGTTGTTTGTTTGTTCGTTTGTTTGTTTACTTTCTTAAAGTTTTTGTGATCTGCCATCCTTTCTTCTTTTTTTTTTTTTTTTCGTTCTCGATTTTTCTTTTTTTCTCTTTCTCAGTATCTTGTCTAATACTTTTACAGGTGAATTCAGCGACATTTTTATAAAACAACTACGTCACAATTATTGCCAAACACTAAATGAGTTAGGAATATTACGCTACATGTGTATATAATAATAAAATAATAATTAAAACCCTGGCTCTAGATCTGGTTAGTGATCCATGAAATGTTGTGTGTTCGTGTGCATGTGTATATACATGTATATATATATATATGTATGTATAATATTATATGACAAGTAATGTGAAGGAGACATTGCGTTAATTGTTAGATTGAAAAAATAACTATCAATGTATGTACACGCAATTGTCTATAATAAAATTACAATTTCGTTTCGTTTTTTTTTTGTTTGTTTTTTTTTCATTTGCACGAAAAGAATATGTGCATATATGCACAAAATATTATTCAACAGTCACTTTGCTGTGTATATCGAATCGATACCTATAACTCGTTGATACACAGTATTGTTAATCACTTGTTAATAATATCGCCAATTCTTTAGTCACATATACGGATATGATTTTGATCAAACGCTTCGTTTTTTCGTGTAGGTGCATACATGTAGATAATGTTGTTTAAAATTTTTAGAAAAATTATTTTTGTTATTATAATGATTATTATCATCATTGTCGTTATAATTACTATTATTATTATTATTATTATTATTATTATTATTATTATTATTATTATTATTATTATTACACAGCAGCGACAGCGTAAGCGAAAACAAACTATGTTACGATAATACGTTAATTCAAATTCATTAGATTCATAAAAATCCGTTTATCCGTTATACAGGGTGTTCTCCCCTTTTTACTGTTTGAATAAATTCGTAAACGTGATTATAATTTTAGCGCTCGAGATGTGATCCGAATCTTTGTTTTTATCTTTTCATTATTGAAGAAAACAAAAACTCACCTAAAGCGTAATTTTCACGAATTTATAATCAAAGAAAGATTAAAAATTTTACGCATGTTTAATCAAGTAATTGGCAAAATCAAAATACGCTACTTATGCTCTTCGTTAAACAGTGCATTTTTGTGTCTACATTTCGCTATTTTTTTTTTTTTTTTTTTTTTGTTCCCATCACAATGTAGTCTAATAAATTTTTCTATTCGTATAAGTTATTTTTTTAATCCACGGGTTGATAAGACAACTTCTTATTTTCTCTTTTATAATGATAAATAATTTTTTTTATGTATTAGATAATCAGTTATGATCATCCTATTTTATTATCCTACCTTGAATTAATTATTAAGACGTATTAAATAAATCATCGAATTTACAGTGGAGAATGTATTTATTTGTATTCAACGAACAACTCGAAACTTTTTTGCACGTCTGAAGTCTAATTGTAAATTAAGTTAAATGCAAACTGTAAATTTCCACTGTACACCGATGTGCGAATGATATTAAAAAAAAATCTTTCTCTTTTTTTCAAATGAAAAGTAAAGAAAAGAACCTAAAATACTACGGGTCGGGAAAAAAAGATCTGGTCAATACTTACTGTCGAAATTGAGTGAAATCGTGGCGTTGGACTCGCCGAGCTCGTTCTTTGCATTGACTTTGTATTTTCCAGCATCCTCAACAGTCACGTTCTTGATTTCTAACGTTGCAAAGTACGAGTGGCCGTCCTTGTCCACCGTTAACTGAAAATCGAAACGAAACGGTAAGTAAGGATAGAGAATAATCGTTTCAAAACCACGTAAAAATTATAAAAAAAAAAAAAACATGATAATTCTTACTTTGTGGCGCGGGGATTCCTGGACCAAATTTCCGTTGTGAGACCAGGTTACTTTGGGGGTCGGATCCGCGGTTATACGACATTCGAATAGTAATCGTTTTCCATCCTCTTCTTGTCTGATCGCCGGCTTTTTCGCGAAGGTTGGAGCAATGCCGTCGATTTGTCTGTACACGACAAAAACGTATTCATAGTTTTCATCATCTGTCATGTATATAATTTGACTCACAAACAGACAAGAACACACGACAAAAATTAGCGTTTTTATACCTGTATCATTAACCCTCGGCGAGCCAACATGGACGATATCGTCCACCCTTACTTTATCATTTATCGGTGTCCGAGGAACTTTTCATTGTTTAACAACTTCTACTAATCAACTAGTTAAAAATTTTGAAATGAAGACTATTAGAATATCAAGTAGTCACCCGAAACTGATTACCCGAATCTTTTGGAAATTTTTGATAATCCTCAAGTGGGAGAAAAAGAGTCCAGAACGAAATCGTCCATATTGGCCGGCAACGTCATTAAAAAATCACATGGTCGGCGGAGGGCTAAAACCGCTACGAAAGCAAAGACATAATTTCAAATGTAAGATTAACTGTACCAAGGATGTACAATAACGTACATACAAATAAATTCTTAATTCCGCGTCTATGGATCAAATTACGTTGTGAAATAGCAGACAGATTTAACGGCGTTGGCTATCTGAGCCGCCATCTTGAATTTCGACTCTGAAATACGAGGACTTCTGCGAATGTTCAAAACGATCTCACAGCCCCGATATTCGCTCTAGTCACATCAACTTGAACGCAAAAGCTTCATTACTTCTCGGAGAACGCAAACCGACTTCACTTGAAGTAAATCGATACTCAAAAGCTATCAAAACATTCGCTTATACACGAAAAGTCATCCGCTTTTTGGCTACTAATTTTTGCCCAATACGAATTATTGTAGAATTTTGAAACTGTAGCTCGGATAGCCATCGACGCCGTTACCGAAAAAGCGATTATTTAACAACACGTCGTTCGATTTCAACGAGAATTTACGATCGCAGAAGCAAATACAGTATCATCGATTATGATCGGAAAAATAATTTTCATAAAGAAATGGAGCCGAACGTAGGAGAAATTTCATCTTTACAAAAGCCGTGATGTTCTGTGATCAGATCATCGAGCGATCAATTCTTGGTACAATCCCAACTTCGATTTCGACGTAGCCGATCAGCTGAAATCATCGTTACGATTCTATACTTATTATTTACCATTCGACAGATATAATTTCGGTAATAGACTACATCGTGTGATACATTCGGGAAAAAAAAAATTGTAACGCGATCGTGTCGAATGTGACCGTTTGTTGAACGATCTCGCCTATATGCCCTCTCTCATGTATGGCATCGTACCAAAATATTTGATATTGTTAGACCCGCTCTGCGAAATTAGTACATCGTGATGATGAGCATAACGGTTAAAAATAAAATTCGAATGCTGCAACAATTACAATGTACGCTAATAATAAATGTATTCCGAAAATTTCTCCGAAATACCATTCGAAATGACGAAAAATTGAATTGAATGTTTTTTTTTTCCACGTTGAATAACAGCCGATTTTATGGTGCACACCGAAAATCAACAAATTTTCGAACAAATCGTTGCGTGCAGATGCGACTCTCTGCAATTCAGTTCCCTGTGTGTATAAATCTATTTAATATGCACGCAATTGAGTAGAATAAAACACACGGCGAAAACGAGAGCTAGGAATCCAACCGGCATGAATGTAAAATAATCGACACTAATGATTAAAGAGATCTGGGTTGTTCTTTTGAACCTAGATAGCCCGGCGTCCAAAGCCAAACAGTACAACGGCCATCAAACGGAGATGCGGAGCAACGTTCGAGATTCCGATATACTATGTTTAGAGAAGTAGGTTAGGGCAGCTGTTGGGCTGATGTCGGCTTTCTTTTTCGTCGGGCGTACCTGACCAGCGCGTAGCAACGCGTTAAATTATGCTCTCTACTTCAGTTTTAAGCATGATTTAGCATATTGAAAGAAAAGAATTCACTTTGTCCCGCATCTTTTCTCTGCTCTCTTAGAAGTTAGGTCGTCTACCTTATAAGTTAGACCGTCCAACGCGTCATACCCGTTTTCGTTAGCCGGGGAATCCCCGGTCCGACGTTCAACCGCGATACCGTGAAGAGCGTCTGCGATCACATTGCAAGTGACGAAACGAATTTGGATCAACCTGTTTCGCCGAATCGCGGCTTGCTGCCAGTTCTTAGATGAAACTTTGCAATATTTCGACAATTTCTCAGAAAACATTGACGCTAAGTACAAACTTTTGAAACGCTGTTACTACGCCTGCTTATTATTGATAACGTAAAACACTCACGAGCAGAACGATGAAAACAGGTGTTATTTGAGGTTGGTAATTTATTAATGTTAATAAACAACAATTTTGAACGTCAAACGCGTTACGTAGTTAGTCCGTAACTTTTGATTGTATTATTCAGACGATGCACGGTGCTTGATTAGCGAAAGCTTCAAAGGCAAACTTATTATCATGGAGGTACTTGGATGTGGAAATCATATACCAAATAATAAAAATAAATTCAATAATAAAACTCAAATGGACGGGTGGTTTTTCATGTTCCGGACAATATTGGAAATAAGGATTAAGAGAAATAAAAAGCGGCTGGAGAGTGATTTGATTCTGACTGATGATTATTCGGAAGGCTGCTTTTATATACATATCTACATCATATATTAATACTGAATTGAAGATTTTTCGTTAGTGATTATTTTATGGATAAATATATGAAAAATTTTATAGAAGAGAGTTTAGTGAAAATTGCCTTTCTTATTTTATGTATGTATAATTTTTTTTATGTCATTGTAAACGTTATTCGATTAATTGCAATGTAACAATACTATAAAGTAAAATTATTTGCATGTGAATTTATATAAATAAATAAAAATATATATATATGTATATGTACACGGTACGATTATTACATGTGACGAATACGAGAACGGCAATAAACAAAAACAGTTTAAACCGGAAATCACAAACTCACCGCGCCTTTTCTTGCTCGGCCGCTAAAATCATAAATGGAAAATAATATAAAATATAGAAAAGGTGGTTGGTGATGGTGGTGAAACGCAATTAAACGATAATGTGCGGGGTAAATAAATAAACAATATGATAAAATGATGAAGATAAATGGAAAATTTGAAAAACAATAACAGATGGCGTCGGAAGAAGTTAGTTTTCCTTGCAAGGTGTACACGAATAAAATCGAAGCAAGAGCCTTCAGGAGCAACATTCAATTCACTGTTGGATTTTTTCTTCAATTTTTTTCAACTCATTTTAATCTACCAATGCGACTTACTTCTCCCTAGGCTCATCGACAGCTGTAAAACATACAATGCGAGTTATTAATCGAACTAAATACCCGCCATCGTGTCAAATCTATATGTATCCGATCAATTTTACATGATCGGAATTCAAATATAAACGAGAAACGGATCAACAACAGTCGCCACCTTTTTCTTTCCTTGTGATAAGCTTCGCCAAGAATTCTACTTTCATTATAAAATTATATCGATGAAAGAAACTTTTCGTTGTAAAAGCTTGATAATTTCACCCCACGAATAAATCGAATAATCTATAAACTTCTCGTCTTCGGAGTAATATTTTTTTTTTTTTTTTTTTCAATTCGATTTATGAAATGATATTACGAACATTTTTTTTTTTTTCTTTAACAATATTTTTTCAACGCCAAACTTACGGCTGAAGTTGAGATTGATGGACGCGGCGACTTCTCCCATCTTGTTCTTCGCCTTGACCTTGTAAAGTCCGGCATCGGTCTCTATTACGTCGTCAAGCTCGAGTACAACGAGGAACTTGTTAGTCCCGATACTTTGTATCTTGAAATTCGTCCTAGCGTCCTCGTTCAGCTGTGTCTCTCCGCGAAACCATGATATTTCAGGATTTGGGGAACTCAACAGCTGACACTCGAATATCAACCTGTTACCCTCGTCCTCCTGTCGCAATTGCGGCTTCTGCGTAAAGCTGGGGGCAAAATCTTCGGCGACCCCCATCGTGCTGGGGTGCCTGTACACATCAATTTCATCAATGTTACAAAAAGTCCGGTCCTTGTCACGATAAAAAATATCTCAATGGCCTTTGTCATTTTTTTTTTTTTTTACCGTTTCACCCATTGGATTCACTGATTAGATGAAAAAAAAAAAATCCCCTTCAAATGATCATTTTTATACTCACGCCTAACTCCTGTTCCTGCCTTCGCTAATTACAGTCAGCCGGCACCATCTACCTTATTTAATTTCGCACCGATCGATATACACCTAAAACGAAGATAAGAAAAGTTATGAGTAAGACGAAGGGACGACAAATATTATCAACAATTTCCATACCGCATTCCATTGTAATTTGACTGACGTTTGAAGCCTGAACATTTCGAATTTGAATCACATTTGTTAAAATTATACATTTGGCTCTATAATGTCTGCTCTATTTTTTGCATCGAAAAACAACGTGACAGCAACGATTATTTCGAACCATTTCGAACAGATGACATCATGTTTTCTATTTATTCAAACGATTTCGAGAAATTTTATCCGGTAATCATACATTATTTATAACTTTTCCCGTGATTCACACATCAAATTAAAACAGTTTTTACTTTCTTCACTTCGGCATTGAATTTGTTAATACCGTTCTCTCTTCAAAACTACACTAACGCAAAGTGCTTCGAGATTCATTTCCTTCATTCCCGAATATCAAGATTTCGACAATTTTCAAAGTTTCTCAAATTCATTGTCAAATATCGGTTCGACAAGAAGAAGAGTCCGAAAATAAATATGAGTGCACTTTACGAATCGATACAATGATCTGATAAAATCTAGCTCGAATCCGAGATGTTCAGGGTCAGACGTTGGTCCAGTTGGCGTGGAACGCCCCACATATTTGATCCAATTTTCAAACTAGGTGCGTGGATTTAAAACGATGATTAACCGTAACAGCTGGGCTCGAGAACTGAGCAGTCTATTATTTGCAAATTAGGTAGAAAATACCACCCGAATGCCATTTGATCTGCGATCTCGCGTGATCAGGGCAAAAAGAATTCTCTAATAAATAATAATAAATAGTTAATTGGTTGGTGAGAGGTTGCTAAATAGCGTTGTTAACGACTGTACCGCGTCAGGTCAAACATCGTTATTTCGCAACTGCAGTATTACACGTGTATAATTAACGTCACACGAACGTCTGAAGATCGGGGTAATTAATGCCCGCCCAATTAAACCGAGCAATGTTTTACGCCGTATTGCCAAAACCGTCCTACGCTTCAACATTTAACACCGCTGTATCCAACTCGCTCAGTGATGCTAAATTTTAAATGACCGGAAATTTATCAGGGATGATAAATTATCACCCACGGGATTTAATAGAACTTTGAGTCATTTGTTTCCTCGTTCCACCCGCTTTCAACCTCTCGTGATTTCAAGAGCATAATAAAGTTGATCCCTACAGATTAACTTAGATGTTCCAGACCCGGTCTACAAGCGGTGAAAAAAATGAACGTCAATGACGACCGGAATGAGCCGATGGCCGCCATGATTCTATCCATGGCCCACCTCACGACTTTAGGATCTGCGTTCAGTCGACGAGGACTTAATTTAACAAACCTTTATGCTGTTAACGTTTCTTTCGCGTATGCACGATAGAAAAATGTCGGTAATTTATACTTTTGAGAAGGCAAACGAACGTGATTTGCAATGAAAGTGTCCTCGACTCTCTGACGTCGCAGCGTCACGTACGCAACATTGCATCATAATACGCTGAAATAACGTTAATTATCACTCGAGTTGGTTATTTCTTTCTTCACTCAAGTCGATACTTTGTTTTTTATTTCATTCAATTTCACTCACTAGCCGGCTATTTATTTACCGCACGTTTACTCAAGTATAATAATACACTGTCGGATAATTTTATACCCCAGATTTAATTTACGTCACTAATACTCGTCCGAGGTAATAAATTAGGGATCAAAATACATATAATCCCGCGACACGGAGTCATATAGTGTTAAAAAATTATAGCAGAATAAATATGTATGCGTATACGTAAAAATAAAATGAAATCCAAAGCCGTGTCACGTGAGATGGTGGATTACGCAAGGAGATCTATTTCCATCCATACTTCGCGCAGAATTCTTCCAGTTGTACAACGCGTCGAGGTTCCCCGCGTGCCTATGAATAATCTCGAAAAACGTTAAACCCCCGTTTCCATTACCAGTTTCTCATATATACGCAATACGAACGGTAAGGCGGAGTATCGAATCGGAATTACGCAAAATACGAAACGTTGCAGACTGCAGTTCGCTAGAATTTCCCCGAGTCTATGACTGAATTAGAACGTCGATGCCCTCTTTCTCACTCTGCAGACCGTGCAGCGAGCTATTCACCGGATACTTACGCTACTTTGACGTATAATCGAGCAGCTGCTGCCGGCGCTTGGGTCTCGATTTGCACAAAACCGGGAAGAAGCAGAAATCCCCGGATAATGAAAATCGGTAGAGATGAGACCGAGCAAAGAATGTACGTAACGGGAGTTTTCCGTGAAACTCACCACTTGACGCCGACAGATAGGCAACCCAAGGGCCAGTTTGCATATATGTAGCTATACAAAATGTATATTCGGTTGCCTATCTGCCGGCGTTTGACGGTGAGTTTCACAGAAAACTCCAGGTACAAGCGATGGAAATTCGTTATTTCCAGCTGATCACAAAAGTCCTCGACTTTGACAGCAATCGCCACGAAGATTGTAAATTTGGCTAGATACTTGGCCGAACTGTACCTGACGATAAAAATTTCATCTATAACGCGCTAATCGCGTTTCGAGTAAACAAATGTGTTATCTATACGCGTTTATTTCGACCTAGAAGTTATAATTACAACATGAATGATGCATTTAGAAACTGTCTTCGTTCTCTGTTACTCATACGACTGGTTATTATTAGATACTGAGTCAAAGAAATCAGGAGCTTGCTAAATGTAATCTATATCTGCCCTGATGTAAGCTTCTGCAACGTTAAAAGCGCTTTCGCTACCATCCGCTTGTTTTAAACAGTTGAGAATCTCTTTTTCGTCGTGTCAAAGTAACGCGATTGGACCAACAAAGGAAACCGGAAATCGAATCGCATTCCTCGCCCATTCATCTCGTCACTTTCCCAACAACAAAGAGTCCTTTGAACGTCTTGAATCTGTGAAGCTCAAATTCCACCCAACCTCCGAAACTGAAATTTGTGCAATATATTTTTATCGAATAATTTCCCGATGATTCGAGGTTCGGAGAAGTTTCTGTCTTGTAAAAGAGAAGAAATCAATCTGAAATTATCTTTAACGAAGATATCTTTTTCAAGTACAGATCGAGTGCGTTCTCCAAAACTAGATTTCGAAGGTCGATTGATCGTGGTCAGAATGCAACGACGAATAGTGTCCGCTATTTATGCCAGATGTTTCTTCTTCGAAATGAAGAAAAAAAAAATAAATTGTTGGGTCATTTTTAGAGAATGCCAAAGCCTGCGAAACCAAAGGCCGACTTGTACTCCGGCATCTCGAGGTATTTCATAAGTTTGTGTAAGAAGGGGATTTTTTTCTGGTTTTCGGTTTGATCGGGCGGTTAATTTGGTTGAAAACTCGTGGAACGCCGGGTATTTTTACACCTCGAGAATTTAGCTGTTTCGGTGTAGTTATCGGGGCGGGGCTAAGACATCGACTGCCACCTACGCCACTTCGGGGCCATCGCGAGACGGAATCACGAAATAACTTTGGGGAGTATGGCGATATCCGTCCAACAAAGCGCAGAATCCAGTTCAGAGTGCTACTTCGCTTTACCTCCACTCTCTTCTTCCTCCTCACGTTACGCTCTCTAAAAATAATCCCAACATCGAGCCTAGATACCTAGACCAGTCTACGAATAGTTTTTCACTGGCTATCTGTCGATCGCGGACTCCGACTGCTTATCCTTATTCTCATTTCACCCCGTTTTATATTCACTCCCGTACCAATTTTTCTTTTATTTTCCTACTTTTTTCTTCTTGTTCGACCATAGAAAATTCGAAAATTATACACGGTATAACGATAATTGAGAACTATTACAGCTTCGATTACGACGATCGTGACAATTACAATTATCCCATCTCACGTGAAAATATTTTATCTTCAATTTTTAACTCCGAATTAAACATAACGCGCGTAATTCTCGTTAAAATTCTTTTTTTTTTCTGTACTCGTTACTATTATTAGACAGAGTTTTAGATTGCGTAAGTTGTCGCAACGGGTTGAAGAAAACTTGATATTCCTTTCAATTTTTGGTATCGTATATATGTAATTTAAAATATGATTCACTTCACGGGGATCGATCACTTTTTACGTGCGTTGATTTATGTTATTTCAAGTAAATTGAACGAATAAGAAGAATTAATCGCGTTTCCGTTTCACTGCGAGTGATTTTTTTTTTTTTTTTTCTTTCATTTCATATTTCAAATGAATATAATCGTTTAAATTTTCATCACCATGCCGTATTTTAAGCAAGCTGTAATAATTTTTCCGAATTATATTTTTGGTCACTTTTATAAACGAGATTTGCGCATACGTATTTCATTCAAATTTTCAACTTTTATACTTCCTTCGACAACTCGCTCATATCTATGTACATAGATGATACAGCGATGCTATTCAATTTCGAAACGATCCGCGCACTGATCGTGAAATATTAGGTACAGCTGTATCGTCATCTCGAATATTTTTCGTAACATGAATCACCAAACACTTGATACCATCATTTGCAGCCAAGGACGTGAGGAGAATCATACTTTTTTTAAGTTTAAAATCCGGACACCATTTTTTTTTTGTTTTTTAATAGTTGCTATACTTCAGTTTAAGTATTTTTAAATTTTCTCGTTGCTATTTTTATCCTTAGCTTCCGTTCACTGAGATTGCGGTAAATATTCGACGAGAACAAAAAAAAAAAAAAAAAAAAAACCTACGCTACCCAAACGCAGAAACGATAATCGTAATAATTTTAGCATCGATAATCTAGCTACGGCTAACGAATTGTTAAATCGGTGCTGTGACGAGTTTTTTGTTTCCTCATATCTTGCAATGACAGAGCGTTGGAAGATTGGAAAGACAGAGAGAAGTACCGAATCGAAAGAAAGTCGAGTACCGTAACCGTAGTCAATGGTCAAGGTCGGATGAGGTGATGCGAAAGAAGATGGAAAAAAAAAATAATTAAAAAATGAGAGCCAAGCATTCTACTCTTCTCGAATTTAACATTTCTCCGAAGAATAATTTCATTACGAACTGATATATGAAATCGCGTATCTTATCGTCGCGCAAAACGTTAACAAACTGACCTATAAATAATATCTTGTAATACCGAGACGTTTTCGAAATATGCGGATATTCTATGAAATAAAATTAACGCTAGCGCAAAGTAGGTAGATATAATAGACTGCTGCTCTAGCTGCGCATACTTAACTAGATAGACATTACGTATTATACCAGGTATATCCACGCACTGACAATCAACATAAGTATGTGCGCGCGCGTGTGTGTGCGTGTGTGTGTGTGTAAAGTTTTCTCGTCTTTTCGGTAAAGTGCACAGCGATTTCGAGGAGAAAGATCTCTAGATCCTACCGAGCCTCTTGACCACGACTGTAACTGATTCGAAGCACAGAGTTTCAACATACTTCGGATATAATAAGTGAGACATTAACGTGTGAACATTTTACACACTCAAACACATACACAAACGATCCATTTCAGTATAGATATATAATGATTAATCCACTGTTCGCAAAGAAGGAAAAGAAGAAGAAGAAGAAAAAGAAGAAACAAATGGAAGACTAGAGAAAAAATCTACGTTACGAATGCTCGAAGTACGATACATGATTGTCAACGATTTTAAATCAGCATCGTTACAACTTACTTGGAAATTTTTTTTTAATTATAATCTTCTTTTAGCAGCTCGTGCTTCACAGCTATAACAATAATAGAAAAATCGTAGAGTATAAAAGGAAAACTAAGATCTCGGAGTTTAGAACTGAAACTGACAAGTGCCGGTAAAACGTACGATTTTTTTTTCTTCCAATTCTTCCTGTTATTCTTTTTCGTGAAGTGCGGCTGCTCGTTCAATTCGAAATTAGATCAATTATTTTGTTGCCATTCTTGTTTTTTTTTTTTTCTTTTACTTCTTCTTCCCCTTTATTCTTGTTTTCGATCTTACAAAAACGACGATACGTATGTATACACATAAATGTTACACAGCATAATATCAACCGTACAAAGAGTAACGAGGAAGAAGAAGCAGGAATGAAACGAAAAAAAAAATGAATAAATAAATAAAAAAAAAAAAACGTAATTAATTTACAAAGCACCCACCACAAGTAAAATTCTCCAAAATTTGTTTTTCCTTATCCTTTGTTTCTATCTCTTTCTTTTCTTCCTTTCTTAATGCGCCGATATCGTCGCGGTATAAACGAGATTTACAGCACTTTTACAATGTACGAATTACTGTTTAAGAAATACGGATAAAACTGCGATATAAAATATGTGTGTATAATACAACGTACAAACACGTCCGGGCTTTCGAACAATTCGCGCAAACGATAATTTCTCGACGTTGTTGTTATATTTTTTTTTTTTTTTCCCCCCTTTTTCTTTATATTGTTTCAGACCTGGTTTTTTGTTTTTTCCTTTCCTTTCTATCCGTCTCTTTTCTTTTCTTTTTTTGCTTTTTTTTTTTTTTTGCCTATTCCCCCTTTAACCTCTTCGCAATATTACAACGTGTGCGCGTATTTTGGATCGTCGTATAATGTCGTTCGCCTCGTTTGAATTGCCCGTCGTCCCAGTCGCTGGGGCCCCGCGCACGAACTAACCAAACTAAATCTATTTCTTGACGGTCGGTTCTCGGCCGCCAACCGCCCTCGCCCAAACCAATCCCCTCCTTTTCTCCACCTTTCATTCCGCATCCCCTCTACTTCGATATATAGACGCATGTGTGTGGGTATTCCGCCTAACTCGATGTCGCACAATTTTCACTACATGTGTTCTTCCCCTGTCTAACTATACGTGTACCTAACTACACTGTCTAACTGTACGTATACCTAACTAGTGTGTCTATCTATGTTTAAATAACCTATACGTACGCAGAACGTGTAATATTTTAGTACTTCTCTACACGGTTGTACCGCATATTTCGAAGTCACGAGTAATTCGTATCCGTATCCTTGACGCGTTTTTTGTTTTTACTTTTTCATTCCTTCCTCAAGCCCGCTTTTCAACTATGTTCCATAACGTAAATTGTACAGGAGACTCGGTGGAATAACTCGGAGCAATTAGCTGCAGAGCTTGTATAGCTAGCGTAATTTTTTTTTTTATGTTCAACGTTTTTCATTTTTCTTCGCCGTTCGATGAACGCCGTTAATTCCTAAAACCGTGAAAAGATAAATAAACGATGATCACTTGACGCGAAAGCTCGATGAATATTTACGGCTTGAGGTTGTTACAATAATACTTACCTCTGCATACGATTCATCGATTTCTTTTCCGAAAAAGCTCCTCGAGCATTTTGCATCGCATTCACGTTAAATTTCGTTAGTCAAATCTTACGTGATTTTTAATTGTTGTAGTCCCCCCCCCCCCTTCTTCTTCTTCTTCTTCTTCTTCACTTCTCTTCGAGCCAAAAAAGTCATCTGAGAAACGCGAGAAAGTCAACGAAAAAAAAATCGATACAAAAAGGCAACATCGTAGCCAGAAATATAATTATCTTCATTGCAATAATAATGAAATCACACTCGAATTGAAATGCAGTTGTCGCTGTTTAATTTTCCCTCACTTTGCCAAACTTTCCAACGACGAAACGCGCGAGATTAATTGATCGTGAATTGAACGTCGAACCGCGTTGTCAACGGCGGTTATGTTTAGTTCCGCTAGAATAGACGCGTATAATGAGGTATATAGATAGATTGGTCATACGTATAGGATTTTCAGGGGAACGTATCGCCGCAAGTTCGGCCGATCGTTTCACTCTGACAAGTTCAGTAGTAACGGTCAACGGGCATAAAGGACGCAGAAACACGTACGTCGTGCTCTTCCACACGTTCGCACAAACGATACTTATCTACACGAAATTTGACGTCACGCTTACATCTAGCTGTCAGAATCGCGCGGCTGCCTGTTGATGTCATCGTGAAGAAGCTCGCGTTCTAGGAATGCTCCAGTTTCCCCTGTGATTTTCACCTTTTATTTTTATTCCCGATTACAATATGCAATTGAAATGCAAGTAATTGCATCACGAATTACGTTCCCTTTCTGTAATTGAAATGGAATGAAATAATATGCACACGCTAGATTTATATTCTTTAATTTCAATGTAAAATAAAATAACAAAATTACATCCGCATTTTGTAATTAAGAGGGGTGAAATGAAATACGAATCAAGTCCGTTCTTAGCGTTTCAAAAAAACAAGAAATTAAATACAATTGCACGTTTGTGTTTCGTAACTTGGGCGAAATAAAATACAAATTGTATTACAATGAACGGAGTATTTGATTTTTATTATTTTAGCAGTGTTTTTTTTTTTTTGTTTTTTCTCACATCCACGTCGACTGTTGAAATTTGAAACCAAAATTATCAAATTGAACTTGAGGGAAAATTGTACAAAGAGTGCGGAATGGTTCTGTTTTCGATTCTAAGAACATTTCGAACGGTTTTAAGTACGATAATTCAAAGATTTTGTGCAAATAGTCTGAAACGGTTTAAATACGTTTGACGACGAATTCTAAGAACGATTCTCCAGACCGACGAACGGAAGCGCAAGCATAAACTTTGACAAGAAAAATTGGCAAATAATTTTTCGCACAAGTTCTCGATTATGCTTGAATAATTTCTACATATGCTGAAACTCTTGTAGCTATTATCAGCTCTACTGACGTTATTAAGGCATAAGATAAAAAAAAAAAAGATCGTTGCATGGAAGAATTTGTCATCGCGAATGAGTAAATATTTGATAAAAGAAAAAAAAAAAAAAAAAAAACAGCAAGAAACAAAGTAAATATTAACACAAGACGAAAGAATACCGCATGCAAGCTTTATTTAGCCCCGAAGAGTCGTTAAAACGGCAACTATAATCTAACAAACGTATAAGATAGAACTTTATAGATAACTGTCCATTGTGTATTATATACAAGACTCTAAAAATTGATCTCGGACTGTCGTAGGAATCGGGAATTATACTGGCTGACTAAGTGATGCCAACGTTTAATAGTCATCTGTGTCGTCGCGAATGACAACCAATCAATTTCAATCCGTTAACAAATGTATATACATGCGTACACATACATACATACATATATATATATGTAATGTATATAATACAGAAGTTAGGCGGCGAGTATATACCTAAATTATATATCATCTAGACGTAAGTATTTACATACGTGTATACCTGTGTACATAAGTATCTATGAGGACCCGCGGTTAGTCATCGCGGGATGCTCGAAAGTCATCAACCGGACGTGCCAAAAATAGTTCAACTTATAAGTTTGTACCTATTCGTATATTGGACAGTAAGATGTGTATAATGTATGGATGTAACGAGGCGTCTATAGGCACTGTGCATTGGCAAGTGCCCTCTTATTATACAAATTTATCCCACGGGTTTAACAGTACGATGAAATTGAATGTTATAAGAAACTTTTTTTTAAAATGGACACTAAGTGTAACCGAGTAACTGGGCGAGAAACAAAACTTTGAAACGAGTATCTTTTTCGATTGGACTTCCGAAAGAAATGAAACGTCAACTGTTACATACAGCTGTAAACATAATCGAGAAATATAGTTCAGAGTACAATACGAAATTGAGTTTCTTAGTGGCAAAGTAGAAAATCTTGCATGTGTACGGTTAGTGGGTTTTTTCGTTCTGGTCACTTGTACTCTATTTTCTTGTAACTATGACTACAGTTTTATATTGGTGCACTAATAAATTGATGTTAAGATATTGTTTGATTGACGGTGAAGAAAAAACAAAATTTTATCACGTTTCAAGAACCGAAAAATTTAGTACAGACGACTCTAATTGCAATAAATTGACCAAATCGTTACTTGTAACAAATTTTCTTATTATTACAACGGTATTGAAACCGTTACTGTAACTATAAAAATTCCCTTAGAATCTTCTATTTAGTAACTATAGGCAACGAAATTTTACTTGGTTACTGTAACGATACAAATCCCCCTAGAATTTTATATTTAGTAACTATAGGCAACGAAATTTTACTTGGTTACTGTAACGATACAAATCCCCCTAGAATCTTCTATTTAGTAGCTATAACAAACGAAATTTTACTTAGTTACTGTTACGATGAAAATTCCCCTAGAATTTTATATTTAGTAACTATAACGAACGAAATTTTACTTGGTTACTGCAACGATACAAATTCCCCTAGAATCTTCTATTTAGTAACTATGGGCAACGAAATTTTACTTGGTACAAAAATACGAGTATATCGATGACGTTGAGGAGAATCTGGCCTGCGGTGGAATTTAAAAAAATCTGTATATATTTAGTGCTCTATTATCGTGAGTTTTGAGGAAGCGATTTGTGATTTTGAGAGGCGAAAATGTGATCCAGGATAGGGTCAGGTTAGGATCAGGTCTGGCAAGCAGAACGGCTATTCTATATATAACCGGTCGCCCCTCACTCGTGAATCTATCTTTACATATTACAATCTATACCGCCGAGCCTCCAGCTATTTGGCGGCTGCCAGTGGCCATATTGTATACCCACGGCTTCGCTGGGTTATGTAATAATCGGCGGGCCGATTCCCGCCATTAAGCTGTCCGTCAAAGATCATCGCGTTTAAACAACCCGAGGGAAAGACAATTTTTATCGATATTTCTTTTTTTCTTCTCATCCTTTTTCTTTCCGCAAATCATGTGATTGCAAATTTTATCGCATCGACATACCTGTAGGAGGGAATCTATAAATTCATATACCTAGATATTCGACTGTTTTTATCTTTAGAAACAATCGTGTGGTTATAATATTTTAAGGATGTTCTTCTTTTTCAAAATCACGCGTATTCGGCATTATATTACTGCATTATAAATCCAACCACCGCATCACGCATGTTGACATGTATACCTACATACATATGTATATTTTATATACGTGTACACATGGTTGTATGCATGGTATATTCCGAAATTAGATACGGCCCTAATGCGCAAGGTCGTTTCTAACGTGCAAGTTATGACCTTGACTACTACCACAGATATACGTATATAAATGTAACACAAGTGTGGCGTTCCACTTCAGGAAATACTTTGGAAACCGGTGCATTATAATCGGAGGTGTATGATATGAAACCGCTTCAATTTTTACGAACCCAAATCTAGCTTCGCATCTTGTTACATTCGACAGCGAATATAATGATAGTAATAATATCGTGGCCACATTATTTTATTTTTCATTATTTTTTTTTTCACATTTATTTATTACTCTTTTTTAAACCGAACGATTTTTTTATCCGACTAATTATTCATTCGTGAAAATATAGTGGGACAAAAAAATTTCTCAAATATTTACAATATACAACTTAAAAGTAAGGACCTATCACGTTCTTATTCTACGTAGTTGAGATCGAAGCGAGGTAAAGAAAATATGCTTGTAAAAATATAAAAAGTGAATAAGTAAAGTAGACGGATTCGGACCACTGCGCGAATCAGATAAGCTTTATAAAGCTTCCTATATACTCAGCTTCTAGATTTATATGACAGGTTATAAGTACTGGGGTAAGTGAAAAATCGTAAAACCAGAACCCGTGTTTATTGGTAAAACGTGAAACCCGAATTGCGGAGCGGCGAGTGATATTTCTGTTTAATTTTACACCAGTCGGATTTATCGAACCATATAAGTTACAGATACACCTATAACAGAAATATATGCTACGGAATGTTGTATCGCTGCAGTAGATAACTCAATCATTTCATCAACGATACGATGTATGTGAAATATATTGAGCTACAGATACCGGTATAATATCTTTGGTGATATATAAAAATAAGGATACAATGCGCAAAAAGAAATAAACATAAATTCGTGAAAATATTGCATTTTTCACCCTGTGCGTGAGCGGTGCAACGGATATTTTTCGCAAGTATTTGAGAAAAAAACGAACATGAGTATGAAAGAAAAAAAAAAAAAAAAAAACGAAAAATTACGAGCAGACCGGTTGATTAATATCTCACCGCGGAATAAAAATAATCCAATCCACGAATCTCTCCAGAATTTTTGCGGACAGAGACACAGATTGTTTGTACAAAATATCGCGTATCTGTAACGGAAAAAAATTATCGTTCCGTCTGAACTCTGATCGCAGTTGAGAATTTTTATTAATTTCAACAGGTAGATAGAGATCTTTTGACAGTTACACAACGTTTCCTCGATTAATACAATCGCACGATTGTGCGGAAATTTGATACTTCTTTTCACTTTCCTCTTTTTCTGGAGAATTGCCGATCAAGATCGCCGCAAATTTCTGACTGCCAGTAATATGCAAATTGTCATAAATCAATTTTTTAAGGTATGCACTTCAGTACGCTAAAATCGCATCTATATGCATACGATTGCAATCAGCTGTTGGAACAGGTGCAGATGTACAATATATTGGGGTGCTTTACGTTTAAGCCAACAATATGAAATGTATAATTATAGACCGAGACTTTGATGCCGTTATACTAATGTATGGATAACTTTATATTACGTGGGATAAAGTAAATATGACATAAATGCAGTTTGAACAAAAAAGAAAATCGCATGGTAAAATATTCGTTAAAAAGGGTTCTTTTCGAGTTGTTGTCCAGTTTTTAGAAGCGTTAATTGGGTGTTGAAAAGTCGGGATTAGACAAGAATGCGACATTTGTTTAAAATCGACAATCGAAGAGCTAACGATTGCGAATAATTTCGATCTGGATAGATAGGCGTTTTAAATATTCTGCATTATCGACGAAGGTTGCATTATCTTGTTTACATTATTTTTTCCCCCTCCGCAGCCTTTCCTTTTCAAACGTCGATTGAGACAGGATCTTGAAATTTTCTGTCTATGCTTCTTCACTGAATCACGACGGGTTAAACAGTTCTCGGGAACGCGTTCGGTACGATGTTTTCAAGCCAGTTCTATAATTATTGCAATGGAAATAGGGTCAGGTCTGTTACCGACCAAATACACGGCGAGGAGCGAGAACAGTCGAGAATTTCCATCTTTTTTTAATTATTTACGTTAGGACGAAAATAAAGCGGGGGAATTTGGCAACCCGAAATCATTAAACCGTATCTCACTTTTTTTTTTTGTTTTTTTTTCTGTTTTTTTTTTTTTATATCTACATTGCCTCAAATCCACCGTCGCAGAGTGTCATTCGATGTTACAATCGGGGTTACACCGACGAGTCAAAAATCGATATCAGGATAAGGATTACGATCTGAGATTTGTTATTGGAAAGTGTCCTCGTGACGTCAAAGCATGGTTGCCGGCGCCATTTTATCACCACATAACCTAAGTTTTTAATTTCAATGAAGGCAAATCGTAATTCTTGGGGTTTCAAATTACTCATGTTACATAAATTGATGAAACGTAACGGATTAATGTACATGTTTTACCATACGCACGCGAAAAAACACGGTCAACGATCAGCTGTCAACCTAGATGCATTAGTTTGACTTTTATTCCACCATGTGACGCATTGCAAAGTGACAATCCCAATAGACGGAGAATAAGTATGATGTATACAATTTTTTTCGAAAGGGATCCAAGACGAGTATTTAAAAAAAAGAAAAAAAAAGAAAAAAAAGAATGTACAAGTCGATATGAGATAGTCACTTTTTTTTGTAGGAAACGACAATTTCGAATTTTACTCGTTCCAAATTCACGTGCAAAACGTTTTCTGTGATCGTCTAGTGTTAGCCGAACAGATCATACGTAACGCTTGTGTCTTTAAGAGGTTTAAGAGACCTCCAAAATGGTCTATTATGACAAGAGGTATAGATTGTACCTATATTAATACATCTTCTCGATGTGCTGCGCCAAAACGCGAGGCTACAAATTGTTTACACCGTCGCCCTGGCTAAGGGATGAGTGAAAAAAAATGCCAGAGATGTCTCTGGCTATTTGACATATTTCTTTATTCTGCAACTTCTGCCAAGGAATTTTGTGTCCGTCACCCTGCAGCGAAAATTGAGGCTTAACGAAGAACGCGCGCAATCGTTTATGCAAACTGTGTATAAAATACATTCGAAGAATTTTTACTCCGCGACAACTTCATTATTATTATTATTATTATTATGCGGAATAGAAATTTGTTCGTATAACTTTCAACACGTAATACATATGATTGAATTATTTTAAAACATACTCGTACCGGCATCAACTATTTGTAGTACAGCCCGATCTGCGGCTAAATATCGAAATACATCGTTCACGTTTCAGCGGTGAGATCAAGAGCCTATTAAATGTCATGCTTAGACTTTCGGTTTTAACCCTATTTTCATATTTCTATCACAGCTCTTCGTCAACGAGAATTATATGCCACGTAGCGTCCGACGCAGGAACAAATCTTTAATCGTCGAAAATGGGAAAAAAAAAGAAAATAATAAATCCCTAGAGTTAGTAAAATTACCAGGGAATTAGACAAATCCTTTGGAAATAATCTGAAATTAAATCTGGAACGGTAAAGTTATTTTTTTTTACCTATTCCGGTAACGGGGGGGTGAAAAAGACCCCATCTTGTAAATTTCATATCCCGGGTACATCGTATCGTTAACGGTCCAATAGGGTATCATTTTCTTAATTTTTTTTAATAAAAAATCACATGTGCTAAAAAACTTTTTGCGTAAGTTCCAAAAATGGGGTCAGAAATTGATGTGTCTCGAGTCGAAAACGTTAGCTGTTCTTTTGCGGCGGGAAATTTAAATTGGTGTTGTTTCGCACCCCGTTACCGTTCTAGGATTAATATTACATATATTTCATGGCATATTGAGAACACTGTTGTTTACAATTATTTGATTTGGAAAGGAGAAAACTTTGCTGATAATTGGTTCTACACATTGGGAAACGGTCTCGCTTCTCTGCACGTTTTATGCATGAAGTTGTCAAAGCGCCTATTTTGAATTGAGTTATTCTGTGACAGAAGATGACTGCAGACATAGTTAACGAAGGCTGGGAACATCCGGCAATGAAAGTGCCTGAAAGTACGTGTATATGTATATCTGCAGGGTTGGGATTTATACATTTTGCACGTTTTACTCGAGGTAGTCTCGCAAGTATGTCGAGTCTTGTGTATATGGAACAGCTGTTCTAAACATAACCGTTGGACCATTCTGAAAATAGATATTATGAGTATGAGGACAGGACAAGACAGCAACCTATTATGCTGCCCGGAAAAATTGTGTTACAAGCAAAATACACGGGCGATCATACCGAGGATTCGACCATTTTTCTATTCAACATTTACCTCTTTTTTTCCTTCGATCGTTCGATCTACTCGCCAATTAATCATTATCTATGTAGTGGCAACTTATGTGAATAGCAAATTGAAAAATCTTCATCCATCACTAACGATAATAAATGTACGATTTTTGATATACGATTTTTTTTTTGCCTTCTGTTTTCCATTCAAAGATTATAAAAAAGTTTAATAAAACGGCGCATATTAACATGAAAGGGGAGAAAAATGTAGGGCACGTGGACTGGAGAAAAATTTTTAAATTGAGATAAACACCGTTCCATGGCAAAGAGCATCGTTGATATTATATATATATATATATCGTTAAGAGCATCGTTAAGATATATATATATATACATAATGTTATTACAGATTCTAAAAGTCAACAAAAATTTTGTATATTTATAAATTGAAAGTAAGACTAAGCAGTGGAAGGAAAAATTTCATCTCAATAACAGAACCAAAAAATAACAAGTCGAGACGAATATTAAGTTATATATAAGTCGGGCTTATCACAGGTATTTTGTAAAAATAAACTCGGCACGCTAGTATGTAAAAAGAGACATCAATCAACTGTATAAAGCATAACAAATGAAATAAGAATTTCTTTCGAAAGAATTGAAAAATAATGAACGCATGCATTCTGCAGTGACAAATAAGTTACATGTGACACGTATACGTATGCATATTAGTGTACAGGCTTGCGATTGACGAAATTTTTCACGCATGTTGCATCACGCTCTTGGCCAAATAATGATCGTTATTCACCGATCTAAATTCGTAACTAAGAAAATAAAAGCTCGTCTTCCTCATATTTATTCACCCGCGATTTACGAGGAAGAATTATTTTTTTTTCCCTTTTTCTTTTTTCTGTTACTCACAATACCACATGTAGGTATACTGCAAGAGCAAGGAACAAAATCTCTGTGCGTGTTTGAGGTTCTTTTTTCTTTATCACCAGAGAAAAAAATCGGACATACGACTCATCCGAAAAAGAAAAAGATTCTTGTTTGTACAATATATCGAGAACGAAGTTGCAGTGGAAAGAAAGTGAAAATAGAGAGAGGAAATGAACGTGGAAAAACAAGAAAACAAATGACATCGTTTGGATATTAAATTTGAAGAATCCTCAACTTTTCTTGCGATATCGCGATCACACGTAAACAATTTGCCAATTTCATGTATTATCGGAAATCAGAATGTAGTAGACCGGGAGAAATCCCTGAAAATATAGTTTTGGGTACAAAATACAAATTGGTTTTATACCTGCAAGCAGAAAATCTAGCAGGTGCTACTATTCTTTTCGGTTACATCGTCACTCGTACTCATCCCGATAATTCGGTAAAAAAATAAATTGATGTTAAGATCTTGTTTAGCGACGAAAAAAAAATACACAACAGTAAGCCAAACAAACAGATTTAACGTTGCTATAACCAAAAAAATTTAATAGAAGCATTGAAAACTGTATACACAGTAAATAGTTACTTGAATCAAAGTTTCTTGCGATTCCGGAATAATACACCCATAAATCCGTTACTGTATAACGATACTCTCGAATACATGTACCCAAAACATTGGCCTCGATGCACTGATAGACTGTAATAATTAGTAGCAGGCAATAATTTATTTTCGACAAATGTCACTATCCGTGACATATAGCTAGGTGCGACTAAGGGTGGGTTCCGAAACTATCTGGCAGCGCTAAAAATTCCCTAGGACAGAGACATGGCTAGTCACAAACTCCGCAGCGCAAAAGAGATGAAAGATTGTTGACAGCACTGGGAGCTAATTTTGCAACGCACCCTAAACCGAATAGAGTGCAACACACGACAGACGAATATGTGTGTGTGTGTGTGTGTGTGAATTAGGGTGGGGTGGAGGAGGAGGCGGTTGCTTGATAATATTGAAATAAGGAAAATTGTGGGTGGGTATAAGATGGGATTGCAGAAGGTGAGGATGGGGATGGATGGATGGATGGATGAATTGCCCAGAGCGTTTTCCACTTGTTGTTCAGACGCGAGGTATTTTTGGTAGCGGGCGTCGGCGTCGACGTCGGCGGTGGGCGCCGTGAAACACGGCGATGCCTCCGCTTCTTCGGCTCTGGATCCGCTGCTGCTGCTGTTGCTTCTGGCTCCGCGCATCGGGAAAGAGGATTGAAGGACCGAAGGCAGGCGCAGACCCAAGCTGCGATACCAGCTGCGCCGCGCCGGCTTGTAATTCGAGAGCCTCTGGCACCGGGCCGACCATATATGTCCGCTGCCACTGCTCTCAGTCCCTCTCGCTAACTTTCCATCTCTCTATCCCTCTCCGAGAGCGCAGGCTAGCGCGGACTGCCAATTACGAGACAATCTCTTTCTCTCTCAGTCTCCGTCATTCCCCGATACTTCAATCATCTATGAGACAATATCGGCATCCATTCACCTCGCCCATTTTCTCCCTATTCATGATTCGTTTACCTTTTGTTTTTCACATCGCAATTTTTCTTCAAATGCACGAAGCTAAAATACTTGCCGAATGGATATACCGATTCTATTATTAAAATCATTCTTACTTTTCTTCTAATTACAAAATTATATGATAGTCAAATTTTCAACAATTGTTTTATAGTTGCGCCGCCTTTCTCGCAAGGGCTATTGGGTAATTTGAAACTCTCAACATCTTGCTAAAAATGCGGTTCTACTCCTGACGGAGTACAATAATTTGTAGCGAATATGACGATTTTAGATTCAAATTCATTTTTAATATGACGTCATTTTCCTTAAGGCAGGGTGCGACCAAACCGAATAAATAGACTGTATCATGTTATTGAAATTCTTTTTCTAATCATTGTGACGCACCTCATTTCACATCAATGATTGTACTGTACACCAACGGTTGTAAATCTTGCATTATTATCGAAGTTGTATTCAAGAATCATCAACAACGCAGCAATACGAAAACATCGTGAACTTCACACATTACTTCAGAGATTGACAAGATAACGAAATATACCATAACATATTATAAACGACCTTTACAATTGTTAAGAATCACGTTACCTTGACTGTAATGAGACTATCCAAGGGATGTGCGTCACTGGCTGGGTCTCGTATTCGTCTGACATCCGTGACGTAGACAAGGTCATACAATCTTTTGCATGTTACTCCGTATGAGGAAGAGGCCGGCAAAATGAGCCCCCTGTACAATCGAATGGGATTTCAAAAAATGCCGATAACGGTTGGAATATATTTTTAGGCCAAAGACAATAAAATAGTGTTGTCGAAATTGGTTTAACGTCATTCCTCCCTTAATGGGATCCATTTTGTCCGCTTCTCCCCTACATATAAATATATTGTTGTCTACCGTATTTTATAATTAATCATTTTTCTTGACTATCAACAGACGTTCTAGGGTTGGCTTACAATTAGTTTTTCTCTCTTTTGCCTCTTGATGTTCTTTTACCGTAATCGTGTCCTCGTTGGTTGGGGAAAGATTTTTGTTAAAGACACTGTTGTTACTCAATAGCGCGTTTAGAGTGTGACAGAAACGAATGCCAAGTGTCCGATTCCTTGCGAAATCGGATAATATTTTAAGAAAACTGAACCGCGGCATTCAGTTTTAGTTGGACTTATGACAATTATTATACTTGCCGTTATACTCTCCCAGGCGTCTATATATTACTTTTTAGAGATGATAAATTATTATACCCTTGACTGTAACGAGCAGACTCCCCACGGTTACTTATAATATAATTGACGGTAAGCAACGGAATTTTCACCATTGACTAATAAACCTTGGTGTAATCATTAATTCGTTGGTTACGTCTGAATGGATGAGTCGCGATTATTCTTCTTCATTTTCAGAAATTTTTAATACACGAAAAGATTCGCTAACCTTTGAAGATTTCCTGTTTTTATGTATGAGAAATTATTACAGGAAGTGGAACGCGGATTACATTATTTAAAAAAAGAACCAATAACACTAATCGATCTAAGTCGCAAAGATATTAAGCAATAAATCAGCAAATCTTTGAAGGCAAAATAAAAATAAAAATTCTATGTTCATGATGCTTAATGAATTCATCTTTATATTACCCGAGGAATATTCGCAAAACCGTTAATGTGGAACTCAAAAAATGTAGAAAAATATTTTCGCAAAGTTTTGTCTTACCGACTACGTAAGTTTTATTTAGTTTGTTCAAGAGTATCGTTTCCGCACTTTTATGTTACTCATATTTATTTTTATCTTTCGTAAATTTTGGTTTTCAAACACAATAATGATTCGTATTGACGAAGTTCGTGCGAATAATATTAAAATTATAAGTATATGGAAATTTCTCTAGAAACAGGTGAGTTTTTTTTCATTTTTCCCTTCCGAAGTCGACGAATATCTCGAGTGAAGAAAAAAAAACCGATAAAATTCTACACTGAAAACATCCTAATTACCGTAAAAATCTATGATTACTTTTCAACGGCATTGTTAGCATAACGGAAAATTGCACCTTTCAAACGGGCCCGCGATGTGCGAGCTTGATGTTAAATTCTCCGTTTCGGGATAACAGAACGTTGTTTTAGATTCTCATTTTCTGCATAACTTTGTACGCAAAAGAAAGCGTTCGGTTTACGAACTTGACCGATGATCCCTGAGCCCCCCGCTGTTATTATTCGTTACAATTAAATATTTATCACTCGAGACAATTTCTGGACTCTGTTTAAAAGCAAATCTCCTTGCTTAACCATAGCTTGGTACTGCCAATTTTTGCTGTCCGGTCGATTTGTCTCCACGACACCGCCAACACGGTCGACTTTACAATGCAGTCGTCCGGCGGCTATGAAGCGCGAAAGTTCCCTGGGTGACAGAAAAAGTATACCAAGGAAAGTAGTTGAGCAGATCTTGCGATGCGAGTCAAGTTAACATCACAAACAAGAGTAATACTCACTGGTCGACATAATCCACTGTGACGCCGAAGGCTTCAGCCATGTACTGAAGCGTAAGCGATCTGTAGGACTCGAGGAGCTGAGTGTAAGCTAAGATACGCATTTCCCTAACATAGTAACGGTAATGGGGAAAAACGAGGTAATCTCTGCGCAACAATCCCTCAACTTGGGCTGAAACATAATTTTAGAAATGGATAACTCTATGAATCATGGTTTGGGATCTAATTTCTCATAACGGAAAATATGTAGTCTGAATCTTACCTAAATTTTTGAAGAAATCAGCGTAGTGGCAATTGTACAAAGAAAACAGATAGTCCTTGGTGTCGGGATTGGTGTGGAGAACTTCAAGAATTTCAGAACCTTTAATAATTTTGTCTCGAAGCTGGTTACGGGGCAAACTTATCATGCTCAAGTAGACCGTGTATCTGACGAACGTGTTGTAGTCCATCAGCTCATAGCTGGTGAACGTGCTAATTGTGTCCAGGAAGAATGTCGCAGCTTCCTTGAAGTCGCGGACTGCGATGCAGTAGGTTCCTTGGTAGACTTTGAGCCTGTTCCTTCTGTCCCAGTCTCCACCTTCCTCGATCAAGCTGTGCAGATGGAAATAATAAAGTTATGAGTAAGAGAAGTGAAAAAAATTCAGATATCTTTACCTCTTAGCCTTCTCTATGTTTCGTGTGACGAGATCATGGTCCATATAGAAAAGGCCGATCCTAATATTGTGGAAGACAATGTCGAGTCTGTGACCCAGAGATACCGTCTTATCGTAAGTTTTTCTAAATGCAGATATCGCTCCATCCTTGTCTCCGATTCTGCACAGATGTTCAGACTTCTTTAAATTCGCTTCTCTAACTTCCATCTCGCCTAGGTTTTGCTCCGCGTCTTCGATCGCCGCATCGAGCACCTTCAGCTGCTCCTGATTCGTCGCTACCATCTTTGCTAGAAAGGCCTCGTCTACAGTCCAATTAAGGTCCTGGCAAACTTCTTTGTAGAACGGCGCCATATCTGGGAAGAACAGCGCGAAAGGTCAGTTGGATTAGCTCGAAGAGAGGCGGGCTGCAACAAAAGTGCAACACGAATCGGCTGACGCTTTTTCAAATATGGGGTTAGGAAGCACTTTTCAAGATTTTCGAGGTTATGTTCCCGATGAGTTGACGATAACCGCAAAAGGTAGAAGAAAAGATCTATGGAGTGATTACGGGACTGGCTGGTATTTTGATGATTATTTTTTTTATTTACAGCCAGTAATTCCCGCATGCAAAAATAATACCGTGGTATTGTCTTACTTTCCGCTTTGATGGCATCGAGGAGCTTTGTCTTCAAGCTTATCTCATCTTTGTGCTCCGGTAAACCAAGCAGGAATTTTGTCTGGGCCAATTCCAAATTTGGATTCTTTTCCAGACCCTCTTCTTCCAAATTTTCCAACGGCATTTTTCTTCTTGACAGCTTCCTACGACTCAGCAATAAAGGAACAATCCCACTGTTAAGGACGGGAATGAATTTACACTTTATGGTGACACGCTTCTCTAGTTGGTCAAACGGTTCACTAACCGCCCCAGAGACAGCGCCACAAATCAACCTGCAAAGCCTCAAAAGCCCGTCGATATTACAGTTCCCGGTCGTCTCTTGTTTTCTCTCTTTTGCTTCGTTACTTCATTCTTCCTAATGTTTGCTATTCGGCGACATCGATGCATTTGAATGTCAACACATTCACCTACAGATATTAATTGCACAAACGTTTAACCGGCCTGATATTCATATAATATATTTGAGATGATTGGCTGATTACTCTCTTTCGGTACCAAATTCCTCATACATACTCATTCATCGGATTGATTCCAATTTTGAGAACAAAATTTTATGGAAATCATATCTTGATTCTGGCAGAATTACTGCAAAAATTTGATTCCAATTATTCTTCAAGTTTAATTCCTTTAATGCGAAGCGTCTTATACGATGTAATATTTCAACGATGATTATACCGAGAAAGGAACTGCAAGAATATTTGTAGAAAAAAAATTGGAGGCAGGGAGCACCGGTACGATAATAAATAAAATCCGCGTTTCGATTCCTATTAGTAATTATATACAATTTTAAATAACTCCAGACATCTACCGTATTAATTGTGAGTTGGGTTTTTTCCACACATCTTGTTTATACCCCGATGACGGTTTTAAATACAGACACAGAAAATATGTATCTATATGAATATATATATATATATATAATATATATATATACACCTATGTTTAGAATATACGATATTTTAAACCATATAAGATTGAAACTCAATCTCACAGATCGAAACTGACGATCAGTCTTACTCACCGTATAGTAAAGAGCTTTTAAACATCAGAAGCAAAGTTTTTTTCATATTTTCATCTTCTCTTTTTCCATAACTTGATTAATCGTCAAACTAATGTTCATTTCCATCAAGTACATATTTAAATCGAGCCGAAGACATCTTCGTATTCGTATGCGGTGCGAAATGATCTTACTGTTCCATCTCTGCGATAATTTCTGAATACGGGGATAAATTAAACGCGGCTTAATATCATCATTATATTGGTAGTACTAATAATGATAATGATAATGGTAATAACGATCATAACAATAATGATAATAGTAGTAATTGATATCGAACAAATTATACTGAATCATTCATTCAATCCATATTTATCGTTTACAGTTAAGGTATAGTCACATTATATTATACGTAGAACAATAGAGATTCGAAGCGATTAAAAAATATGTTTGGAGGCCACTGGCCCAAGCTCTCTTATATAAGATTACTTTCCACGTGGTACTAGAGACGAATTTCAATACTTTCTTACGGTTAATTCGTAGAAATTAACTCTTGCGTCATTAGTACATAATTGTTATTTATAAACCAGCAAAATTCGATGCTACATATGTAACCACATGAAAGGTAACCGTTATATGTACTTAATATGATTACTTGCTCCGTTCAACAGCAATTTTCTTTATATGTGTATATATATACTTAGTTATTATTTAATCCAATAATTTACAATTAAGTATAATTATATTCAATACGAATTAATAAATCGTAATCATTTACCTCATTATCATCGGCATCATCGTCAGTTACTTCGATAGGTTTACGTAGTAATTAACATTAACATTTATATTTCAATTTTAATTCTGATAATTATATTATTATTATTATTATTATTATTATTATTATTAGCATTAGGATTAGCAGTAGTAGTAGTAGTAGTAGTAGTAGTAGTAGTAGTAGTAGTAGTAGTAGTAGTAGTAGTAGTAGTAGTAGTAGTAGTAGTAGTAGTAGTAGTAGTAGTAGTAGTAGTAGTAGTGTAGTAGTAGTAGTAATCTATACTATTGTATAGATTCTCGCAAAGAATTATACATCTATTAGTTGCGAATTGTTTTAAATTTGTTAATATTACAGAATTCATTCATTTCTTTAAATTTATTTTTATCATTATCATTATTATTATTATTATTATTATTATCATCATCATTAATAACATTTTCAGGCCGATAATTTAATGAAAGAACATCTAATAATTAGACAGTTATTGGTTTTTTTTGTTGTTGCTGTTGTTGTTATTATTATTATTAACGATTTCATCTATACCCTGTGCATCATATTAATATCTCAACACATTCTATTTGATTACTTGATAAAATGTTACGTAAAATTATTAGTATTATTATTATTAGTAGTAGTGGTATTGTTATTATTATTATTCACTCATATATATATATATATATATTTATTATATATATGCACGCGTTTTATGTATGTTTCCAGAAACATTTAAAAATCATGTATTATACCTAAGTACTTAAATTTTCTTATCTGTACACATATATCACGTATTATAGGTATTTATGGTGTATGTGTACTATTTTATACCAATATAATTTTTTATTTATCATGCTAGTACTGCAGGTATTCGGGTATATTTATACGTGTATGAATATATAATAATGATATAATAATATTAAAATTTATTTCATATTATGGTATTATACTAATAATAGTATACTAATATCGGTATTATTATTATTATTGTTATTTTTGTTGTTATTATTATTATTATTATTATTACTACTATCATTAATATTTGAAAGTAATAAAAATAATATTATCAATAAATGTCATAACAGATTTAACAAATTTTAAGTCACAAGAGAGTTAAATAATAATTTGATCAAACGCAACGGTGAAATCAGACGTGAAAAATTAAACTTGATAACACCATGGACGAATTGAACATGACGGGCAATATTTTATCGAAAATTTCATGTATTCCATATTTAATGTGAAATTTTTTATGTCAAGCGGAAAATTTTATGACAAATTTCAAACAATGGTGGCAAATTTCGGAAGATTAATAATTTAATACGTTTTACTTATATACCCCTATATTTGTCGATTCGCATCATATTTTATCTTGTTTAGTCGTTCTGTTCGATGATATCTGTTCTACATTGAATAATATTTATAATATACCATATCAAACAGATATATCTAACAAACTGTTTAACTATGTAATATGTTTATAATCCATGGGGTAGCGCACCGTAATTCTTCTTATTATTTTTATTTCTTTTTCTCATTGTAGCTTGAATGATGAAAGATAAATTATAATTTAAGTACATAACACAGTTAACGTGATTGATGTGTGTGTGTGTGTGTGTGTGTGTGTGTGTGTGTGTGTAATCATCACCGTACGTCTTGAATAGTGTATAACACGGATAGAGGATAACCCAGAGGACAAGGAACAGTTTTAAAATCCATGCAGAGATATCATAATGGACCAGAAAAAAAATGAGATTCGTTGCAGGCTATTTTTCTGTGTTAAGATTTATACAGTGTACAATAAGTATAATAGGTAATGCTATAGAGGTACCTGCGATCAAATTATGCGTATACTTAAAAAAAAAAAAAGAAAACAAAAAGATATTACGTATAAATACGCACGTATATACCACAGAATGATGTACAAGCTCAACGGCGGGTATAATTGGATCATTTTGACAATATCATATAATTATGTATAATAATGCACATACCGACAATTCGAATTTAAATATGAAAATTACCTAGGTCGCAACGTCTTCAGAGTTTCCTCTTTGCCGATTAGCCGATTAATAAGATATTAAAATATTATTGCACAATTTTATAAGCAAGCCTAGATTACGCTTTATATTTCTCGACGCACAACCGACATAACACTATGGAACCGGAGGAAGTTTTTTTTTTCCTGTTCAATTATATCGCATTAAAAAAAAAAAAAAAACGGCGAAAAATCCGGCTCATAAGTGACTATCTAAGATTTACTTACAGTCGGCCCAAAAACGCAATAGCAATTCCGAAAGCCCCAAGTTTTAAACCTGATGAAAACAAGATCGCCACTTTAAGATCATTGACATATATTTAATTGATATATTCAAGGCTTAGCGATACTGGTTTAAACATAACAGCAGACGTAATTCAGACATAGAGAAGGCAAAATTCAATTTGCAATTCACGGTTGAGAGAATATTTGAAAGTGAAAAACATTGTTATTGTAACATAGCTTAATCGTGCAGGTGCCGATGATCCGATGAAATTTAAAATTTTTGTCGATTCACAGAGTTGGTGGAAAATCCTGGAGGCTAAAGTCGCGAGGTGGACAATTGAAAAAGCTTCGCGGCCATTTGCCTTCCATTCCCAGAAACTAGACCTAACCTCGAATCTAATATTCCTCTATAATCCGATGGTAAAAATATGGTGCGTTCTATCGCTTTCATCCGATCATTGCCAAGTCTGCGTTATATGCATTGCAACCGTCTCGACTAAGCCTTATTATAACTTGATATGGACAAATTGCAGGCAACGATTTCTTGTAAATTTAAACTATATATTTACAATCTCAACAATAATAATCTCTGATCAGATAATGCTAAGAAAAAAATTTGCATTCACTTAAAATAATAGAAAAAAACAAAAAACTAAAATCATCACAACGCTCAAATATTTCAAATTTCGGTATTCGAGATATAATATGTATACCTAATATACATATTTTTACGCAATCATTATATTTTCTATGTTTCGAATAAAGAATCATTCTTAAATTGATTTCCACCTCTTCCCGGACAGAACGGATTCTATTATGCACATATATACATATATATGGATATATATATATATGTATATATGTGTATAAGTACAGTATATATACAAGTATATTGCACGCAGGCCAGATTTTACACATGAATTAATTTCGTTTGACATAACAAAATTATCACATATAAAAACTGTAATTTTAATTGCATTTCCATTTATAATATATATATATATACCACCTGTTTACCGCTATTATACTCGCGTTTTTTAAGAACTAGCATTTATCGCCAGTCAATTATATCTTTTCTCCTAAAATAATTAAATTAATATTATCCCTGGTGGAAAAATATTTCTGAGTCACAGTGTTCCTGCAATTACTTGAAAGAAATTAGAATATTTTTAGATATAATCAAAGATTATCAGATTTTTCACAGAGTTTTTCATACTTACTCATTATCAGACTTTTACAGAATATTTCTGAATAAATCTGAAAAAAAAAACTATGAATAGTCTAATAATCTCTGATTATCTACGAAAATATTCTAATTTCTTTCACGTAATTGGAACACAGTGAGTCAGAAATATTTTTCCACCATGGATGTCCAATGATATTTCTCTAATTAATAATAATCATTAGTTAATAAAAGATAATATTAATAATAATAATTAATATTATTATAATAATGTCATACCTAAAACTGAACAAATATATAACAATATGTATAAACAATAATAATTAATTATTGTTAATCACCATATCGCCGGGACACAATTAAATCTCCTATATACTTATAATACGTATGATAACTATATATCATGTACTCAACCATCGTCGCATGTTATAATTATAATAATAATAATAATAATAATAATAATAATAATAATGACAACAACAACAACAATAATAATAATAATAGTAATAAAATTATTAATATTCATAATAATAATAATAATAATAGTATCGTATGATAGGATAAAAACCTGTGCATTTATACAGTAGCATACGATGTTTTTCTCCTTATCGCAGTTTTTTTTTTTTGTTTTTTATTCAAATGGCACCATAAGTGTCCCGTTGAAAGCCGAGGGTCGGGGTAACACTTCGAGGATTTAGTTTAGATTTGAGTTATAAGTATACGCGTAAAAGTTATAGCCAGGAAATAGTCGTGATTTTCACCGCACTACGTAGTGGATAGGTAGGTAACATACATATAATAATTTTGACTATTGTTAGTTTAGCCATGTACACATACGTCTATTATTAGATGCTGATAATATAATTATATAGAATTTCGTTAAGAAGAAAATAAAGTACATAACTAGTATAACTCACAGTTGTTAGAGCGCATATAGGATATAGACCAGGGCAAAGTGGATGATAATATTATGTGAGTTATTCTAAAATAATATTGTATACAGTTTATATCAATTCGATTTCACTTTACCCAAATATTGGAAAGAAAAGGGAATTGGAAAATTGCACTTTGCCCCTTGATGTTACAACTATGCGCCCTGGTCTTCCCTATATAATTACCTATTTATACTTACTTATCTTCAAATAAGTAAAAATCAAAATTTTACCTACAGAGCTGATTGCTTTGAGTCCGTAACAACGCGTGATTATTACCGATATATCTACGACACATTCTTGGCCACAGACTTTGCGAGCAACCTTTTATTCATTCGTCTTAAACTTGTAGCGTCGATGTTGCGAAAAATGTGATTTTGAAATTTTAATCTTAGATAAAATAAAACGAAAACGGCGACATCGTCCACGGATCTCGGAGATAAGGATAGAGAAGTAATTCAATTCTGTTCCCATTGAATATCTTTCACCTGTCTCATTTGTTTTTTTTTTTCTTTTTTAACACCGTTCAAAGTTTTTTCCGGATGTAAGTTGATTATTATCCACATTACAATGAGTAAACCATAGGCAGGCAGTACGTGTTTTGACGAGTGAATTTCGCAAGTTGGATTGTAAGTTCATACAATTTTATCAAGAATATAACCGTAACTAAACATATCTTGCTTTGATTTCGTTTCGCGTGCTATAGCATGCGATAATTGGCGAGTATTGAAGATTATTTTAGACCCAAAATGAAACTACAAACATATCAACGGCTACCATTTTTAATCTATATCAGTATATGAATTTACCTTCCAGGTATTCTTCACGATTTGATAACGTTTTTCACTTTCAAAAATCTACCCCAAATATAATTCACTCTTTATACATTGTATTTGTGTACTTCTATCTATACCGAATAATAAGTATCAGGTTTACTGTTGATATGTAACTAAAAAAATACTGCAGTTTGTAATATTATTTATACAGAGAGAGAAAAAGAGAAAGTTTCGATTTTTTTTCTTTTCTTCCAAAATCGTACGTTAGCGCCGATTTCGCGAAAGTCTATTAAAACTAAAATTGGACAAACTTTATATGATCAACATTTTTTCTTCGTCATAAATAAATAATCAAATAAAATAACAATAATAAATAACCTCCTTATCTGAGAGAAAATAAATAAAAATCAAATACCGATAAATAATTTTTCATATCACTCATCGAGGCTACGAGATATAAAGGCGAAAAAATTCAGATCGGACAGTAATAATAAAAATAATAATAATAATATAATATAATGTAATGTAAAAATAGAAAAAAGCGAGTAATATTATATCGATTACTTTGATTATCATACAGCGTCGTAGGCGAGGTCGACGGGTGGCCTGTGATGTGACGAAAGGTAGGAAGTCGCGGAGCTCCCGGGACCGGGTCCACCGCCCCCAGGATACCCTGGATAGTTGGCACTAGGCGCGTGAATCCCGGCGTGGGAAGGTGGGTAAGCGTCAAAGGAGCTGGTGTACGACCCGTTATAGGGATAGGGATTAGCCATGGGTCCTAGAGAGGGATGCATGCCGCCCATCCCACCCATGCCGCCCATGCCGTAAGTGCGTTGCATCAGGCTGGGATCGAGTCCACCGAAGAGATATCCGTTCGTGGAACCCATCGGGACAGGATAATGGGGTCCGGGTATGATGTTGGGATACGAATTACCCGGATGGGGGTGGTTCATGCTCGAGCTGTAACTGTTCGAAGTCAAATTTTCCACGGTATAAGACTTGCTGTGCTGCTGGGTCTCCGGGTGATGCCGATTGTTCATTCCGTACAACGAGCCGTAGTTGTCTGCCGGCGAATGATGGAGAGAACCGGGATAAAGTCCGGCGTGAGGCGGCGCGGGAGGCGGACTGTAATTCGACATGCTGGATGGCGTGAAACTTGGTAGATACGAGGCCTGGTGATGGGTATCCATCTTCTCCGCGAGAGACTCATCGCTCATAATGCTCTGCGAAGGGTGACGCTGGTTACCGCTGTCCGCTATGCTCGGTATCTGGTCAACCAGTGACTCCAAATCGCTGAGGCTCTTCGACGAGACGTCCTGGCCCCCAGTGCCACCTGTGTTGCTCCTCTTCACCGTATTGTACTGCTCATGGGAGTGCGGCGACATTGCCGGGTGCGTAGGGGTGTGCGGATGCGTGTGAGGGGGCGTCTGGTGAGAGTGGTGAGAGTGCTCGTCGTTGCCGAAACCCTGCTGGCTCAACGGCGTCGGCGTCGTCTGGTGGGGGTGGGTGTTATGAGACTCCGGCCGCCGGTCGTGGTACCCCATGTAGCTGTTGTAGCTCGAGTGTGACGGGGTTCCGGGATTGCTGTGGTGACCGTTGTTGTCGCCGCTGCCCGGGTTGTACGATCTGTGATCGCCGGCTATATTTTGCTGGGCGATGCTGGTCGGGGGTTCAAAGTCCGGGTGTTCGACGCTCGGCGATGTCAGGGGGGACGGCTCAAGGTTGTTCTCCGACGATATCGCCGTGTTTATCTCCGAGGACAAATCGGAGTGGGTGAACGATAGCGACATAGACTTTGGACTCTGGCTGTAATGATGCATGTGGACAGGGCTCTGCTTTGCACTTATGTTGTACGGACTGTCGTTCATACTCTGACCGAAGAATCCCGAATCCCCCATCGACGGGTACGGCGCCATATGGGGAAAACTGTTTGGCGGTGACATTATCGGTGGTGAAAAACAGTTTGGCACGGAATTCGAATAGTTGTCGTTATGATGATTGCTGAGAGTTTGATGTTGTTGTTGTTGTTGCTGTTGCTGTTGCTGTTGCTGCTGCTGTTGATGCTGATGATGGTGTTGCTGCTGGGTCTCTCGTTCCCTGCTGTCGCTTTCCATTTGCTGTTGTTGCTGTTGTTGTTGTTGTTGTTGTTGTTGTTGTTGTTGTTGTTGCTGCTGCTGCTGCTGTTGCTGCTTCTGTTGCTGATGTATTTTCTTCGGCCTACCACGCCGTTTCTTTATCACTTCACCGTTAGCATCAAGCTTCTCTGGGTCTGGCGCGGGCTGTTCTTCGATACTCTTTATCTTCTTTGGTCTTCCCCGCTTTTTTTTACCCGGTATCACACCTGTGCCCGGTTCTTGCTTTATCTGCACCGTGCTGCTCAAATCTGTTATCTGGTTTTCGCTGTCTGGTGTAAATTCGTTATCGAATATCGGCTTCCTGTCCTCCACTGGCTCCACCTCCTTTTTCTTCAGTTTCGAATCGGCGAAAACTATATCCGATTCCTCAAGGTGGCTTATTGCACCATTCAAATAATCACGGAACTTCTTCAATGCCGCGTAGTATGGAACTTTGTCCGCCGCTCGTGGCAGCTGTGCACACCTCGCACTACTCGACGGCATGACCCACATGTGCTATTAAATCAAACAAAAAGTCAGTCAGAATACCCCAGTTTGAAATATTATTCTATAATTTAAAAAATTAGAAAAATGCGAATGTGTGATCGAGGAAAAAAAAAACAACTAAAATCAAGAATACGGTAACTGTTCTATTCGATGGAATAAAATTTCTTAATCTTTGGATCCGATTTCCTTGTGTTTTGCGTACTTTTTGTAATTTATTTGTTCATGTTTTTCAGTGTCATTAATTCAACTTTACCGTATTAGTTCCATCGACGAGAGTTGGTTGCCTGCCAAATCCGAATTCTTTTTTGCCAGAAAATACTTCGTAGATCAATTTACCGTTGAATACGGCTATTTTGGGCTTATACTTTTGTAATTTTTCGAGTAACACGTGACTTCCTGAAACAATTTTAACAACATGTGTAAATGTCAGTTTATTTCGAACATGTACAAACATTCTATGAGAATTTTTAACGTTCACGATAAGGAAAACGTTGACACAAATTTCTGCTAGTACGAATTGATATCTTCTTAAAACTGAAACTAATAATAATTGTGTCAAAGTTTATAACGTAAATAAGATTAGAGAATCAAAGAATATCGTATAGGTTTTTCGTGGTAATTATCTCATACATAAATAATCGATTTGAATTCGCATCCTGTGTTTTAATAGCCCCAATCAAGCAATAGAACGTTAGCACGCGAACCTATAAACCATAGAATGTAAAAATAATACGTAGATGGATTTCACGTGGGTACATTTTCAAGGAACTAATCTGGAGCGTTTCTCAATCGCCTGAACTTTGACACAAGTTGAACGGCGGCAAAATAATCCCAGGATTTTGTCGGGTACAGGCAAAGACACTAAACTACAGAGTTAAATATCCGTGGGGTACAGGGTCAATTACGTCATTGCCGAAGTGGCAAAAATACAACAAAAAACACAACTGGCGTGTGTGCGGCACTACGTACGTGGTGTATTTACACATGCAGACTCGTAGGTTGATCGCCATTCGCCATATTCTTTGTGTTCGACTCGAAGTGATCAGATTGAGTGAAATGTAACTATTGTCCAGTACAGAGTTTAAAACTGGATAAGTGTTTTCTGTCCCGTTTAGGCGTACAACGTGGTCCGAGAAGCCATGCAGGTTAGACATCATTAAAAATCAAAGTAACGAACGAAGAAAGTCATAATTGTGCCGGTGTAAAATTGTGAATTGTCACACCAACGCAACTGATAAATCATTGAGTATTCTCCTCGATTAACCTCCCCTGGGTAAGTACGCATCGAAAAACCTAAGCGTGCATCTTTCATTTTGTGCAATAGATCAAATAATCTGATCAATCTACGCGATCGAACAATAAAACAACACCATAACCAACAAATCTAGTGATTTTCTCGCGGATAAATCTAGTTTTATTCGATTGTTTCGGCTCTTCGGAAACTTTCTAAGACAGATCAAAACGATGTGTGGTTAAATTACATTAGAACCACTACAATAAGATCGCTTTATCTCGAATTGTGTTTAAAAGTTCCACGAAAAGAAAAGGCGGCCGCTATGGAAAAAAAAAATGAAACAAATTCTGGGATTCTGGTAATAGATGGCGGAAATATACGCATGTAAAATTGGACTGACCTTCCTTTATTTCCTTCCGCGTGAGATCGGCGCTTCCTTTGGTCGCGCGTGCCACCATATTCGTAAATCCTATTCCAAGCCGTAACAATTTATAATCGTCATCGGCTGTAAGAGGTTCGGGCGTTAATCCGCTCAGATGAAGACATTTCCCTGAAAGAAGTCACAGTTTTGACAATTTACTTTCGACCCATCGACGATTTTTTTTATTGCGATGTAGACGTATCTTTTCGATGTAGAACTTTTTACTAGGGGGATTCGTAACGCCTTCCAACAAAATCCGAAAAAACCGTTAACACTATTATCGTGCGTCGTACAAGAGGCGATAGATAATAAGGCAAAAAATCGTATCATTAAATCGCGGAGTCGTGAAAAGGGATCGTATAAAAGTAAGATCGACACACTTTACACATTTTACGCGTATAGGTGTAGCAGAGAAAACAAATGAATTAACTTTTCCGCTATCGAACCGTTTGTAATAAAAACTGCCATATCACATTCGAAATTCGAATCACGATGATCCGTTAGCTTTACCAATCGAGTATACTGCATAAACATCGTCATATCTGGTACCGGTTCGGTGAAATGCATTAAAAAATCGTGACTACGATGATGACGATGATGACGATGATGACGATGACGATGACGATGATGATGATGATGATGATGATGATGATGATGAGAATAATAATATTAATCACATTATTATTGTATTCTCGTTAACGAAAGATTACCTCGTGACATACGAGGAGGAGAACGAACAACGTGTGGGATATAATCGATCGAGCTAAAAAGTAGGACGAAGCGCGTACCGTACGTATAAACGTATAAACGTACATACATACATGCATACATACGTATGTACGTACATACGTAAGTATATTATAAATACGTACACAAGCCGTAAGAGATTCGTAATTTTCCGCCATGAATCTGTTGTAACGAACTAAGCATTTGTAACGCGCGTATAAATCGCCGTTGGCGCGATGCGTTTAATTGTAAATGAAAAGAAGGAAGTAGAATGTCACCGGAGGAGGAACCGAATGAACGAAAAAGAAAAGTCCATTAAAATACACGTGACGGAGGTCTATTAAAAATATACATGTTTGTAGAGAAAGAAAAAGAATACGACGGGACGGTGAAAAATTAGGGGCAAAGGGGCGAGGGATGAAAAGAGAGAGAAAACAGGGAGTAAAAAATAAAGAGAGAGAAGGATAGAACGAAAGAGCGAGAAAGAGCGCTGGACTAAAGCTGCTATTGAACGGATAGGCGTGGGACATGAACTCACCCACACCTCTTCATTCCACCCACATTTTCCACCCTCCCGTCGTTCTCTGGCCTTTTCCTCGTTCCCCCTGCCTGAACTCCTCTCCCTCCCCCTTCCTACCCCCCGTTTTTCCCGCTCACGTCTCTCCTCTCCTCTCCTCCCTCATTCCCTGGTCCCTCCCTCCCTCCCTCCTACCCTTACCATCTTCCTTACTCCGTACAGTCGTTTTTATATAGTTTATTTATTTACTTTTTTTTTTTCACCTTGTTATTTTTTCTTCCGTTTCATCAACTTTCTATAAAATTCTCATTATGTTAGAATAAAGTAAATACAAACGATTTTTCATCTTGACCCATTGATTTAAACGTTGTTTATTTATTTTTTTTCTGCTAACAATTTTAGTTTCCTTTTTATCTGTCATTTGAAATTACTTTTAACCAATATATAAATAACATAATTATAATTGCTGACACTGACAGTAAATTTTACACGCATTCTAAAAGCACACCGGGATAATTATATTTAACATTCGTTCTTGGGTAAGGAAAATTCGGATAGTAAATTTTGGAAATTAATTGCTACTTACAGAAATGATTTCCAGGTCCCGCGTAATGATGCCCTTTGTAAGCGGCAAACAATCCTGGATTGATGCCAATCTATAACATAAAAATATGAGCTGCTTGAAATTATCTATAGGAATATTTTATTCTCAAAATGAATTTTTTTTCATTAGCCACGATTGTTGAAAAACCAAAAAATATTTGCGTCTATTTTATATATATATGCATTGTACATGTTTCTTGATCACCGAACACCTGATCCAAATTTGGCCCAAATTATTACTTACTTATTTCTTACTTTTTCTAGAACAAAGTATTCAAACATAGATGCACACATCATCTCAAATAACCGTCTAATAACTGAACTTTATAATCAAACATAGAAACAAAAAACGAATCATGCATCCAGGAGGATAATAAAAATAAAATACAAAGTATCGCTGTATGAAGAGATGACCAGAACCAATGCAAAAATAATAATGGATGTGTAAACTAGTGATAGATTTACGAAGAAGTCTATTCATCGCAGGCATATAATAATAACAAAGTTACTTTTCATGCAAAAGAAATTAGTTCAACGATGCTGGCAGAGCTTTTTAATTCCCTTTTTGGTTGTATTTGATGTCACGTTTGACCAAACATCTACTTCTTGGAGGATTCTCTCCAATCTTGGTATCAGCTTCAAACCGATTTCTGGTCTCTTCGAGTCACTAGATGTTGTATGGCGAACTCCAATTGCAGGTGTTATCCTCCTTGAATAGTCTAATGCTCCTTATCTTTCTTTACTATTCTGCATCTCATCCAGTATCGTCTGAGGACTCGCAATAACTTGATGATCGAAGCTGGTGTTACTCAAATATTGTTTCAGCTATACTCTGATCAGTACTAATCACTGGCTCACTCATAGCTACAACTTGAACTTATATAAACGTTGAAAGAAATATGTGATAAAAATTTGTAGATCCGACAACTTGACGCTGCTAAAAGTTTTCAATTAATCTCAAGAATCAAATATTCAGAGAGTTGATGTTAGAGGTAGAAGAAGCAGCTAAGCACCGTACAATCAGTACTCTTATTCAACTGAGAGGAAACGATTTAAACGCACCAGTTGGATTTGATTTTCAATCTCTCCGACTAATTCGATGCAAATATTCTTCTACCTCCAACTCATTACAAAGATAAACAATCTTCAATTATGACAATGCTGTTCCATTTTTCATCTGGTTTGTTTTTCCCTGTTTACAAATGTTGCCTCATTCAATTACTTTTCCTCTTGACTTGTTCGATTGCTCATATATCAAATTTCCATGAAACTTTAGACTTTCTCAATCCACTTTAATGATTCATTCAACTTTTGTGTTTAACGTTTTTCTGCGTATCTATAACTTTTCAATTGTCAACAGAGAATTACTTCATCACTACCAATGTTTGCCGAATGAACCAACAGTTAACCACCGAGTAATCATTAAAACTTACTATAATAATGTCGAGATTACTCGTCAGGTGATCCGGCAGCACTCGTTTACTAACTTCCTCTTCCGGCATCCCATCAAATCTGTCGTGCTTTTTTCGCTCCTTGTAAGTCTTTGCCCGTTTCTTGGCCTCTGCCAGTTCGGCTCTGTAAATACAATGAATTTCAAATGAACGGGGGAAATTTTTATATTGACCAAGTCTATTTGAGTCAGACAGAGAAGTAAAACCAAGAAAGACTCCTACTTGAGCATCATATTATTTATGGGCAAAAAGAAGAGCGTAGTTCTTACTCCTCCGGCGTCAGTATCATCTCAGACTTCTTCTTTCTGCCTCGTTTCTTGGGTTGGTGCGGTAACTGAGGATTCGTCCCATTCATGGCGAGGCTCATCTGAAGCTGACTCGTGATATTGCCAGGCGAATGGTTCTGCAGGTGAACAGGAGGCGTCGAAGGTGTTCTAGATTGAGCTCCTCCAGGACACGTCATACTTTCCTGATTGCTACCTGGACTACTCGCCGCCCTCATACCGCCTCCCATCGACATTTCCTCATCGACAAATGAGTAAGGATCGACAGGTGTTTCGCACTTGATTGTGACCTGCGATAGTTAATCGTACATTGGTTAGTTTTTTTTTGTTTCTCACTCAAAAAAACCTGCAGAGAGTGTACTTATCAACGTTTGGAAGTAATAACGACTCCCAACTTGAAACCCACCTGATTGAGATTCGTTGTGTTGCTACCTGGCTGTTGAGATGTCGCAGACATCGGTGTGAGCGGTGTGTGAGGTGTGTGAGGTGTGTGTGGTGTGTGAGGTGTTAGGGGTGTATGATATTGTTGACTACTGTCGCCACCCGTACTCCTGAGTTCGAGATCCGGGCTTGTTTCGTAGCCATCGTCCCTGGCTTCCTGCTTCACCATAATTCCACCTGAAATAAGGAAGTCAATGATGAATCGTTACCACAAGAGAAATCCTGATGACTCAATTATTTCCCTTTACTTTATTGTAAATATATTTTTATAGTTTTATCATTGGTTTTATTCAAACGCAAGTAAGTTCAAGGAATTTTTCAGCGAATGCGAGTTTACTTCTGTGATTGCAAACCGTCAGTTTTAGCATTCAACCAGGAAAACCGTCGATGCAAAATTCCTTGTTTACTGAAATGATTCCACTGTGTTTTCTTGGTACAAACCTTGTGTGCTTGAGCAATTCATCGTCTGGCCATTGGGAACTCCATTTTGAACCGGAGAAGGATATGACCTGAAACAAATACCGGTTTAGTTAACAAAACTCTGAAACAATGCTGCGTCATGTCACAAGAACATTAGTTCTCTTGCACAAATACACTAGAGATTAAGTAGAACAAAAAAATATCTAAATGTGTTGAGAGCAAAAACCCACGTAATTCCGACTATATTCAATTAAGGGTCTTGGCTTTTCTATGATCCGTGTACAACGTCAGTCAGTCCAGCTGTCATATGGCTTAGGAGTATTAAAGGTTTCTAAAGATCAGAGGCCAGTGCCAGTCCGACAACATCTATTGTGACTACAGATACATAAAAATTTATCTGATGAAACAATCCATAGGTGAATTTTGCAATTCAAGATTTTTTTGTGCATGTTTTGAGTTTAAGACCTGAAAAGTTCAAATTTCTGTTATGTTGTATCTACTGGTACTAGTACACTATTGAAGTATCTTCAATCCTATGTTTCAGCAATAGGCGAATGACACAAGATTGTGAAAATGGAACAGAAGCAAAGGACTGGTGGAGACTTGACTTCTACAAAACAGGTATTTGAATGATCAGAAGGAAATTGACGTTGATTATTGGAGTAATTATGGAGAAATAAACCGTCAAAACAAATTGAATTTCCTGATACAAGTAATGATGATTATATTATTATTCGTCATGGCTGATTGTTGGGGAAAAAGAAAGCTCTCGCGAAACTTCAATTAATTCTTATATATTCGTCAAGATTCTGTTAATGCTATTCTAACCGTCCATCCATCAATCAACTAAAAAGTAGAAAGAGGAGCATCTTTTACTTCAATCAGAATTCATCCCTCTTCTATTACCACCAACATCTGTCCGAATTCTTTCAACTTTTTTTCCAATCAAGATATCAGAGTAAGATGATTTTTCACGGTGTAATTTACACGCGTTTACGACCCTGCAACTTTGCAGGGTTGTATAGTCGTTACTCATTCATCAATAAAGTGCGAATAGAATCGTTGGCTTATCTTGACTGAATATCTCCCCTTGTACAGGATTTTAAACGTCAATAGAAGGGACGTGTTGTACAGATAAACATAAACGAAGGATTGTCCCTCGGTTTAAAAAAATAATCAACTAGACGATCTCATTAGCGGTGTCAGTGGGTCGTTCATCAATTATCCAGCAGTATCCGTTTTGCTTATCGTTTATACTTTCATTAATCACTAACAATAAGTAAGCAGTACAAAATCCCTATAGAGTAATGACTTTTAAACAAAAAATCTTGAAACTTGGCCTAGTCATTTTCGGTTAAAAAAATAAAACTGAAAAACTTTCTACCCGTTGTCAATAGCACACCAATTTTCCATCATCAATCCGTTTATTAGTGTAATTCGTGTTTTTTCACCCTTATATACCTAAACGTTTCAGGAGGTATGACGAAATTCCGTGAAAAATTGTTTCATAAACTATCTATCATTTATACTATCTCAACACCGTCTTACGGAGACGAAAAAAAGTTATTGTGTAACATTTTGTTCCATTTTTGTGCAACATGACCTGCATCGCAGCTGCGGTTGTACTTTTATTCGATTTCACGTAGCATAGAATAAAAAATACGAGATTTAAGTTAGTAACGTTATCGTAACGAAACTTTAGGGAAAAAAATCACTATTTTCTTATTTTTACAATAACCGAAGGAACAAAGATTTCCAAATACAAGTATGTTTTGTTTTACTACGATTTACTGAATTTCAAACAATTCCAAAATCACGAAATAACGGTCTTTCCTCAGTCTGAATCGTTACGGTAACGTTGCTAACTTCACCACGGTGAAAAAGACCACCATTCTTATTTCAAATCGTGACTCGAAATCTTTGATTTATTTTTTATTCCCTGTATATTCCCTCCATAAATTATCGTCGCCGATTATCGCCACAAAACATGGCGCCACCTGTGCTGCTGGCCATCCGAGCGTGTATAAATAACGTGAAAGACTTGAAGAAATTTGTGAAAAAAAAACCCTAGATGCAAAAAATGGGGGAAAAAAAAAATTCCAAATCACAGAGTAATCATTGACAACGGCGCAGCAGCAGCAACAGCAGGTGTATATAACCAAGGTAAGGCAAACCGAAAGAACCCCCCCCATATATTTTGACATGGAGTATACTTTGTATATACACGAGCGTATGTATACTTATAAATGTATGTATATATACGCGTGAGTGCACACACAACGCTATGTATGCGTGTAATATACTCTTACATGCCCCGTGGTGTTTATATACCTATATATATATGTATAAGGTATACCCATCTACCTCCTTCCACGTGTAAATACATAGTGCCGATGTACATACATATACCCCCGGTATACCATGTTCAAGGTGGATACATGCGTTGGCCCCGAGTGTATATGGCTCTCCCTGTATCTACGTACCCTAGGTATATACGTCGGATCGTGGTACGTACGTGTATGGATGTGGCGTACATGTATTATGCTTAGCGCGGTGTTTGTGTCTGCGTACTTGGTTGAAACGACTGGCGGGGAGCTGGTTGCATGGGATGAATGGGCTGGGGGGTGACGGGGGAATTGGAGGAAGAGATGGAAAAGGGGGAAGAAGAGGTGGAGGCGGAGGTGGAGGCTACAGTGTGAGGAGGTAGCGATGGGTACGAAACAGCGTGTGATAAACAATTTCCGATTAAAACAACTCGGAAAAAATTATAAATTATACAATGCGCTACGACTCTCTTTTATTTTTTTATCCACTCCACTCTATTTTCAAGGTGTAGAACACACGTGGGTGGTGTAGCGACAAAATTTAACTCCTCTTGTTTGATGCAATTCTGTAGAATCACCTACTTGACACACTGGGGTCGTTTGTACCCCAATGACATAAATCGTTATGAAACATCAACTATTAAATATTTTCAATTGACTTTTTTTTTGGAAGATCTTAAAAGGGTACTTTTTTGAAACTGTATAGGTTGAATAACAAAATATCAAAATGCCGGATGGCGCCACAGAACCGATGTTTCTAGATTTAGGTACTTTAAATTAATGAAGAAAAGGCGTGGAGTTTCTTTGTACCCCAGGGTGTGAAACAAGGGTTAAATTTCACAGTCACCTTTTTATTCCACCACTTTCATTTCATTATAATTGATTATAATCTGCGGTTCCGCAGCGAAAAAATAAGTTTCCACAAGTTACGATGAACTTTTCATAAAAGTATCATAACTCATCTTCAAATTAATTCTCTATTCTCTATGTTTTTCAACACGTGTGATATCATTATTCTTCAAAATTTTCATTCATTCATTCATCTTTTTACTTTATATACACGATCGTAGTATGTATAAAGAATTTGAAAACATTCGCAGCTACTTTTGCCAAAATTTTAACAACTATTACTTTCATCGATTCATCAGTAAAGTCATTTTAACTTATAAACATTTAATAGAACAAAGAATATATATCGAAAGAAAAAATTACTTGAATATCTACAGAGAGAATCGTAACAACGAATAAAAAATACGATATCGCGAATCTGTTACGAACTAACAGAAGTAACGTAAGACGTATAATATAATACGATGGGAAGATAATTTTTTTAAACGCAAAGCGTGAACAAATTACGAAAAATAATAATAATAATAATAATAATAACAACAACAACAACAATAATGGACAAACTAAAGCAAAAAATTAACGTTTCTTTCAAATTCACAGTTTCATCCCTTTTCTTGCACGTGTATTTTTTTTACGCCATGGGGGCTTGTAGCCATCAGTTAATCCAGCAGGGGCTGCTTGTTGCTAAGGGAGACCCCCAGAAAACTCTTCGCACACAGGGAACAACATTTATATATGTATATATTTATATGTATATGTGTGTGTGCGTGTGCGTGTGCGTGCACGTATGTATGTGTACACTATATAATACACTGTATACATACACCCAAGTCGCACGCGCGCCAATATATATTACGATATATATAATGTAGATATACTGTAGAATACATACGTGTATATGTGTATATAGATAAACATGTATTGGCGTTTACGTGCAAGTGCGTATGTATATGAATTCATGTTCGCGCATACAAACAAAACCCCTCCGAGCCTCCCTCGTCCGCATGAGAGACAGACACGAACGAGTTAGGTGGTGCGATGCCCACATACATGTGTACGTGTGCATATATGCACGGTAATGTATATGGATAGGTATACAGTGTTATACACACGCGTTGCTAAACAGTGAAAATGTCGATAAAGGAAAAACCACAGGGCTAGCTAGGGTATAGGCCAAAACGAAACTATCCTAGCTCTTTATCCCGTAGCATAGTGTTTTTGAATTTCCCGGGGAAAAATTTGGGCTAATGCGTTCGTGAAACTATCGCGTGGTAGAAAGGAATAAAATTTTGAATCTCGTTCAAGTTTTGATGAACAAAAATTGTAGGGAATTGTAACATTGACGAATAATCGAGCTGATGCATCTTTGTGTAGGTGGTGTTCGTGGATATTACGAGTCGCATTTTAATACAGAGAAGAAGAAAAAAAGAAGATCGATGAATATACGGCGTTAAAGTATTATCACAGTTTCCCACTCACAGAGCGTTTGCGGTAGAATAAGAAGAAAAAGAAAACTAACGTAAGAAAGAAAATAAAGAAGGAATGAATGAATCAATCGAAAAAAAGAAATTGGCGATCAAAACTGTATCAATATAACTAGCAACAGGCTGTTGATACTTTGCCAGCCTCTCCTCACCGTTTCTGCTGCTTCTTGTCACTTAAATCTTTCACGGCTGATATATTTCAAAAGAAACAAATGTTATTCGTGAAAATAATCGAACAAAAGTTCCACGCTCGGCGAGTGTTGACAAAAACAAAAAAAAAAAAAAAGAAGAATATTAGGAGAAGGGGAAAAGGTGCACAGCTGTGAAGATCGGGGGTTGCTGAATTTAACGTGGGATTTAGTACAGAATCCTCTTTTTACGCACCCTGTCAACGCGTATAAGGATGTTTATGTCAATAAACTGTAAATCAACCTGCAATACGCAGAAAGAGTACAAGTTTTTATACTTCTCAACATCCTAACCGAGTTTTTGGATGTAAATTAGGTTTATAATACAACAAAGCTTACATTCGATGATGAATAATCTTCGAATCGATATTTTAACTACAGCAAAAATATGATTATATAATTTACTCTCAACAAGTTGTGTCGGAAAGAATAAATAAATAATAAACAAATGTATGCACTCGTGAATGAACGGGGAGAAGTTGCGAATGAGGGCGGGGGGGGGGGGGGGGGGGGGAATTTTCGACGAACGAAAAACGTGAGGGAATTTCACGGACCAGCTTCGGAAAGTAAGAGAGCAAGAAAGAAAGAGAGAGAGAGTAAAGGGTGGAAGAAAAACGGTGGATGAATGTGGATACTTTCTTCGCGAGGAAGGCAATCAGATTTTATGATGTGAATCAATCTTGGCTCTTTCAAACCTTAACCTTACCCAACTTGGCGAAAGGAAACGAAACGAAAAACCTGGAGTCGAACCTGAACCTAACATAACTTGGATCTCATCTCCCGGGGCACGTCTGCAAGTATCCTTGTTTATTGGTTCGTTTCTTTTCTCCCCCTCGCTCTCCGCGGCTCTTCATTTTTACTTATTTGTTTGTCAAATTTGTTGTGTTGTTTTTTTTTTCCTTCTTCTTTTTATCGTCATAACTTTTCTCTTCCCCAACCTCCCAGTCGGCAGGAAACTTTTCAACGTCGAATTATACTTGTTTTTCATCCCATTCTGCAACGGCTATATTTAACGCGGTACGAATCGTTGACTCCTTTATTTTCTTACATGTTTAGATAATACCAAAACTTTTCCCATCTCTTTCCTCTCTCTCTCTCTCTCTCTCTCTTTGCTTTTCTCTCAAGTGTGAAGCAGAGCTTTCGAGATGCGAAGAAAAAAACCTCGGGTCTCTTGAAACGTTTTTCTTTTTTAAATTATTACCATCATTCTTATCAGTCCTTTTCTTTGTTTTCTCCCTATTGGGACCAATTTATCGTCAATTTCATTCGAATGAAAAAACTGCGTCAACTGCAATGAAATTAATATCTATCCCTCCTTTACAATTGATATGGCAAATCGATTCACCGTATTAATTAACTAATTGATTGAAATGTACGTGTAATAATTACACCCGGAAAGTTATCAGCATAACAATTACAAATAAACGATTTTAACGGTGTATACAATTCAAGCAACACATGGTATATTTGTCCATAGTCCTTTTTATAGTTCAATATCACTTTTAAATTGTTTCACGCACGGGGATTCCCCGATTATTTTAACGCTCCGCTTCGTCCGCTCATTCCTGCTACTCTCCGTCACTCTCTCGCTGTTTTTTTCTCACTCTTATACAAAGTATATTTTCTACGCAAGCGATTCCCCTTTGATAATGCCATTTAAGATAGGGAGCTCTTGGAGGAAGAGGAGAAGGATGAAAGTTTGCGGGGGAGAATTACGAGATATCTTTTACTCCCCGAGCCAGCCAACTCATAGGAGGCATTCAGCCAGGCGACCCTGCAGCAGTAGCAAGCAGTGAATCCCAGAGAGTTGTAGGAGGTAGTAGCTTCGCGACGGCGGCGTCAAGACTTTGACCGAGTTTTCATCCAACTACTAACAAACTGTAAACTCAGAATCCAGAACCCCGACCTGTGGCATCGTCTTGCCCGATGTTCTTTTTTTTTTTATTTTTTTTTTTTGCATATTTTTTTATTCTGTTTTGAATTTTGTTTCGATTTAACGCGAGCATTGACATATTATCCACGAGTATCCTTAGGCTTTTTATCGCCCTTCCAGCAATCAGCTTAAATCTCAGATTTTTCCCTCCTTTTAATAAGCGTTACATAAGAAGTACGAAAATTCAACCTTTAGTTGCGGCTACTGAATTCGAAAAATCGTAAAGAGGACGTCGACCTGATTTCAACGATACCCATGAACACGTCATTTCGTTTCAAGAGTCCTAAAGTGCAACGGTGGATATCCGTCGTGCGCTCAAGAATGCGCAGCAATTAGCGCTGCGCCGTCTGACTTTAAACCGCAATATCTTACGATCGGGTGTGTCGAAAAATACGTTGTGACGTATCGTTTTACTCGGCCCTGAATACTCTTCGCGTATTCAACGCCGAAATGATCTTTGTTGTTGAATTGTAAATTGGAAAAATTACAGTAGCAGAGAAACATGACTTCGTCCGCGCTTCCTCACCCTGAACCTAACATGACTGAGTGTGTTTCAACGACATTGTCAAACTCTGTCTGACAGTTTGCCGACTCTTGTTCGTGCCCTAAATATGGACTGCTTATCACGTGTTACTTATCGTTTCCTGGAATTTATCGTACACACATTTCTGCGTGGAATGTATACGGTGGGCTATATAGTCAGTTAATACATTCTCAAATCACTACCAAAGTTCAAGCGTGTTATATAAATATTATGAACGTACCGCGAGAATAAATATTGCAGAATTAATTACAAGTATGTAATATATATATATATAGATATATAATCGGTACGATAACCTTTACTGTTACAAACAAAAATTTCGATTAACAAAAAAAATTTAAATACAAAGTTGGGAAATAAGCTTGTACAAGGAAAACTGAAAGAAGTAACTATTAAGATCGAACTTTAACATCGATAAGATTAACGGTGTAACAAAAACCCGCACGTATGTATATAGTACCGAAAAAGTTTCGCTCCGGGTAAACTGAATCGTACCCTTTCACCCAGAAAAAGTTGATCCAAGGTCGGAGCCTCATTTCTCATTCGTATACGTGCGTATATATATATATATACATACGATCCCAAGTTTTGGCGCGAGTTTCAAACTTTTACTTCCTACTTTTGTCTCTGTTAATGATGCAAGAAAAAAGTTTGCCAACTTCCTTTTTTTCTGGTTAATTTCAGTTTTATTTTTCCTTCCTTTCTTTTATACCTACACCTATCCGCGCGTAAAGTTGGCGGAAGGAAGGTCATGTTTTGTCATCGATTACCTTATATCATTGTCTGCATTTAACGTGTAAGGGAAATGGCTGGTGTACGTGTATAATGTGTGTTACATACGTGTACGCTTGAAATTCAACGGACCTCATGTCGCGATTGTTAATTTCGATATACCTGTATAACAGTGTTGCAGAAAAACTGCATGTCGGGAAATCGAGTGTCGTCAACGTTTGTTCGCACGAATCAACGTTAGGTTTTAACGGTCAATGTTATATATAGGAAATAATTGATAAAAAATTAACAAATATTGATTAGATTTAAGTTTGGAAATATTGGAAAGCATAAAAAAAAAAAAAAAACAAAGAAAATAATGACGTTTTCTTCTTGTACGACCAACTCTTACACAATAGCTATGCGATATTGAAATCGACGACTCGAAACTTTTCACCTGTCGCCGATCTAACATAAATCAACATATTCATCGGGTCAGAGTTCTTGACCTCGGTGAAAAAAAATGTGATTCATGCGAAGCGAAGGAAAAAACAGGTGAAGTTTACATAGTGTGCGAGAGGCACGCAAGCGCGTAAATTTTTCCCATTACGCACGTACCGCACATATTTTATATGACGATAACTAGAAATGCGATAAATATTTCAAACGAACCGAAACCCGTGGTGGGAATTATGAGAAAAATGGTTTTCTTCCAGGAAATTTAACCGACTTTCGAAAATCGAGGATTCTCAATTTTTCTTTCTTTTTTTATTTCGGCGAAAAATACTTTATCGCCCCTTTCTCTTTGTTGCGCAAAGCGAAAGATAAAATAAAATAAAATAAAATACCGCGCTTCGCAACGCCGTCGGATAACGACGATGCGTACTGTTGTACTTTCTATCGATAATGATGATTAGTCGATTGTCCAACAAAAATGGAGACTACAACGACGACGATAACAATGAAGTAATACCGTTTAACAATAAGATAAACTTACATTTTGTAATGGTGTTGCATGTGATGATTATGTCCAAGGTGTAAGTCGGCATGCTGGTGTTGCTGCTGCTGCTGTTGTTGTTGTTGTTGTTGTTGTTGTTGTTGTTGTTGTTGTTGTTGTTGTTGTTGTTGCTGCTGCTGCTGCTGTTGGACCTGCTGATGTTGGTGTTGTTGTTGCATGGGTTGGTGATGAGTCTGTTGGGGTGGATCTAAACTCGATGCTCCCAAAAGGGTAGCACTTTCCCGGAAGAGTGTTGCAACCTGCATTTTTCCTTCCTTCTTTATCACTCTATATCTTCTCCTCTCCTTTATCTATACCACTTTTTCGTGGTCTTCGACCACTCACTGGCGGTCACTTGTTAATTCGAAAAGAGACCACATCAATACCCCTCTAATTTATTCCTATACGGGGGTATTTGTTCCAGGGTTTTGGATTTATCGCCCCAAAAGGCTAGAGTTTTATTATATTCATGATTGAACAGATCTCCCGACACTGCTTCACTTATTTTTTTATTTTTACGTTATATCTTTTATTTTTTCTTTCGTTACAATTTACCCGTTTATTCTCGATTCTTCGAAATATGGTACTCTTGACATCCACGAAACACCGATTTATATTCCACCACTTATTTATCAATATTACCTATTACATTAATCGTACAAGTTACGTTTTAATGGAAATTAACTTCCAACCTCCTTTAAAAACTGACACAGTTTATTGTTGTATATGTAATACCGTTTAACATTTATTAATCCCTGTCTCCCTTCCTAAGTATATAAACTTGACGAAACAGAGAAACACACTGAGAATTAAACTCGATGTGAATATCAAGTGTTACCCAATCCTCGGCACCACCGTGCAGCAGAGTACCTCTACCTACTACGGTTATATTTTCACACCACTCAAGGTTCAGCTGTTGTATTGTGCAGCGCACGAGCTCCGTAAAGAACTTCCAGATATCAGTGAGGAGTAATAACTTTTGTAGATTTTGTTTTAACGCAACCAAACTCACTCGCTCTCTCACTCTCTCCCTCTCTCTCTCTCTCTCTCTCTCTCTCTCTCTCTCTCTCTCTCTCTCTCTCTCTCTCTCTCACTGTATAGGTATGTTTGTTGCACCGCAGCTTATCGCTAGGTAGACTAAAGACAGTAGTCACAGAAGATATACCTCCTATTTTTGCGCGCAACAAAGTTTCCGTACGCACACACAGGCAGACGCATACCAGCCATAAACGTTGTTATAAACCTTTCTTATCACGAACTGTATGCACACAATAACGCTGCGGCGAACTCGTAGATGGTCAACGTGTGAGCTTGTGTGAATGTAGTTTCCTCGTGCATACAGGTTTTGCGTGCGCGTGTGTGATTTTTTTTTTCTCCTACTTTTTCGTTTTTTTCGATATTTTTTTTTTTATCTCGCCGCTTCTTTCTTTGTTCCTTTGCTTCTTATTCCTCGGAGAAACGTAAGCGCTCGGTAGATGTATACTCTCTGCCTTTCTGTTCTTTTTCCTTATATATATATATACATATATATATATATATAGATATATACTTCGTGTTTTTCGTTTCTTTTTTTTTTAATATTTTTTCTCGTTCTACCGTGGAAGAAAAAGCGCGTCCTTCTCAAGAGCTGGCAATGTGCAACTCTATGAGGTATGTATACGTGTAATACCTCAAACTTCTTGGTACCGCGGCGATGTATCTTGTTATTCGAAAACGACGAGGGGGATCTCAAGAAGTTTTCTTCTACCGAGGTAACTGGACAAGATAACCTCGTCACAACGCCTACAAGATCTGCGAGACCGTGTTCCGCACCAGCAGCACCACAACCAACACGAACACCACCACTAACGTCTTACACAAACTATAGTTATAGAACGAGTACAACACCACCTTCTTTCCTCTGTACATGTTCAGCACCAGCAGCAGAGCTCATACCCTCCAACGTCCATACACACATACAATGAGTGTACGTGGTAATGTATATGTACACAATATATACGTACGCACACGGAGAGAAAAACACCGACACGAATATGTATACGTATATATACGAATTTTGTATATATAGAACGGTGAATCCTCTACATAATCCAAACCCCGAACAACTCGAAGTGAGCACCCGAGAAGTAATAGCGAAATCCGCACGGTATTATCTTATATAAATAATTTTCGGTAAGTCAATGACGGTGTACACCGTTTGTGTAAGGTGTTGTTGGAGATAAAGAAAAAAGAAAAAAAAACGAAATAAAAATTTTAAGATAACCGAGAACAGGAAAAAAAAAAGAAAACGAAAAAAAATTTAAATGAAAAAAAAAACAATGGAAACAATTATTTTGTCACATGAACAACATCACTTTTCCCCATCTCGCGCGAACCGTCGGTCGTGACTTGTGTAATTAAACTTGCGTAGAAGAATAATTGAAATACGGTATTTAATAAAGAAAGTAAAATGAATTAACAACAATAATAACAACAACAACAACAACAATAACAACCAACAATGATATCCAGCGTAGTATTTAACACACCGCGTAGCGAGGTATATTTAATTTATAACTATATAATAATACACGGGTTAAACTTGTTCTTGGCAACCATGTTCGCTTTTACCACGAGTGCAAATGTGCGCTGTGCCTGCCCCGTCGCTGGTGTTCACAGAGACCTTCTCTCTTACTGAGGACGGTGCTGGCGCGGTGTGCGTTTGTGTCGGTCGGTGACTGGTGTGACGGTGATGGCGGCGGCGATGGTGTGGTGGTGGTGGAGGAGGAGGCGGCGGAGAGGATCGTGTAGCAGCTAGCTTTACGGTCGCGTCGGGAGCGCAGCGTCGTCGTGTAGGTTCACGGCCTCTGAGTGTGTGCGCGTCGCTGCGCGCGCAGCCGCTACGAGCGAGCGAGCGAGAGAGAGAGAGAGAGAGAGAGAGAGAGAGAGAGAGAGAGAGAGAAAGAGAGAGAGACCTCCCAACATAGAGAGAGGTTCTCCTGTACGATCCTCCCTGCCGCGGCTGGCTCGCTGGCTCGCTGGCTGGCCGTAAAGCGCAAACCGTTTCCTCCTAGCGCGGTTCGCCGGCAGGCAGAGGCAGCTCGGCTCAGCTCAGCTCCGCTCGGCTCCTCGCTTCGCGATCGCGAGCCAACAACCAGAGCCAGCCTATGCGCAGCGGTTGTGCACGCTACTACTTCAACTCGGTCGCCTGCGGCCTGCCCGGCGCACAACCGGTGAGTATCCTCGTCGTCGTGGTCGTCGTGATCGTCGTCGACGTCGACGTTCCCGCCGCCGGTTCCATCGTCGCAGCCGCGGTCGCTAACATTCCCCACCCATCCACTCAACCCACCCACCCCCCTCCTCGCTGTCTCTCTCTCTCTCTCTCACACCCCCTTCCCTCCGTCGTCAAAACTTCCACGGGGAAAAATCAATAGAATACAAGAAAGACTAGGAGACCCGTCCCCCCCCCCCCCCCCCCCTCCTGCCCTTCCCTCACCGACCCTCACCTACCACCCCTGACGTCCCAAGCCCCGTTTCGCGTTTGCCAACGGTTCGTTCGGCTCTGTGTGCGCCATTGCGCGCGGCCAGCTACGACGTGTACGTGCATACAAACCGCTGCGCCGCGCAAACCTGCTGCTTGCTGCTGCTGCTACTGCTGCCGCCGCCGCCGCTGCCAGCCGCCTCCGCTTCTTTGCATAGGGTGGGAAGTACTGAGAGCTCTTCTCTTCCTCTTTTCGCGCCGGTTTCCTCCCTCGTTTTTCTCTCTTCCTCATCAGCGCGGCTTACACTCTGTCGCATCTAGTACCTCTCTATTCTGTTGTACGTATACGTACACGCGCTGCCCACGCTCTGTCTCTCTTTTTCTCCCCCCTCCTCCGCCCCTCATTCTCGTGTCTCTCTCTCTCTCTCTCTCTCTCTCTCTCTCTCTCATCGCTTTTCCTTCGTGAACACGCGCGCACACACTTACACACTCATCATCCATCCAACCCAATATTTGTGAACCCGCGTGTGAACCTTACTTACGTTCATTTTCCGAGCACTTCTATGCGTATATGCACGGTTCGCTCTTACCCGTATTTCTTCATTTGCACTCTTCTCTTCTAGATCATCGGTCTCTGTTTTATCTATATCTCTGTCTCTCTTTCTGAACGAGGAAGAAGCCTTCGTTTCTCTCTCGGAGATCGGTTGTTTTACATCTCTTATTTTCAACCAATAAATAACCACCGCTGTTTAAGTATGCCTGTACTACTACACTTGATATTCGAATGAATGGGGAGGAAGAATGAAGGTGCCTGAAACCAATCGACGGGTCAATCAACGAATCAATGAACTTGCCGCAGAGACAGCTGGTTACCAAGATATGAAAAAAAAAACTTGAAATTTCCGAGCGAAAGAAAAGATGCAGGATGATTAGAAAACGAGACAAAAAATCTTTGCTATTGTTTCTTTTTTTATTCTTACTAAAATATTGCTAAAACTGTGTTCATTAAATTAACAACTATTAAAAGACAAAACGTATAAGAAATGATACGAAATTTATGCAATTCAATGGCCATCATCTGCTACGCAATTTCTATAAATAATTCTATGAGTAGGTTTAGGTATAATATGAATGATGTGAATGGAAATAAAAGATTTTTTATAAATTTTGCAAATAAAGTCTTTCAGTATGACACGACCCATAATAATCGTTAAGGCTGTTCCTGAGTTCAATTGCACTACGTACGAAGGTCGAGAGATACCACGGGCAGACGACAAAATTGCGGTTCACCGATTTTCCTGGATCTTGTACATAAGAATCAAGTCTGGATATCCTGGGCCTGAGGATGGAGATGTACACATGTGTAATATATGTACACATGTATAATATATATACATACATATATGTACACGCATTTTATCTGCCTACGTGCGGATACTGGTATAATAGCACATGAATGTATTTTTTTCTTGTATAGAAACAGAGAACTCTATATCACTTCATCGTACAGAGGATGTTGTAGAATGTTGATAAAGCGAACTAATTTCCGGATGAAAGAGTATAACGTATACGGGAATATGTTCATATCCTCTCCTGATTTTGATAACCTAATCTCTAGGGTGATGATATAATTACAGAGCTTGAACGTGTATCAGAAACATTCCACGAAATATTTTGCACATTATTTTTTTCTGAATAATTTATATGCATGTAGCTGATGTGATTTTTTACTGTTGCGTGGGAAATGGAAGATATTATTTTTTTAAAAAATTTTAACGACCTAGCGCAGCTTCGAAATTTGAATGATAAGAAAAAAAAAAAAAAACAATCAAACAACAAATCAAGAAAAAAAATATATCGATGAAGAGACAGTCCTGCACTCGAGACAATCCGCATCGGAGTAGAGCAGCGCTCGAACTAACCAGAGGCACAAGAATTACTCTTGAGGGTTGCCCCGCGCCTCGTTCCCTCGACAAAACTCTGTCAACAACTTTCAATTTATGCCGAAAGTTGTTACGAGGAAACTTTGTGAACCACCTGACCTACGGGTCATCAAACCTATTACTTATAGTTCAAGGCTTCTTCTCCATTCGTTTTCTTCTCGTTTTTTCTTTTTTTCTTCTTCTTTTCACACCTCTCATTTCATTGATCAGTTCTGTTGTCAATTATCTTCTCTGTTACTTTTTTTCTTCGCGTTTCAAACACACGGTACCACTTTAAAATCACCAAATTTTCCATATATATCGTTGATTATAATTTGTGGGGAAAAAAAATTTCCGTTCCGCATCTGTATGGGTATGCGTTACTGAAGCTTGAGTAATGTTCATTTCTATTAAACGAATTTCGTTTAAAATAACTAATTCACACCTGCTCGATTATATTATTTTCTATCCATGGATGACCAGCTACAGGAAATATTGTCATTTCACTTTCGAAACTCTTAATTATAGCACATTTCGCCTTGATTCTATAATCCATTCGGAACTGCCATGGCTTCCGCCAAAAACATTCCAATTCTTGGCAAGTCGTAAATTGTTTTATCGGGTTAGTTTCAACTGTCGCCATCTGTTGGTCGCTTGGTAACTTTACGTATATACACCTCAGAATAATGTTTCCATCAGTGGTTTTCATCGAGAATTTGCCCCACTGGATAAATAGATATCGATTAGTCTCCTCGACATCGAATTCTCAAAAAAATTTCACTGAATTCAATCTATTGTAATACTTAATATACACTTTAACATACGGTTGAAAATCTTTGTCCCTGAATCGCGGAAGTAAAACTATCTAGAACAATAACTCTAACAAAAATTTGCAGTCTGAAATTTTTCATGCTATCAACAGTTTCCACAAAATTTGTAAAGAATTACAGATATAGGTTGAATCGTATGTTCCAGAACGAAACTATCGTCCGAACGTCGAGCGATGAATATTATTCGAGTCTATTCGTCAAGAGTGAAGATGATCCTCTTGTAGAATGGGAATCGGTTCAGTGTTCCATGATGTCTAACAAACGATCAATCGGCGAGTCCGGTATCCTAGAAGATCATTGTCTTTACACAAAAAAGCCATTTTTCAAAGCAGAAAGAACCACGTCGTCCGATGGTTCCTGGCCAAAGTCCAAAGGCGAAACCGGTAAAGATGTTATGGTAAGAGTTGAGGAGACCGATTACGGAGGGTTGTACTATGACTTCGATGACTCGAGCGAAAAAATCGGCGTTGCTTTCCTGAACCGCGACCACGATTACTATTCAATCGAAAGCAGCAACAGCTGCAAGGAGGAACAACCATCTGCCGAGCAAAGTTTCTCCAGTTCATCGAGCACAAACGACGACAAATCGGTCATCATTCGTAATCTTGAAAACTGGCTCCACGCATCCTCCGAAAATCAAAACGCTTTTGACGGTCGCATAATTGCCACAAACGCTGGTCAGGATAAGGGAAAGAATTTATCTAACACCCGCGATGACTTTCCTCGGAGTAGCTACACTGGCCGGAATCAAGGCCAAGAGTCCTTGGAACAGAATCTCTTCACTTACGGAATCAAGCCGTATCCTTCGGTCCGGCAAAGATACCCGGAGACCCGGAGCAAAAGGGGAGAGAAATATTCATCCGCAGATGTATCGAAAGTGAAATCTATCCAGAGTAAAAAGACGAACAGTGTTTCCCATTTCTCAGAGGTCGGAAGTGGCAATCACAACTCTCTGAAGGAACAGTCTTCGCACAATGGTCGCAGGATGACGCGAAGCCTCATTAAGAGTATCGAGAACGTATTTGGGTCTGAAAACGCACGCAATCAAGTAGGCAAGTTCGTTTGGGGACGGATCAGCATGGCCTGGTGGCCCGGTAAGATATCACTGACCATTTCGTCCGTTGGACGGATGGTGTCTTTTACATGGAATAAAAGTTTAACCGCTCCTATCACATCGAATTTCACGAAATAGACGGCCTGCAGACTTCTTCATGGGTTTCTCGAAAATTTCATAGATGTCAAGAGGTTTCAGTGAAATTCCAATAAATCAGTTTCTTAGGTACCCTGTATCCTTCACGGTTGTCCATAAAATTATTAAAAATTTTACCCGCAATCGGATTCATTTCACGGTATAACGATGCGTGGAAGTTCACGGATTTCACTGAAATTTCATGGATATTTCTTCCAGAATTTACTTCTAGCTTCGCTCAGTTCACTGGGACTTTGTAGAACATTGTATTACAGAATGCCAGGTACTTTTGAACACTACAGCATTACGGAGGTGTACGACTTCTGCGTTTTAAATAAACATTATTTTATGGAGATATTTTGAATTATTATTTAAACCAGTACAATCGGTTTTTTGTTACCTTCTGCGCTTTTATCTTTCAAGATAACTTGCATCACGTTCCGTATTCTTGACCTTTTCTAGCAATAGTGGTTGCCGCTGAGGATGTTGGGATTGAACCAAAGGTGGATAAAGTTTGTGTTTATTGGATAGGCGAGGATCTAATTTCGCTGGTAACATAATTGTTGGATTACATACAGATGATATAAAATTGTGTGATTCCTAATATTATTTCCCGTTACAGCTAAACGAGAAAACTCAAGTTGAACCATTTTCAAGTAGTTTAGATAGTAGACTGCTCAGACATCTCGAAGACGAAAGAGTACCAAGAGATAGGAAGAAGGCCTGTTTCGTAACTTTGAAGGTAAAATTTTTTATCAGGCATTCGGATATAATTTTGCCGAGTTATATCAAAATTTTGTGGTTCTCCGTACGATTTATTTTTTTGCTCTTAGCTTTTCTCGAAACGTTTGAACATCCCTTTGATCAAACCTCACGTAGCCTGGGCCCAAAAGCATCTGATGGGAAAAAACCACCGTGAGTACTATATTTCCATATAAACTAACATCTGGTTAACTAAAACGCAGGTGTGATACTTCTACCATATTTTATAGTGAATGATGTAATATGCAGTCCACTTCCAAAATATATACAACAACGGCTGGCCCAGTTAAAGCAGGAAAATACTAAGGCAAAGGCAAAGATTGAACGCAGTAAAGAAGAAGCACGTGAGTTTGGTCAGACGTCGAGGACGTCCACTCGATCGATATGATCAAACCTTCGTTTATTTCAGGTTCACCAAAATCGCCCAACGACCCGAGTTCTTTAAGCAGCGAAAATCGGGACAGCTTGGACAAGAAGCTCAAGGATAATGGTCCTTCTTTTCTTTGACACTATTCACACCATCTTTCATTTTTCTTCTCACCCTGCAATCCATGTAAAAAGTATCAATCCTCTTTGCTTAAACCCTCTGATTTGCTAAATCTTCTCTCACTTTCTTTCCTGATCTAATACGCGTTGTTTAGAATTTTTACGTTCTTATCTGTTCCCAAACCACCTTTTTGCTTCGGCTCACACATCAATTCTTCAATGCAGGATCACGATCCAGTAAATTTCCCAAATACTTGGTCCGAAAATCGGCAAAGGAATTGCTTTCCAGTTCTGCAGAAGATCACGTACTGCCACTGATGGATCAAAAACCGGGAGTTATCGTGTGGGGAAAAATCAGTGGGCATAGCTGGTGGCCTGGTAGGTTTTCAAATCAACGATTTGGTACTCCACAACCTCGGATAGAACTTGATTAATAATTTATTGTTATATCTTCACCGGCAGCGATGATCATTCATCATCACGACTGTGGAACAAAGGAACCCAACTTTGGCTGCCAATGGATCCTCTGGTACGGGGATTATCAGTTATCCCAGGTAATTGGGCAGTAAATTATTTTAAAAACACTATCAAGAAGAGATACATATAAAAACTTGAACATTCCTTTATCCAAAATTCCAGGTTCACTATGAGAATGTAATGAAATTCGACGAGGGAATAAAGAAAATGCAGAGCTACGTAACTCAGTGTAAAAGACAAGTATACACGAACGCTGTTCTCAACGCCTGCAAGGTATGCTTCAGAGTTTCAGCCCGTCTACACCGTTCTACATAAAATATTCAACACTATTTTACACGCAATTACTACTGACATGCATGACTGAGAAGTTTCTGATTCTTACTCAGGATTATTGTGCTCGGCTCAATTACGATACCAGCAAATGGACGATGGACGATGTCTTAGCTTGGGTGTCAAGTTTGAGTACCACTTCGAAAATGCCAATAATTTCCAGGCCAAATGACGAGTCTTCAGAATCAAGATATTCGTCTCACATTGTGGAAAAACTTAATGAGATGAAAGCAAATCAGGGTGTTGCAGCTGAACGTGAAAGCCAAATTGAAAACTGCGGTAAAGCAAAGATCTCGTTTAGAGTTGATAAAAATTTAGCAGCATTTTAAAATAGAAATAATGTAACATCTAACTTATCGTTAGTCACGTTTTAGATGCTTTGAAAGCCGTATTTGCTGGGCTTTGTGACACTCTGGAAGTTCTGTGCATTATTTGTCTAAAAATTCACTGCAAAAATTTACAAGAACATCCGTTTTTCAACTGCGTTCTTTGCACAGCTTGCTTGGTCAGTTATTAACGATTATTAATATCATTGATGATACTTTGTTTCACATGTACTGTAAACAAAAATTTATAAAGAATTTTCATTACAGGAAGACTTCAAGGCAGCTATATTCGCTTACGGGGATGATGGAAAATGCGTGAGTACAATGAACGAATGTTCTCTAAAATATTAATAAAACGGATTGTAAATTTTATTGTTCTTAACAATTTTTAGTTCTACTGCACTTTGTGCGCCGGTTCGGACACAATCGTCATGTGTGACAGTTACGATTGTCCTCGGTAAGTGAGGTACCTAACATTATTCGATTGTTGATGAGCTGAACAAATATTTCATACATACTTTCAGAGTTTATTGCACCGCTTGTCTTAAGTATCTGATAGCTCCAGCGGGCTATGATGAAATTCTGCTCAAGGATCCATGGCTCTGTTTTTTATGTGACGACTCTTACAAACAAGAGAAAAGTCGAATATTCAAACCACGAGCAGACTGGAAGAAAAGGATGGGTCAACTATTTCACAAAAACATTGACACAAGTTGGAATAAAGTATGGGATAATAGTAGAGAGAGAAAATCAATACGTGTACTGTCACTCTTTGATGGAATCAGTACAGGTAATTGAGTTCATATTTTACGAAAATGAGCTACCAAATCAGAAATAAAATATCTGTTGTTGCATGTTGGATATTAAATTTTCAGGACTGCTAGTGCTAGAAAATCTGGGCATAATAGTGGAAGATTATTACGCTGCAGAAATCGACGCCGATGCGCAAACCGTCAGCATGGCACATTTTGGGGACAAAATATACCAGCTTGGTGATGTCAGGAGTATAACGCAGGACGTTATAGACTCGATTGCACCCATCGATTTACTCATCGGCGGTTCACCATGCAATGACTTAAGCGTAGCAAATCCAAACCGATTGGGTTTAAACGGTGAGTTGCATTTCACATACTTTCATCACGCTTCTGTCTGAAGAAGGTTTTTTCGTATTTAAAAATACAGGTACCTTGAAGCTGCGAAATTTCGACTTTGCATGCATTTTCTAGATCCGAATGGAACTGGAGTACTCTTTTTCGACTACTGTCGAATAAAGAACCTCGTCACTGAAGCAAACGGAGGTCACCACTTGTTTTGGCTTTTTGAAAATGTTGCTTCAATGCAGAGTCGATACAGAATTGCAATTAATCAGTAAGATTGGTGAACTTTTGAATTTTGTACTCAAATCAACAGCTTTTAGAGCTGGAAGATCGAGGTAACAATGATGTTTTTTTTGTCAAAGGTCCCTCAATTGTGAACCATACCTCATAGATGCCGCAGATTTTTCACCCCAACATCGACCAAGATTGTTTTGGAGCAATCTTCCAATAGGGGTAAATTTTCCGCCTCCAGACCCCTCTCAAAATCTGCAAAGCGTATTGACACCAAATTGCAATCGCCATGCTTTGGTAAAAAAGATACAGACAGTCACGACGAAAGTAAATTCTTTGAAACAAGGTAAGTAATAATGAAACTGATATTGTCCATCATGCAGCATTGCCTTCAAGTTTCCACTAATTATTTACATTTTTACACATTTTAATCAACGCATCTAGGTGTATCACTTTTGAAACCAGTTCTGATGAACGGAGCGCCTGATTCTTTGTGGATAACAGAATTGGAGTTAATTTTTGGCTTTCCAAGGCATTTCACTGACGTTAAAAACCTTTCTGCTACAAAACGGCAAAAATTGATTGGTCAATCATGGAGTGTGCAAACGATCACTGCAATTTTACGACCTCTCTGCTATTTCTTTTTATTAAAAACGCCGGAGTAAACCTTATTGACTTCCGATAAACGTACTGATATCTCTACGTTTGTCGATTTTACATTGACGCAATAAAAAAAAATGAACGAACTTTGAAAACCGGTCATGAAAATATCTTCTATACTTTATTCTAAATAATTTAGAAATATTTTACATCTAATCGTCAGAGGAACCTTTAATCTCTAAATATAAGTCATATCTAACGATAGATATACGAAAAGTGCAATGGTAATTGTTGTCTTGTTTTTACGCATGCTCAAAACACTATATGAATAAATGATAACCGCCCTGTTATTTTATTAATATAAACAGTCTATTCGTTATTTATCAAATAAAACATGTCAACCATACTTCTTTAATCCAATAAGCGAATTTCAAACAAAAAATATATCGTCAAATCGAACCCATTGTGCCCCCCCCCCCCCCCCCCCCCATGTTGCACATAATTCTTGTTGTTGTTTTTTTTCCCCCCCTCGATTCAGTATCTATGTACATAGTGACGCCTCATTCGGAAAAATCTGCGATTGGTGTCTCTGCTCGTTGGTAAATTGACCCCCTCACTCACGTAAGGCGCATTACGATGACCCAAACCTCCGATCAATTTTACCGGTAACGGAATGCAACCGACGAAGGCATTTACGGATTGTAACTCGCTGATAGAGAGCGGAGTGTTGACATATGCCTTTCCGGTCTTCACGTCGACGCCCCGCACGATTCCTGTAACGGAATCACGGAATCGTGAGTAATAGTTTCATGGGCGAAAAAATGGAATCGAAAAAATAAAAACGAGAAAACAGGAAATCTTACCGAATCCGTAACACGTCGATAACGGCGCTCTCGGCAAAGTTTTCGGATAAACTTCCTCCGCAGCACGAGCCTCCTCAGAATTCTCTTGGGTCTCATCGATCCCGCATAAGGCGACGATGTTTCCGTTCATTGTTGCCAGAATATGGGAAGCCGGAACTACCGGGCGCATCAACGATATCGTTAAACCTGACAACGGTACCCTGCGAAACATCGATAACATATGAGTAACAATGAAAATATAGCCTCGAATTTTCGCAAAAAAAAAAAAAAAATTGGTAGGGGTACAAATATAGAAGGATTAAAAAATTGATGGGCCGCAATATCGAGTTTTTAAAGAACCGGAAACTTGATTTATAGAATCTTGAAATATTGAAAGTCGAAGTGACATAGAATACCAAACTACAGAATCGTCAGAATTCCTCTCGATAATATAAAATCGTATACAGATTCTCGATTTTGCCGTTCTACATGTTTCTGTCTTTCTGTACTTCGATTTGCAATATTTTAAATTTTCTATACTTGGACTTTCCACATTTTTAAATTTTACGACTAAGACTATCGCATCTATGAAAATTCGATATTCTGGTTCTTTTATCGATAGGCAATTCTAGTTTTTTACCCCTACTCAAAAATATTACTGATTTACTCACGAGTAGGGAACTGCATCGTTGATTCGCAACGACTGAGTGAATCTGAAACAGTGTGAAATTAATCGAGAAATAATTTCACAACTTGTAAAAGAAGCAACAGACTCACAAAAATTTTTCTCCGAGCTCGTCGTACTTCAGAATTTTACTGAGGTACGATAGCAGTGTGAGATCGCGCTGTTGGCGCGGTCCGATTTCCCACAAATCTCCGAATTTTCCTTTCGATTCGGCGAGCGTCGGCACCACGTGTAAATCGTGATCGCAAGCCTTATCCCAGAGTGAATATTCGTCCTCACGACCGGCTAAACGATCTGGTGAAAGAATCGGGATCTACGAAATAAATTCATCAATTGTGCAAAGTCGGACTCATTTATACGATAATTCATACCGAAAGATAGAAGAAATTTTTAATAAATTATCCAAGAATTATAAATACCTGCTCGTTGATCACTTTACTGCTCAACGGACGCAAGAAGTTGTTTTTCGGTCTATGGCTACCTATTTGCACGACTGTTGAAGGGTGAATTAGTTTGATAATGTAGACTATGATGTCCCATCCGACACCGGTACAAAATCCCATCGTGTTAATGACGACTGTGCTGTTCCGTAATCTCGTCGATTCGTTCAGGTATTCTACCAATTTTTTTGCCGCATTTACGTAGCGTGGAATGCATCGGGTCACGTCAACTTCTTCGATAAAAAGCTGGTAAAATGGGGTTTTCAGGTGGGTGTAATTCGGCCCGATTAAAGGCCGGTCGATCAAGCTCAAAGAAATGCATCCAGACGGCGTGAATTCCGGTTGACCAGGATCGAAATCTACGACGATGATTTCCTTGCGGGTGGGCAACAAACCGTTTATGAAATATCGCAGAGTCGTCGACTTCCCGACGCTCTTGCCGCCAGCAATCAATATTCGTTGATAATCGTTCGGATTCTGGTTCACAAGTCGTTTCAATACATTCGAATCGCGATAACTGTCTTTTTGTAACTGCTTTCCCTGCAGATTGTCGTACTGAAATACCGCTTGCAATAATTTTTCCGCCCTTTTTGGATGCAAGTTGTGATAATTTGTCGTATCTTCGACCTTCGGGAACAGTTTGAACTGGTAATAAGTGTCCAAAAATTTCGTCAGAGTGTTTTCCAAATTTTCCAAAACCACAACCGCTTGTCCGCCGGGAAAATTGTTCAGTTTCTTTGCGAGATTTTCCGCTACGTCAATGTTGATTCCCTCCGTTCTCAACAAATTGCAAATGCTTTCTGTGCTCGTATTCTCATTGATCTTGTCGCAGACAGTCTCTATGCTCACCAAACTCACCCCTCTCGGGGAATAAATTTCGGCGGGCACGACGGTTTCGCTTTTACTAAAAACAAACCCGTATATTTCTACCTTGCCGATCAAGACTTTGATGCGCAATTTTCCGTTAAAGTAAAATTTACAAGACGGACTCATTATGGCTATAACCTTATTTTGAAGACTGTAAAATTTTGGCTTTATTTTTGACGGGGTTTCCAATGTTATTTCCGAATCCTGAAACGGCAGTTCTGCCCTGAAATCGTTTTTGCTCGGAGTCGAGGAAGAGTTTGGATGTGATTTGTCCCCACTCGAAACAAGCGATACGTCCGAATCATACTCCTTGATATCTACGGCTGTATTTACAAACAGATTCGCAACGTCGTCGATATCTTCGTTAACACCTCCATCAATTGATTCAGTATCCATTGTAGTATTCTCCATGATCGTGGGTTTGCTATTGGAATTTATTAAATTTGTGCTCAAATTCGAATCTTCCGCGTCAGAAAAAAAGCTGCAACCAAAATCATCCCGCGAATTTGACGCCGTAAAATCTGTGCTTACATATGTAACTGATGAATTAAATATTGACAAGTTTGACATGTTTAATGGATCTCCATTTATTACCGTTGGATCTCCAAATCTCTTTCTTCTTTCCAAAATCGTTAGTGAATCATTTATGGCGTAACGATTCGTATTCGTCAAATTATCGTTCATATAAGCATTATCACGATCAGTATTCTCCGTAAGATGTAAATTGTCAGTCGGAAATGTTAGCAATTCTTCAGATTTCGAGACATTCTGTCGCAAACGCTTTGAACGTGCCTTTTCTTTTTTCAATATACGATCTGATTGAGGAGTTTCTTCTTTTTCAACTTTTTGCTTTTTTTTGTGTACTTTTTGTTTCTTTGTTGTCTCGCAGCTGTCTTCGCTGGGACGTTTTTTACGTTTTTCTGATTTTAATTTTTTGTTAAATATTTCGTCAACATCTTTCGTCGAAACTTCAGTTGAATACTCATCGTCTACGACGGTAATTGTTTGTGGTGGTTTTGAAATAACGGCGCGTTTTCTTGTAAGACAATCAATCACTTGCTTTTGTTTTTTGGAACGGGCCTTCGATATTTCACCTATTTTATTGGTCAGCAATTTTCTGAAATCAAATAAAAGAATTAAAAATCAAACGAGGCAGTATCGAAAATTCATTAGCAGCAACTCGGATCGCATGTCGTTACGCGAATAAATGTAAAAAAAAGTCAATGAAATAGAAAATCGGGATGATGTGCAGACGTACTACGCACTGAGAATGCGGTTAACCTCAAAACTAGGCGTTGAAAATTCATTGCCACTCACCTGACACGATTTTTGAATTTCCGGTCATAGCCGTTTGTCGTCATAGTGAAATATACCACCCGTTACGGATTTTTGTTAGTCACGTTCTTGTTTCAAATAGTATTTTCACTCATTGTGCAAAATAATAGCGCGCAAGAAACGATCATCCTGGGACTTCAAAATATCCACGCCGCACACGTGCGTTTGGCAGCTTTGACCATAGATTAATAAAAACCCAGATGCGGCACTCTCCGAACATTTCGAGGCCCGCTTCGGTCACTGTTCGAACTGAATGAAGGTGGAAAACGGGTTGTCGGGAAAAAAGTTCGCTGCTTACCGTCACAATCTTTATTAACAGATTTTAGTCAGTTTTCATCATCGTTTTTGCCACAGTTTCAGTTTCGCGGATACTAGACAAGAGTTTTCATCGAAGCAGCTTAGCAGAAGGACAAATAACGGATTACATATCAAAAATAAACATATTTCCTGCTCTGCTAGTTTGATAAAAAATAGTCCACAGTTCCGTCCTTCAACTACTTGGAATTTATCATACATGATTGCCACATTCTGCAACTGGGCTTTGTCAACTTTTCTAGCCGACACAGTTACCACCGCTTTGCTCAATGCACTCCCGAAATGTTTGTTCTTTCTGGTGAATGAATGACTTTGTTGTCTCAAAGCACAGGATGATTTACTATCCAGTTTCCATGTAGCCAAGGAAATTGGAAAGGCAACAAGCTTCCTGACCTAAATAAATAAACACATCAATTAAGAACAGTAAAATTAAGCAACGATTAGTAGAAGTATAAAACTTTGAATCCCTATGGTCATCAAAATCTACTAACCTTTTTCCAGTCACTCGGTGATTTAAGGAAATTTCGTACTTGGTAAGATTCGTCATTTCTTTCATGGGATGACGAATGGTCATTCAATCTCAATTAGAGCACCTCTGTCGTACAATTCTCATGCTCAGGTTAATTCATATATTGCCTAAAAATTATACACGTATGTTAGTAGATTTTCTTGGACATGCTATTGAGTGATCGTTACCTAATAAGTTTCTAAACGAGCATCAGTAATTTGAGATAAACATCACTAGACTAAAAATAGAATTCGAATCTGAAATTGGGTTCAAAAATATTATAGACAAAACAGGACGGAATGACACCTACCAAAAGGGGGACAACCAGCTAACGAATTCCACCAGTAATATTTTCAGCGGGAAATATCAGCTGCGACTTTCCCCTAACCTAAGTTACCAATGAGTAATAAAAAGAAATAAAAGCAATAAACAGATTTTCTCGGGCATCAGTTCAGCCACAGAGTGTCCAATGTATCCCATACAAGTTATCAGTACCAAAAATTGATCGAAATGAATCCTTCAACGAAGACCTTTGCAATCAGCATGTTCACCACGATTCGGGTGAAGAAGGTTCACTTTTAACGTCACATAGCTCACTGTTAGCTACAAACAAGGGGTCGATTTCCTCAGAGGGAGGAAGTGGTTCGACTTTCACTCCAGGCATTTGGATGTCTGTTGTGGAAAACGGTTCGCTTTCATCAATGAACAATGGTTCGACTTTCAAAATCAGCAGTTCAGGCTCGACAGCGATTTCCATCTTTTCCTCATCTTCAGACTTATGGGGTTCTTTCTTTTTTCTACCGCCTTTCCGACGCTCGTACGGCCCCATCTTAGTTTGTTGGAGAACCCTTCGCGCCGTAGACTTGGCGACACCAATTTCTTCAGCGATGTGAGAGATGGGTTTGCTCGGGTCTTCGACGACTTTGAGACAGATGTCCAGCTTCACTTCATCCTTTAGTCGCTTCAATGGCTGGATCACTTTTACTAATTTTCCATTGAGGTTACCCGTCTCGCGAAATTTTTTTATCACGTTTCTCACCGTTGTCGAAGACGGTATCGGCCTGCTAGGATACGTTGCCGCAAAATGATCCGTAATGCTCCTGTAGCTCAATCCCTGCTCACGCTGCAACACCATCTGTATTTTTTCGGCTAACGAGTACACGTAATTCGGCATTTTTATTCTTTCATTGATATGTCAAAACGTCAACGTGTGGATCAACAATTATCGAGATAACTTTTGTGTCCGGAAGAATTCACGATACTGCCCTTATACGAGTACCGACTACATCTGGAGATAACCGGTCCAACGTCGGTCTAACAACAACTGGAGCTAAGTCTGTGGCTCAAACCTACAATTCTGTCCGCTAAAGACGCTGCGCTGCGCGGTGATAATTTGGCGCGTCTTTTGAACGACAAAGCTTTGACGGCTGGAGGTCTTCGGTCAACGGCTCAAGTATTGACTGAAGAATATACAAAACTTCAACCAATTTTCATGAGCTAGGGTTCATTTTCTTCGTTAATTAATTTCCGACAAGGTAATGGTGTCAGATTTTCTGTTACGACTCTAATTTATTCAGAAAAAAGCATGATTAGTAAAATCGTTGTTGTTACTTGTCAGGGTTAACTGAAGAATATATCTTTAGTCAACGTTGCCAGACAGTGACGTTAATGTTATCACTTGCGTCGACGGAAGAATTTATTTTCATCAACGACATTTATTATGAATAGTAAAATTGGAAAATGCGCACACGCACAGAACAAGTCTGAATTTACCTGAATTATTCGCATTAATAATCAAACTATCGAGTAACCATATTATTGTACCTGCTATTCGCGGTTTTCAACTTTCGTCCTATTTGCGGGGATATCGTTCCAACTAAATTCAAATTACTGAAATTCCTCAGCTGCTCGATAGTTTCATAACATTTATGTCACGACGGCTATTTTTTCAGTTTACCTCGTTATCGACTGAGGCTGCAATTTTCTACCTTATCGTCGAGGGGAGGACAATCGGTACGGCACGTCTGCCGGCACGTCTGTAATCACCCTTTCTGCGTCTCTCTCTTGACGTCGTGTATAGTGGGGGGAGCTTTTACACGAGGTGGTCTTCTGTCGTTAGTGGTGTTGCCCAAGTTTAGGATATTTAGAGCATTATTTTCGCAACGTCAGTTGTGATTTTAATGCATTTCTCTTGATAATCGAACGATCCAAGGTACGTGTTCAGACGAATATTCCCAAGAATTCAATGTTCGAGTTTCACCCGAATGAAAACTGTAAATCCGAGAAAACAAATTGGGAACCTCATACATCTATTGTTTGCATGTATATTCTCCTCGTTTGTTGTTCTACGGTATCAGAAACGTCATTGTTCCCAATCATAATCTGAATAATAATGTTTTATCTATTCTTGCAATAATTAGGACTGCAAGAAATAAACGGTCTCCACAATTTGCCCACTGTACACTCAGAGCCTTGACGAAATTTCGTCATTTTTTTCGTCTCCATTCCCTCTCTCACTCCAACTCTCTTAACGTATTTATAACCCCGATTCATCCTTATATTCGAGAAAAGAACAATCATCTATTCAGCTTGAACAATATCGACACTGTTCCATCAATTCATGCAGGCATCGGTAAAACCAAATTGATCGCTAATAAAAATTCACCATCCTAAATCCCCCATGTCGAACATACTTTTGCCCTGAAGAGTATTTTTTCTCAATCATATTTCACTTGAAAGTTATTTGTCAAACTTGTCCCTTATAACCAAACAGTACGTTAACAAGTTTGCCATTTTTTCATCCTGATTTTGTATATACCATGCATTTTTGGGATCAAAAGATGCAGCGATACTTATTTTCAATACCACACAGATGTCGGGCGAAGAATATGAGAGCGACATGGATTACACGGATTCGGATTGCGGCGATCCAGGATACGACGATTATTACAATAATCAGCAATGGGGCAGCGAGGCAGACAACGACATTGATTCAGAGCAGAACAAAAAAGATCCGGAATATGCGATTCACGAGTGCCTCAAAGTCGAAGAGGTAGAAAGACTTTTAAATGAGAATGTCGAAGAACTGAGTAATAGATTACAGATCACGCCATCCCTAGCCAAAGTATTGTTGCATGCCCATGAGTGGGCGCTTCAAGATATTATCCTCAAGTATCGCAACGACGCCTCCGGTCTTTTGGTTACTTCCAAAATCAAATCCTCCCATGAACCGGACAGCAGCATAGCCCTCAGAGGTGCAAGGACTGGAACATGTTTGGTTTGTGTTAATACTTTGTCCCTGGAAAGATTCGCCGCTCTAACATGCGGCCATACCTTCTGCAAGGACTGCTGGTGTATGCATTTCGAAGTTCAAATTATACAAGGCATTTCAACCGGTACGTTCGTCAACTTTTCATAGGTATTCTTGTTTCATTACAGACACAACAAGATCCATTACTACTCGTTCGTACAATCGTACTATCGTATTATTGTTTCACTTTCTCTAGGAATTGGTTGCATGGCTCAGGACTGCGAAGTACTTGTGCCAGAAGATTTTGTCCTATCTCTCCTTACCAAATTGACAATGAGAGAAAGATATCAGCAGTTTGTCTTCCGTGATTACGTCAAGTCTCATCCGCAGCTTCGCTTTTGTCCAGGACCGAATTGCCAGATAGTCGTACGCTCCAAAGAATTGAGAGCCAAAAAAGTCATCTGTTCCTCTTGTAAAACACCATTTTGGTAACTGCGATTATTGATTGCTTAAGAAAACGTTTTTTTATTCTCTGGCAAATTTGGTATTCATTTCTTGTGGGATTTCAAATCTGTTTATCTTTCTTGTCCAAATATTTCCAGCTTCAGGTGTGGTATGGATTATCATGCACCAACCGACTGCGGTACGATAAAGAAATGGCTTACTAAATGTGCCGATGACTCAGAGACTGCAAATTACATATGCGCTCACACCAAAGATGTAAGTGAACTGAAATGCTGGCTAATTGTGTGTGAAAAAAAATAGCCTGCCCTTATTTCAGTGACTCGTATATTATAAAGTAGACCAACACATTCGTAATCGATTTCAGTGTCCAAAGTGCCACATTTGCATAGAAAAAAACGGCGGGTGCAATCATATGCAATGTTACAATTGCAAACACGATTTTTGCTGGATGTGCCTGGGTGATTGGAAGGCACATGGCAGCGAATACTACGAATGTTCACGGTATAAGGAAAATCCTAATATTTCTCGTGAAAGTGTCCATGCACAAGCTCGGGAAGCCCTGAAAAAATATCTACATTATTATGAAAGGGTAAATAAATAAATACTTATCATATAATATTTAACTCAGGCGAAAGGTTGTGGTAAACTGTTTTACTTTACATCTGAGCGTGAAATCCTGTAAATTGCTCGTTTTTAATCGACCGAAATCTTATTACAGTGGGAAAATCACAGCAAGTCGCTCAAGCTGGAAGAGCAAACACTGGAAACAATAAAATCTCGCATCCACAAGAAAGTAATGCATGCCAGTGGAACATGGATTGATTGGCAACACTTGTTTGAAGCTGCTTCTCTTTTGGCCCGCTGTAGGTATACGCTCCAGTACACATATCCATATGCTTATTTCATGGAGGCAGGACCGCGAAAAGTACTGGTAAGTAAACATAGAAATTCTTCATTTGTCCATTGAAAATCAAGTCTAAACGTTCATTTCTGATATGTGTGCCAGATAAATTAGATGTCGCGCTCAAACTGCAGAAGTTTTTTTTCTTTATAGAAAATTCAACAGTCTCCTTATCTTTATTTAACTTATAAAAGTTAGAGAATTTTTTTGTCATTCGTTTTTCAATAAAAGAGAAAGCGAATGTTTTATTCTATTCTGTAACTATGTTTTTTTCATGCAGTTCGAGTATCAGCAAGCGCAATTGGAAGCAGAGATAGAGAATCTATCTTGGAAAATTGAGCGTGCAGAAACAACGGATCGTGGTGATCTTGAGAATCAGAAGGACATAGCCGAGAAACGGCGTGTAACTTTGCTCAAGGATTTTTTAGAGGTCTGATCCGCGTCTGAATCAGATCGCGGTTTATTATCTTCCGATTAAGACATAATTTTCAATTATGTCCGATAAATCATAACCAGGTTCAAAAACTGGCAATAGAGTCCCCTCTGCTCTTCACGGTAAAGTAGGTGGGTAAAAGAGTAGAACTGAAAGAGAGAATTAATGAATTACTGATGAAGAAAACTAAAGAACCTAGTGATCTCTGCAAAAATACTAAAACACAATTATCGTACAGTTATTTGAAATCTAACGTTTTTATTAGATTGTGCTGCGCTTCTCAATGCAAATTTCCATTATCATACAGGTCATTCGTACTTTTAGCTAATTATTTTTAATCTCCCGAAACATGGTAAACATTCAACAATAAAATAACCTCGAAAATATTTCTGAGAGAATAAAATAACCGAATAAAAAATGGAACATCAGCTATTTCATGCGAAATTTGATTTAATGGTTTGCAAAAATTATTCCATTTACATTTGGCTGTTGCAAAAAGAATACTACACTACACAAGAAAAAAAAGAAAAGAAAATGAATAAGTCAAAATTTGATTAATCATAATTGAAACGAAAACAAAGTAATAAGGCCGAGAATAAGATATTGTAACCAGCGAAAAATTACATAGTTAGCATATTTCAGATTATTCAGACCGTCGTGTTTGTTGTAACGATCGTGATAAAATGAATTTTAGTAATTGAAATTAAGTTGTGCAAAACATTTAAGAAAGTTTGATTCGAGTTTTTGAATACGAATCGTGAGTTATCGTTTGTTGAATATATGTAAGCAAGTAAAACGACATCAAACGGTACAATGATACATGGATATTTATTTTTCATATCAAATAATTAACTCTGTATCTTCGCACAATATTTCCTTCCGAATAAAATATCAGACATTTGACAAAAATGTCTTACACGTAACGAGGCAATTTGTTTTGATCATATACTAGTTAAACCGTTTGATATAGATTTACTTATGTGTTAAATTGTTTTATACTAATTAGTGATTACAAGTTGTATTGCCTGTTTAATGATTATATCATTTTTGTTTCTGAAATTTTTTTTTCCCCATTATTACCATTATTATTATTATTATTATTATTATTGTTGTTATTATCGTTAAGTACAGTTTGTAATGTTTTTTCGTTTCTCTCATCAGTTAGTTACATAATTGTTTCAACACAAAACGATTCAGAAAATCCGAACAATTACTGACTCTCAATAAATGGACACTGATCATAGTAATTATTTCAATTTTAATTTAAAACAAATTGTACTCTTGTAAAATTTGAAGAAAAAAGAAAAAAACGTGAAGCTTTGATTCTTATGAACGTATGTATGAATATTATGTATATTTTTTCTGGTCTAATCATTTTTTATTTATGTTTCTTATTTATACGAACCAGTACAATTATTAATAATATTCAAACGTACAGCAAATTATTGTCTGCTTAAAGCTCGTTATATGAAATGCAGTAACATCCAAGCCAGGGATTATATTGTAAAGAAAGTCGTTCTGAGTCTATGGGCAGTGAAGCAATAATTCATTTTTATTACTGTTTCATGAAAGAAAAAAATCGCAACGATTAAGTCAGCTAAATGTGAGAATTTGCAAATAAACTTGATGTATTTTTTTGGCGGACGCGTGCGTGCGTAGTTTATCTTGCAATAATCGTCCAGGTCAGTAACAAGATAGAAAAATGGAAATGAGAATATGAATTATAGGCAATCGGTACTCCTGTATAATTGTATAATAAATGAATTTTGGCTTTTGGTTTTTATTTTATTTTATTTTTTTTTCATCTGTTCCGATAAAGATGTTACGAATTTTCAAACTTATACGACTTAATTCTTGGACTTGGTCACAGCAAGTATATCGTTAATAGCGATTAAGTAAAGTGGTTGGGTGATTTTTATTACCGATCATAATTGTTATATTAATGAAACATAAAATAACGAGTACCTTAAATGAGAAGAATAAAAGAAATGAGCAAAATAGAGAGGGTTGATAAAGAAAGGAATCTAAGATAATTTCAGAAAACTTTGAAAATTAGAGTAACTGTACTGTAAATATTATTAGATAAGTGTACGATTATAATGTGCGCGAAAGATTGTGTGTGACGTTTTCTATGATTACGTGTAAGATTTTAGGGAATTAATAAACATTGTAATTTGTAATTAACGCTTCAATCTACGAAGCTCAAGCATAATTTAATATATTTCTGGTATTCCAACGATAATTATTAGTTTAAGATTAATTATGGTCCACAAGTTTATCGCAAGAAATAAGAAATTTAGGAAAAAATAAAATATCATTGTAATATTTTACGTGGAAATAAATTCGATCCTCGTTATATATGTACGTACGAATTAGTCATTTTATTTCATTGCTTATAATATTCGTCTACTTAAATCAAAAATACTAGTCTAATTTATCCCCCTCCTCTCAATGTCTAGAAATAATCGAATCATAGTTCAGAGCCAATGCCGAAACACTTGATGAACAAAAACACACATAAATGGATTTTAAAGATAAAATTTTCCCAGCCCAACAGTTTAATCTGCAGATACAACAAAAGTGGTTGAACTCGCTTTCATCGCTTCTACCTGAATCATAATTTCCAGCAAAATAGAACAAAAGTATAAAAAAAGGTTTTGTTTATTAATTAAAATTTACACACTATAGTGTATCATTGATAAATTTTGCAATATTTATTATTTAACGCAGATGATAATGTACAATAATTCCTGCAGTCTAATGTGTTGAAAAATCATTATTTTTTTTTTTTTTTTACTCTTGCACAATTATTCTCAAATTTACAAATACGCGATAAAAATTTGTGCACATTTTATTTTGATATATTTAATGTAAATAATAATAAAATTGCATCAAGTTCGTTTATGTAATGTATACCTATATTGAAGTACTTGAACGTACATACGTACAACGTTTTGGAGAAACGTATAGATTATGAAATATGAGAATACTTGTTTTAATTCCGTCCTATGCCGATAATTAAAATATATATATTATCGAACGACGATACTTTAATATTTAATCTGTAAACACAATGCTGTATGCGTTTGATGCGAGACCGTTTTTCATTTCGTAAGTGCAAAAATTGTTCAACGTTGTTAATTAATTGACCATTCTCTAGGTTTTATCAATTTCATCTCCTACTGAGCACTGATATTTATGTGCGTATTAAATTATCCATATTTTTACCATCTCAACAATGTCATATTAAATGTTGAATAACTTTGTGCAATTTTTCTTCTTTACTATTTAAAAAGTATTCACAGATCATATTTCAATGTGTATTTCATGATTAAAATTGTTAAACTAGTTAGGTATTCAAATTACACTTGAATAAATTTTTTAATGATAATTGTTTACCATTTCTTATTTGTTTTCTTAAGATTCATTCGTTTCTCTATTCGTATTATTAGTTTTCATTCTTCATACTACAAAACATATCCAGCTAAATATTTTTCTACGAACAACACAAGTGCGTTGTTATATCAATTTTACCCTACCGCTTTAGTTTGATCGTAACTTTTTTTTATCATTATTCATATTACTACATCATCATCATCATCATCATTATTATTAATATATAAACAGCCAACATTATTATAGCACATATATTGACATTACGAAGTCGTTTAATTCAGCTTTGGTCAGTCTTGCATCGATATACGAGCAGAGTTGCCTTCTCATTAGCATTTGAGTTAATTCATAATTCATATGTATAAATTTAGGATTGAGTATAATTTTGAATAATGTTTGTAATAAAAATGGACTTTAAACTCTGATCAAAATTATTATTCTCTAATGAAAACTTTTCAATTTTTTGTCATTATTTCTTAGTTATCGTTCGAGCAAGAGATTTTCTACTCTTTATATTTATCTTGGAATAAAATTATAACGATCTTTTTTACTTTAATGGCCATAAAATGTTGCTTGTAAATCACAATTAATAGTCACGAAAGTATTATTTATTACATGGGTAATGTTTAAAAATTTTCAAACCGTCACTCGCTTCTACTCCAAATTATCGTCTCAAAATTGTTTATTAAAACTAAATCTAGGAACGTACTATTATGCTTTGACTAAGTTTCATGTATGTACACATTGTACAGGTGTATATATAACATTTATGTATAACATTACACTGATATAAGTCATGCATGCATTCAATGGACCTGAACTTTGAGTAAAAAAAAACGAGTTACAATTATTTGGGTTGATTTCCCACATAAAGTAAGATCGTTACAATCGTAGCGTAAACTGAGAACAAAGTCTCGCCGCCATAAACCGATCTTTACATATATTCGATGTTAAAACAGGGCATCAAAAAGGCAAACAAGAAAGACTTTTATGAATCTTGTCACTGAGTGCGATGTATAATGATAAATGGCAAGAGAGATTTGAATAGTAATATTGCAAACAATGTGAATAACATAAATATTGAAGCTTTGTGCCACATACCTAATATTTATGATAGTATATACATGACTCAATTGATTCGTATCAGCAAATTATACAACGTTTCAAATTCTAAATTCCGAGTACTACCAAAAACGGAATTGTGCAGTGCTTCGGATCTCAGGCTAAATTTTCTCCATCGAAATTCGAAAAGTCTCTGAAAATTGGAGGCTAAAATTTTTACCACCTGATTAATCAAACTTTTCTTCTTTGAAGGCCAGATCAATCGCGCATTCTACGTCGTTAACTATGAAAGCAGGTTTGCACAACGCATCTTCGACCGGTAAAAAATCCCTGGGACTGTGTTCGGATATAAACTCGGAATCTCGTTTGTGTACTCCAGTTTCGACAAGAATACTTATACAAGCTTTGGCGCAACGCTTCAGACCGTTGTTGCCTATCAGCGTCTCCATGCTGCGCGATTTACTGCCTTTTCCGTTTGCATAACGAGCCAGGTACTTGTCGTATAAATTTGCCCCAAAAACATCCGTGTTTATGTTGTCGCTGCAAATAAGTGAAGATACATTGTGTTATTATTATCATTATTATTAATATTACAATTCTTCTCCCCCCCCCCCCCCCCGCCAGATTTTATTGAGTTGTCAAAAAACTATGCATGCATCCAAGAACGTCGTCATTTCGTTAGAGAATTTTTAATAAGCGTCTATTTGAAATGGTACGGTATTGTTATCTCGATTTTTTGACGAGTAATAGGATTGTTTGACAAGTGAAATAGATTAAACAGTTAATGCACGGCAATGATAAATGAAGCAGACAGTTTGCTCGTTTAAACTTTTATTTTCATTTCATGAAGAAAACATGCTTTGTTTTGAATGCATAGAAAAACAGGCAACGTTTTAAACAGCTGTAAAGATATCGATACTTGAACCACTCGAAATGATTCTCCTCTCTAGATAAGCTAGACTTTCCTATTCTCAAAGGTCAATTATCATTGAGTGTGGTCAGTTTTCTACAGTAAATAAACCTGGGTATGTTTTTATTATCCTGATAAGATAACACGGACGAAAGAGCCTTGCAGTGATTCTATTTTAGCAATCGTTCTGTAGGCTCAAGTAAAAATAAACACGGCTCTTTACTCCACCCAGTGGCTAACGGTTCAACAGAAACCTTCGACATTGGAATAGATAATAGTGAAACATCGTATTAACGTCTTGCGTAATCAATTAATGAAATGAAGCAACCGATGACGCAATAAATTATCGAACTTGGGTTGTTTTTGAAAACAAATCACATTTAGTAATGGCTTTTTGAAAATGGACGTGGAGGAACAAGAAGCTGACTCACCCAACCGCGTATATCGTTTCAATGTTGTGATTGATCCCGATACTTTTGGCGTGATTTAATATCATACGATTGGCGTGGTGGTATGTTACTTCGCTCGGTTTACCGACAAGCGCGGTGTAGACCATATTTTTACCGGTAACTTTTTTGTAGACATTTTCAAGGCATAATAAAAAGGCGCCATGACCGAATCTTGGTATCGGGGCCTCGGCCACCCACAGAAGATCCATATTGCAGGCCAATACTGGGATATGTGGGTAAGGAATGGCCAGAGGTGAAGCAACGGGCATTCCGTCGGTCAACAAAAGATCTACCATCAGTTGTAAAGAAGTTTCCCAAGCCTTTGGCTCTCCAAACATGACGATACCCTCTATTCTCGGAAAGTCAGGATCTATCGGACCGCAGCGTGGATTCCTTTTGGCCACATCTACGTAATCTAGCGACGGAAAATTCTTGGCAAGCTCGTCGATCGTTACTGTTTTTTTAAATCCTAGTTCCTTGGCTATATCTTCAATTGGACCTTGGCCTGATATTAAAAATTGTTTTTCATGAAATTGTTTAAACATCTGCAACGGCGAGTGCGCCATCACCACCTGCTCCTCTTTCACTTGGTAACCGATCCATTTGGACAAGTCTTTCGCTTTCTGACTGCGAAGCGCATTCCCGCTGTTTGTAACAAATACTGTCGGTACTCGAAATTTGCCATCCGAATCTCGTAGACGTTCAAAGGCTTTTGGCACGGGAGGCAGAACCGTTTTACCGCGAACTATGACCCCGTCAATGTCAAAGAGAAGACCAAACTTTGGCTTTGTACTTAAATGCTGAAAGATTAAAGGCAGATGGTTTGAAAAATTGAAATCATGAAGGTGTGCTTTTTTGATTTCAGCATATTTCACAATTTAAAATGTCACTCAAAGAAAGATAAATCCTTTCCACTGATTCAATCTGATTATGTACGATTTGCAGATTACAATATGATTAGAATATTCTATGACCAGCGATTCCAGACGTGGATAGCTTCTCTTGATAAAATGCATCTTTGATATCCAATAAATTTATCTATGTATTGATACCCAGCGATTTAACAATTATGCACATTATATCTGAGAAGCAATTCAATTTATCAGGAAAAATTGTAATTGCACAAGAGACTATTTTAATCGGAAAACCAAACTCTTTGCGATATTTCAGCTACAGCATTACGATTAAATGAATAGTTCGTGAGAAATTTCATCTAGACATCGATTAGGTATCTGGCTGTGAAGGAAGTTATTCAATGGAGTTTTCTGGACATGATTTGTGATGTGGAATTGGAACAGTGAACAGGGCGATTTTTTAGTGATTTACCAGAGCGCTAAGAAGTGCAAACATAATTTAACAACGCAAAGTGTGTGGTGTGTGAATTAAAAGTGAACATAGTTAGAATACGCTAACCTTGGCTTGTTATTTTTAACCATTATATATTACTCTAAGGTCATGATTATTGAGCAACACGAATAATAGTGAGCGTAAAACTATGAATGCGCTAAGAGTGTTCTTTCGTTCAATGAAGTACAAACAGGAATAATGAAATTTCTAACAATAATGATAAACAAAAATTCACACTTACTCTAGTTCCATAGAATCTGTTCACTTCTGACAGTCGTTTTAATAAGCTGACGATTGTCATTTTACTTAATAAGTTACTGTTCAACGTGTATGTAATCAACTGGTTCACTTTGTTGCTATATTTAATTTTATTAGATTTATATATAAGTTAAATACTTGATTTACGCACAACTAAACATACGTACGAAACGGCGTACATGGTGCTGTACTGACCCTTCTAAACGGTCTCTGATGTGTGGATCGCAATTGTTATTATGCACCAGTTGAACCAGAGGTCAGGTTAGGTTAGCTAGGGTTAAGCTAAGTTAGGTTGGGTTAGGTTGGGTTAGCAGCTCATGTATGCTGAAGAAATAAACTGCGATATACATGGATGCTTACCGAATTGCCTTAGCACGCGGGCTCAGGCGTAAACTTGAATTCTCCAAGGACTCTAAACCGAATAAAATATGCATTATAATTGAGAAAGAAAATTAAAATCGTAAATCTCGTATCTTCTCAATCATTGAACGTAGGCAGAATTCAAACTAATAAGATGATGTTATCGCCAAAACCTGTCGACAGTCGTAGCCTGTCAAACGTGTCTAGTAAATTGGTCGTCCAATTTTTCCCCCCCTCATTCGAGATATATTTAACGATCAGTTTAATTTATAATAAATACTACGGAACGCGAGTCCTGGAAGTCGAAGGTAAAGGACCTAGAGCGCAGGATCCAGGAGGTAGAGAATTTGGTGGTCGAAATTTGCGGAGCGCGATTCTCGATCCCACATCCGAAATTTCCACCTTCGAACTTTAATAATATATGTATAGATAATGTATAGATCGTTTCTCCGGGCCGTAAGAAGTGAAGATTTTTTTGTGAAAATCGGAGCACTCTTTTTTGAGTGCCGTCATTTTGGCAATATCTTCTGAATTTATACGCGGTTTTCTCTGGATATGTTACACTGTTTTCACTTGAATTGTTGACGTTGACATTAAGTGATGTCGTATTGTTATTGCATGCTAGCCTATCGATAACCGGTTGCTGTAAACCTTGCTGATTGTTACGACTCAGAGTAATAGTATCGCGAACTATAACCATATCTATTTGTCGCTTCTCACACGAATACCTGTCTCTCACATCTTTCTTTGGCTGCAGAAAATTTTCTTGAAATCTTTGACTGTATTTAATTTTTTTGCATCTTCTTAATAAGCTTGATACTATTACTTGCTTTTCCTGCGTTTTATCTATTGGATACGACCCTTAGAGCATGTACTAAGATACGAGCCCTCGCCTCTACCATTTTTTGTCTATACTGAGCGAACTATGTAAACCTTCGTATAGAACCTAATCATATCTTTCCTTCTCTTTTCTTTTCTTTTAATTACCTAAAATTTGACGCTAATGCATCTGGCGCCCAACTATCCTTATCGTTTGCTCGTGGGGAAAAATGGGCGACTCACTCGATCGGTAGAGTTAGGAGTACTACATAACCTTAAAATAATGTCACAATGGTCACAACCCTACTTAACCGATGGAATATTAATTGAAGAATTAATTATCCTTTTCACACTGGATCTCTGTGGCGAATAGAATTACGAAATGTATAGACATGCATCGACAGAACGAGAAAATTGTTGAGCTCGGCAATGCCACATGCGCTTTTCAAACGAATCTTGCAATTACGGTGCAATTATATGTGCACGGTTATTCAATGAAATTACGAACAATTTAGAATTTCTGAATGATTGTAGCGAACCAGTGCGTCTGTTATCTAAGATTGTCGTATTTCATCACGTTCAACACGTTCACCTCCTTGACTTCAATTGACCATGTGACATATCATTTATATTTTAGATGCAGATTCCTGATCCCTTCCAAAATAATAAAAATAATATGGACCGATTTTGATTCGTGTGTCAAAATAAGCGGAGCGACACTGAATCAATAGTGAGTTATCATTTTCAACAGAATGACGCCCCATGAACGGAGCAAAAGAGGTTAGCTCGTTATTGCGATATTCGTGTACTCTCAAACCGCGAATAATCAACTTTGCCATTGATATAAATTCTCAATCGATTCTGTAGTGACTGCGCCGCACTTTTATTCAGAAATCAAACTCATCCACCGTTTTAGGAATAGCTGGTGCATGCTGGTCTTGAGAATTCATTCAAAACCTACGACAATCATTATTGTTATTATCACCGTATATTTACCTACATGCCGTCATGAATAATTGCCGAGTAAAAAATTCTCTAAAAAATTTTGCAGTATTTTAACAACTCAAAAATTAGCAATCTCTGATTAGCTGTCTTCTTCCAGATGGAACGTCACGATTTTCCCTCGACTGCTGTACCTTGTTCTATGCGATGTTCGTCACCCTCTTCTCCGCTCTGTTATTCCTGTACGGCTTCTTCCCACTGCAACTTCTGGATGCTGGTATCGCCAGCTTCAAGGACGTTCCAGATCATGTTGAACATATCAGGTAGACAATTATCAGTGATAGAAATATGTCTCTTCATTTTTTTTGCTGGCAGATTTTCACCAACTTAATGGAGCTGAAATTTTGAACATCTGTCTCTAGAGTGAACAACGAGCTGTTGTACAAACCTATGATAAGTAGGTTAATTTTCATGGTGATCGACGGAATGAGGTGGGATTTTGTTGCTGGACCCATCGGACAAGCCGGTATGCCAATCACACGGAGCTTGATACAAAACGACTCGGCGTGTCTTCTTCAAGCTAAGGTCGGCTCTCCTACAGTCACCATGCCCAGGATAAAGGTACCGGCGTCAGGCGGCAATTCGCTCACTGATAAAAAGTGGTAAAACTGACTTACAGCATCAGGAAAATGACTTATCAAATTTTCAGGCCATAACGACAGGAACTGCGCCAACATTTGTGGATGTGGTATTGAATTTTGGCAGCACGAGCATATCGGGTGACAGTCTTTTATTGCAGGCCAAAAACCATGGTCATAAATTAGTATTCTTCGGGGACGATACCTGGTTAAGGTTGTTTCCTGGTATATTTGACCGGCATGACGGAACCACGTCATTCTTTGTCACAGATTATACAGAGGTGAGGATGAATTAGTGGGTTACATAATTATTTCGTGTGTTTATGCCATCCTTTTGGTCAAAAAACCAAACTGTCTTCATTCAATTTTTGGAATTTCTTCTTCTTTCTTGAAGCACACACTCGTTCGGAATACACAAATTCGATTAAATTCAGGTAGACGATAACGTGACACGCCACATCGATGGCGAGTTGAATAAAGACGATTGGACCATTATGGTGCTGCACTATCTCGGGTTGGATCATATCGGGCACATAGGAGGGCCTCAAAGTCCTCTGATAAAACCGAAATTGAGAGAAATGGATGAGATAATCGGTAGAATTAACGCCAAAGTTGTGCACTGGGTACGTCTTTATAAGTAATCGAATCTTTCGAGCTAATCACTCATTTATCTTCGCTTATCACAATTTTGCTGCAAAGTTTTCTGGAGCAGATACTGTTCGATACTTATGCTGGTATTGTTTTTTAATTGATAGATGATATTTTAGCACTCCCAAAATGAGTCCACGTTATTTATCGTTTGCGGAGATCACGGGATGAAGGACTCGGGTGGTCATGGTGGAAACACACCTCAAGAAACTCTGGTACCTTTTGTAGCAATCGGTGCATCTTGTCCTGGAAACGATGATCAGCCCGTTCAGATGGATCAGATAGACGTAAGCAGTACCCTTGCAGTGATGCTGGGTATCCCAATACCGGCGTCGAGTCTAGGAAGTATCTCGTTGAATGTCTTGAGAGAACTGTCCACGTCAAGAAAGCTCTTCAGTCTTTACTACAATGCCAAACAAGTTTTCAATCACTTTAAAAGGCTTACTGGATTCCAAGCTTCTGGTAAGACACCTTCAAATCATTCCTTCTTCATGTGTTCTAATCTGAAACTAAAGTGCCCTAAAATTGGCGGCACGTAGTGATAATTTTGATCCTTGACTCGATTTTTGCCCTTTTCAATGCGGTTCGAGAATCATTATTGAACCTGTCCGAATTTTTAAACACTAGTTAAGTAGGGAACAGCAAAAAATCATTGGAGATTCATCAAATCTTGTTTAATACGAATTCAACTTTTCAGTTCAAAAGTTCGAGTCGTGCTCTGATAATGAAATGGAAAATGAAAAATTTGTTTAATATTTGAAGGATCGGCTGAGATCGTTGATCATACTTTTTTACATTTATATAAAATTAATACATAGCGGCGCTAGTAACAGCTTTTTTGTAATATCTTTTGTTTCTTTTTAATATTTCTGTTTCACTAACAACTTGACTAAATAAAAGCTTATCGCAGGAGCTTATGAAAAATATTCAAATGCCATAAAGTTACATACAGCTTGGCTGGAAACAAATGGACTGACAAATGAAACTGTGGATGAAATCGTATTCTTATATACTGCTGCTCTTAGAGGGATGAGAAATAAACTTACCAGCAGCATGACCAAATATGACCTTCACGTCATGACAATCGCAATGTTTTTCATGTTTCATGTGAGTTTTTCACCAAAAAAATTACCATCTTCACCACCAACAAAACAATTATATTATTTTTAACAAGTTCTCTTTAATTTTTGTACAACGAATAGGTGCTGTACATTATAACGAATACGCAGCAGGATACGAGTATTACTCCTAGAAAGATATACGGCTTTCTGATAATCAACGTAATTCTTTGGACATCAGTCGATTACTTATGGGAAGGTTCAAGCGAATCGTTGCTTTTGTCGAACGATACAAACAGTAACTTAATTCTCATGGTCATCGTTGTAATATTATTTGGAAACTGTTACTTGTGTACAAAGCGCAGGTTCTCTGCTGATAGTTTAGTACAGGTATGAAAGTTCATTCCTTTGAGATAATCAATCCGGTAATATGTCAAAGTGAACAGTATTACGTGAATTTTTAGGTTCTGAAAAGTAAAGGAACTACACAGTGTCTATTAATAATGGGTATCATCATTCATGCTCTGAGTTTCAGTAGCAGTAGTTTCGTTGAGGAAGAACACCGTACCTGGTACTTTTTTTGGACTACGTTCTGTATTCTATTGTTGTACAAGATCGGTAAATCCCTCATTGCACAATCGCCAAGGTAACATATACAGGCTCGCACCATTGAATAGAGTCTATATCTGTGCAGATGGCAAAGAAGTTAATTACTGTATTGCTACAAAATATTTTCAACGTTTTCGATCTTCTGAGAAATCTATTTGCACCATTTACAGTCGGTACACTGATTTACAAAATAGACTTGACTTCCACATTTTGGATTGTAATTCGTCCAATATATTCTTCATTTAAACATCAGCCTGATAATTAATGCAAATTTCATGTCAACCACAGATATTTTTACAGACATTCTCTCCAAGCAAATATTTCTATGAAACTGTTCCTGTGTTTATTGGCTCACTCGGTACTCAGGCAGCTGAATAGCACCGGAGATATGTATGCCCACTTGCCCGATATCGCCAATTGGCTTCAGCAACAAGAAAGCAAAATAAACATGTCCGTGCTGCTAATCTCTGGTAATCATTTGTTCGGTACCAAAAAGCTTCATTACCAATTCCTAGCATTGAGTATAATTATATTTTGAACAAACAATTTTAGCCCTTTCAATTCTCGTTTGGATCGGACACACCCATGAGGAAATAAAATATAAAACGTACTCTTTGACGCTGTATATTGCTCTCGCTGTTTGCGTGTATCTTCGGCACATGGGAACTGAAGCAGTATTGAGGATTCCATTCTATCCAACCTCCAAGTGAGCAAGTCTTCTTAAATTATTTTTCACTAATGTAAAGAAAAGGGAAACACAACGGTAATAATTATTCATTTTGCAGGGGAATTGTTGAGGCGCAATTTTTCTGGTGCTTGATGCTGGTCTTTTCAACTTGCGCTGTGTTTAGATTGGGGAGTACGATACGGAGAAGTAGAAGAAATTTTTTGTCCCTACTTCTGCGGTTCGTCATAGAATCCTGGGTCATGGCTTCAACAATGTTACACAGACCGTATAACGTCGTATTGTTGCCGATTCAGATATTGTCCAGTATTGTGATATACGTTGCGTTGAGGGGCTATCAAAATCGTGATATCATTATCCACATCTTTTACTGGCTGGGCAATGTGTTCTACTTTTATCAGGTACGTTAGACTATAAAAATTGGATTGAATTCGTTGCATTATTTATATCAGTAAGCTGCAAAACCTTATGCAATCACAAATAAAAAAAAAATATATTCACTGTTCCCTTCTTATTACAGGGTAACTCCAATAATTTATCCACTATTGACATTGCTGCGGGCTACGTGGGAGTAGAATCGTACAATATTTACATTACGGGACTTTTTCTAGTCATCAATACATATTCTGCACCAGTTTTGGCCTATCTCACACTTCTGTATGTCGTCACATGTGAAAATGAAAATCCGTGAGTACCTGTTTAATCGTAAAAATGAAAGCTGTTTCATTTGAATAATTTGCAAATATTCACATACGTTTTATTTCTTTAGAAAATCGCTGGACGACGTGATTGAGATAAATAGACTGTACGCCGCGTTTAGATTACTTCCGTTAGCTGTGTACACAATAGTAGTTAGTATTCAAAGATACCATTTATTCATTTGGACCGTATTTTCGCCGAAACTTTTATACGAGGCGATGTACTGTATGGTAATGTATATTGTAATGTTAACAATGAACGCTACTTTTATTTTACATGACAAAATTAACGAGTATTAGCCGATTTTGTGCAATATTTATATGAAATCTGTAAGTATGTTTATATTTATTATCTGACGTACAATTTCAAAAGACGTTTACTGTTATTAAGTAGATTGAATTACGCCTCTAATATCGTTTGTACCAAACCGTTACCTCAATATCTACATGGGTTCTGTAAAAGGCATGCGTAGCTTCACACTTAGATCGTGTAACAGCCCGGTAACTTGAGCACTTATCATGACGAAGGCAATCAGAAAAGTGTAAACTATTTCGTAGAGAAGCTTTGGACTCAAAATACTCCACAACCACTCGTTGTGACGATGGACAAACATTCCCAGGAGGTATACCGCCATCAGAAAAAAACGACAGTATCCAAAAATCATGTTTACCTCCAAGATTCCCTGCGACGTGCTGTGAAGGTTTACAATTTTTTACATCACTTTACTCCTATTATTCATCTTTTTTAGTCTGTGATTTGCAAGAAAAAAAACTTATTCGTTGCATTGCCAAATTAACAACTCAGTATTGTAAAAGTTACCAAAATATAAATTAGTTACCTAAGAAGTGAAATTAATTCAGAGTTCCGAGAACCAAAGACAACGAATTACCTGATATGATGAATAAAAGAATTTTCTTCTAACATGACGCGAACTTTCTTTTTACTGCGAGTTAGTAGCAAGATGGTAAACATCGCCATAATGTAAATAACATAAGTGACCAAAGCATAAACTATTTTATTACCCACCTTGTCTTGGAATTGTTACTCAGCATTCCATGGATGCAAATGAGGTATGATAGAACAGGTGCAGAAAAAGTATTTATGACCAGAAGTACTTCATACATCAAAGTGCACATCTTTTTTGAAAATAACAGTCCAGTAGCCATATCGATGCTATCGAGGCTGTATGTGTATCCCTAAGTGAAACAGCGTCAGATTAACATTCTCGGTAAAATATAGACGTACTAAATAATGTAACTGAATGATTCCTATTAGTTAATGACTCGCCTGATGGTGAAAAAACAAATGGCCCAGCCATACGTGAGAAAGAATCGAACATTGATTGTGCTTTTTAAAAACATCGCTTATTGCCTGGCCAAATAACATCTCCACGGATATCAGCAGCACTTTATGAGAGCGAGTAAGCAAGGCTGTAAAACATGCCCAGCATGTTATCGCTACTGCGATCAGTTGTTTGCTACTCGACATTCCTTTGCAACAGGTTTGTATCGTACAGAATCCAATCCCATACCCCATGATGGATATCCACGTCAACCAAAAAAACAATATCTCCAGTGCGCCACTGAAAAAAATTACACAGGGCAACAATAACGGCAGTTTTTTTTAATCTTATTTCATTTTGCATCATTAAATGGACACTATTCGACGCAGTCTATGTATTGTTAAACAAATTTAATTAAAAGGAACCTCACTCTGATTCTGGATATTTTGGGAGAAGCACATTCCCTTGAGCAGCGTTCAATGCGTATATTGAACAGCATATAAGACCGAGCAGGATGCGTGTGATGAATTTATCGACTGCAGATGTGAAGGGCTCGTAATAAATGCTACAAGTAAATCCTAGCAGCACAAGACCTGCGTCAATAATTGCAAAAACTTTTTGTTAATCATTTGTTTCTCGTAAAAAGTAACGGTGAAGTTGTATGGATACGTTCAAATGGCATGTACCTAAAATCAAGCAAAGAGATGTGCACAAGCGATTATCGTTATGCGACACCCAATTATCGACTGTCGTGTAAGCCATGATTGTTCTGTGCATGATTAAAATGGAAGAAACTACAGTGATAACTCCGTGTTTAACATTTTGCGATTCGTTCAAGAGCTCGTGACTGGTTTCAGGAGTTTCGCTTTGATATATTGTTCCAATGTGCTTGTAGATGATGAAAAAACACATGGAAGTCCACAGAAAGAACCAAACCCATTTTTCTTGCTTTATGTAACTCAGTTCGAGCAAACTTGTTGCATGAACAATTGTTCCTGACATAAGAAACACCAGCAGCAAATTCATGTTTTTGTGCTTGGATGTGGCCAATTGAATTCTTGACGATATGGTATCGATGGACTCTTTGGAATTCTCCGCCACTTCTGTACTAGCCTGGATTATTAATCGAATAAAACAGTAGCAGGACAATTAAAAGCGTTATGGGAATCAATTTTGCAAAAGCATTACTCACGGAAAATAATCTCGTCAAAAAGCTCTTCTGTGTACCCATAATGTAAGAGTTGCAACACATTAGCACTGCAACATTTGCAATGACAAAACCCTTCGCAGTAGTCATGTAAATAAACGATGTGCCTCGCTTAGACATTCCTGTCGCTAGTACCCAAGTCAGTATCATCAGATTTGTTATGAATATGACAAAAAAGTTGAATTTTCTGTTCGCAGTATTTTCGTCCATTTGATTTACAAGAATAATCACAGCCTGTAATACAGTAACTATAATATCATTTGATTCCGATCTGATTTACAGCTGACAAAAGTTCATCACAGTTACCTCAAATATCAAGACAAATGCCAAATATTGAATGGGTACATCCGAGGTGTTTAAGAAATCATTTATACGTTCGGACAAGTATTCCGTTGTTTTGGTGTATAAAATTCTTATTGTATTTCGTAACTGGAACTGGTTGCGCAAGTTTACACTTCTCAAGTACCGTCCATGCTGTTTAATCGCATTTTCAAAAAGCACATAAGCAGCTGATCGGAAAGATAAATAAAATAAAAATTAAATCCTGGGAGTGATTTTACAATCATTACAGGCATCGAAAAATTACTTACGGTCATCGATATATTTTATGCCCAATTTTGATGTCAAGTTCATCAGTCTGGCAGTGTTATAATGCAATGCATACAACAATTGTTCGTCGCTCAACTCATTCAAGAAGACAGAATTTAGGGAGCCATAACTCGACGATGGTATCGGAAGGCCTGTCAGTACTGCAAGCGTTGGCGCCAGATCATTTTCGCCCATAAATTTCGAAGGACTGTGCAAATGCGATAAATAATGTAAACCAATTGTTATGATCGGGTTGATTGATGCATACCCAAAATTTCGACAATGCGTTCCGATCACAATGTAGGGAGCAAGTGTTCCGAGATTTTCATTTGGATTTGAGGGTACGTTAAGCATTCCCATGCCTGTATCTCCAACAATTATGATTCTGTAGTTACTTCCCTGTGACGAAAATGGGGCTTCATTTAAGCAATTGCGCTCAGAGTGAAAGTGAAGGTAACGTTGCGAAATGGTAATTAGGGAGAGACGAAAGTACTTGAGCAGTCAGCTTTGAGTGTGTAAACTTGATGGCAGCATCCAGTTCTCGCAACTTGATTGAGACTTGTTTTGAGTTTGAATTGCGATTGAACCCCAAAGTTTTAAGACCCAAGTAGTGAAGCAGAAGCCAATTCCAATCATTTTTATCCACCTCAGCACCCAAAGTTTTAGTCACATTGGCATCAGCCTAGCAGAAAAATTCGAGCGACTACTACTATTCATCGTTAATTATAAGACGAGTAAATAATATCCTTGATCTTAACTAGATTCTGTCTAAAAATTATTTCCCAATTTTCACCTCAGAGTAGTCAAAAATTAGGGTATCGATCGTTTTGAAGCGGAGAAAAGAGTCCGGAAATAGTTGTTTCCAAGTTTCAGGTCCATGCAGGATAAGTTGAAGCTTATTGTCCATTGCCTGACGGAAGATGCTATCCATTTCCAATTCTTCCACACTGAACGTGAGAATCGATTCTATGAACGAGGATCTCGTGCCAGTGGCAAGAGCCTAAAAAAAATTGCAGATTAACGATTACTTTTTCTACATTTACAACTCCATTCAATTACTAGAGATTCAACCAATTCAAACTTTAATCTTTCGAATGGTTGTTGTCGGTGAAGGCACGTTGTATGGAACGAGGCATGCGTCTCCCCGATCAATGAGTCGTGTAACGTGAGGTAGATTCTTCTTGATGCTATAATCAGTGAAAAAGTCGATGCTCAAAGAGTCAATGATTAGTATAACCAGCTTTTGGACGTCTGAATGGTAGATGCGCTCTGGGTCGATACTGAAAAAGGAAAATGCCATCAGCAAAATGACAATATTTATCGATCCGATGATCCATTTGTTTCAGGTTTGGCTGATCTAACTTTTGTCGACACAGAATGAATGCAAAATTATACAGGATCAGGGCATAGTAACCTTGAGCCATCGATTTTAGTTGGCAAATCTTGACGGCTAGCTGCGTTAATCTGTGATGAAAATACCGGCACATAGCCATAAAGAAAGATGCACAGCGCTATCAATCCGGAGAATATCGTGTAGAGAAACACACATTTTTCGTTCAACATTTTACTGTAATAGGACTGTCGAACAAGGCTGTTTAAAACTATATCAATATTTTCATCAGTCAGTCAACGTGCCAGTAACTGTAAATTGAGTATAACCAAGCTGTTTAGAATTGTTAAAAGTATAAATGACAGCTGGATAGCAGGGACATCAATTGTTAATAAAAAGATATAACGTACAGCGTGTTGATGAATTAAATTTCTCAATAAAATCGAACTTGTAAAGAATATAATTTGGGTGACACAAATTTATACACATACTTTTTTTTTTATTTACACAAGAATTAAATTATTAATGCAGTGTGTACTTTGAATAAATGCCGCAGATCTGTTACGATCCTGTGAGATTAATTAGATCGTTCCAAATGCATTGTGCAAGATAGTAAAACTGAATTGTTGTACAGTTTTATGGCAGATTTAAAATTGGATGACTAAGGGTGGAAAAAAAAAAAGAAAAGTATGAAATTAAGTAATAAAAAAATAAACAGATTCACAGAACCCTGTCAGTATCTAGATAGTATACAAACTAAAATTAAAATTGTAATCATTGTGACCGAGGAGCAGAATAAACTATAATTCCTATTTTACATTCAGTAATTTCATGCCTGCAACAAGAATTAACAAACGTAAATTATAACTGTGAACAACAATCTCATTTAGCGCCACCTATATTCCTTATTATACGGATCACGCTGATTATTAGACCTAACAACTGTTTGATTAATACACAAATTGGTACACAGTTAACTTTGGCGTCACTCTCACACTTAGTTCTTTTTCTTTGTTAAAAAAAACTTTTTCACTCTTTTTTTCTTTTACTTATATATTATATACAAACTATAAATTAAGTACAAACATGTTCGCCTATCGACAAAGTATAACGAAATGTCAAATTGATCGCAAGACCAATATCAATCATACCCTTAAAGTATAAGTGCTAGTGATTTTCATTCGTACGAAGCACTGACTAATATGACAAAATGTAATGCACGTAATCGTCCGTGAAATAATATCAATAAAATATCCTTGAAGTGATTGTTCAGCGTAAATAATTACCAGATAACCTCAAGATAAAATATTTATATGTTGCTATGTATATTAATACGTAATTTAGAACTGTTGCAAGTAGTATCTTATATATCAGGCATTTCGTGACGCGACGCGGCGGCAAATGAAAATTGTGCTAAGCCTTGAAAAAAACATATGTGAAAAAACTAATGCCAACAGTTCGATGTAAAAGAAGGTCGTTTGCTTGTGTACCAGAATTCATTTTATGTACGAGTATGTTGTACAAATTATTTAATAGTATGTATGTATGTATATTATGATAGTTAAATAAATGAACTCACTGCACTAAGCATGCCAGCATTGTCAAATCTTCAAATGTGATGCGGATTATATAAAAATATAAGTGTACAATTATCTTCCCTGTTCATGTTATTCATTTACTATTATACCTAATCATGACTGGATAGGTATATATACTTATTATTATTTTACAATTATTTTTTTTTTTTTTGTTACTGAAAGAAAATCTATGTAAATATTTTCCCTTCGCACATGGGTCCTTCTGCCAATAATTTTGATATTGTTTTACAATTTCTTCAAACACAGCCATTTATTTTTATTCGATCATTACCTTTGTGAAAACCTTTCAGATCATCTATGGGAAAAAGGTCAATTGTGCAGTTTTTATTATATCGAACGGGTGTATTTCGATAGAATGAGGATTCTGGAAAAAAAATGCCAGGCAAACTTGTGTCAAGGTATGCCGATATTTCTTCGAATTACGAGAAAAACGCAAACCGCAAAGTCAGAAATTATGACGAGAATTGGTGCGAGGACCCCGCGGATATGACGCAATCCTTGAAGATTACGCAGTATTATGTACAGCTGGTAATTAATTATTTATAGAAAGACGGCAGTATGTGGTTGGTTTGGAGAAAAGATTTGCAAAAATTTTCTAAATAAAATCGATCGCCCGTTCTGAGGGATTCAGGTAAGTACTTCAGAACTTACGACACTTAATTGGGTACCGTATTTACAAATTACAAAAAAAAATATTATAAATTGGCAATATTCCATTAGAACGGCGAATTCATCCCGAGTTTTGTTCCAAATTCCAATCTGGCCCTCTTTTGATATCTCACGTTCGCTCTAAAAGATTAAAAAAGAATTAGTGATCATTTTAATTTGATGCATTCATATTTTGCGTAAAGAAGAAAGAAAACTTACTTGATTTCTTGCCATTTTACTAGTTCATTTATCGCGAAAATGAGGGGAACGGAAAAGAGGAAAAACAGTGGCAATTGAAGTTGAAAGTTATCAAACCTTTTGGACTCTTCCGTCCAAAATTGCCAAAATATTATTCCGGAAAAAATGGCCTGTGCGCCAAGTCTGGAAAAAAATGAGTCAATCTGTTGATACTGCTAATATTAAAAATCAGATGGTACGGAAAAAGTGTACAAATTGTTAGCGAGTCGGAGTAAAACTTGACTTTGAATGCACATGTGGAATAATGCCTCGTATGCATAGATACGATTCGTTTTTACAACAACTTAAACAAGTGGAGCACTTACACGATGAGGGTGGTGAGAAGCCATGTCCAGTTTTTTATCGGCTGCTTTCTCCAAACGGAATATTCACGGTGCACAAAACTGATAGATATCGTAACTGCAAGGATAATACAAAACGAATTGTAAATTCTGTTTGGCGTTATTCAATGCCGAAAGCGTTGACACAGGCATCAGATCGAACGATTCTTACTCACCAAAGTGTAAGACTGCTAGTACCAAAGCAAAATGCTGCGCGAGCAGAATAGCAAGTGGTTCTGAACCCCAGCCACCCCATTGTACAGGCATGTCAGAGTCAGCTCCGAGAACAGGAGCGGGGGTAGGTTGTGGGTAGACGTAAACACACTTGGAATTGATATGCCAAAATTTATAACACATATTGGCTAGTAAAATACCCTGAGACAAAACCACTGTTATAACAGTTGGTAAGAATTTACTGCCGTAACACCAGAGGACGAATAATGCGACCTGTTAATCAGTAGAAAGAAAGACATTGCATTGATCTTACGTTATAAGAGATTTAATTTAGTGCTGTGCAATTAATCGATAGCTTCAATTAATCATTTTTCCGAATGATCGATTAATTCACGGTTTGGATTAATCGATTAATTGAAGTTGCCTCATAATAATTCAGCAGGTCAATCGGTATATGAATCGAAACCGTCGATTATTAATTGATTAATCGCACAGCACTATTTTAATTATTCATCCGAAAACGATTCTCCCGTCTATTCTCAAAACTTTGCTAGCGGAATTTTATGGGACTGAGAGCTCTCAATTAGTTGTGAAAGGTCGGTTGGCTTACTTGTCCGTTAACTAAGCATTGATTCTTTCCCGTAGCTCTTTGCATGATTGTCGGATCAGTAGGAGTCGCAACCAGCGATACTGATAACAGCGGAATAATCAGACAGCTCAACCACAGCACTTGTCCTACCGAAAACAGTGGCGGCAGCATCAAGAAGCTGGACAAAAGTTGTGCCATCGACAGAGTGACTACGCAGCAAATCCAAAATTGTACGCAATTCCAGACACATTGCATATAGTGGCGGGCCTAGGAGAAAAAATAATTCATCTATAATCTAGAGCCAAGATACAATAACTTAGAATTAAATTGTTAGTAGAAGGAAATAGTGAAACTGTCACGTGTTTGTTACAAGAATCCTTTCAATCGTACCTCCATAACTAGATGATACAAGGCAATCGGATCCTCACGTTTAATGCTGAGTGAACAAGAAATGGAATTTAGAGTTCTGCTGAGGTCGACAGGTGACGGACCCTGATCTTCCGTCGTGGGCATCATAACTGGCACTTTCTGACAGACTTGAGGATAAAGAGGTTCTACGGCGACTCTAGAAATGTTGTAATGTCAGCGTAATAAAACATTGACAAAAAAATTAACGTCGTATAATTTACACAACTGAATTCAGTAGTAGCAAAAAGATGCAACACACCCAGCGTCAGCCTGCATGAATATTGGCATGTTTTCTGCGTTAGCAGAAGAGCCAAGAACGCAGACAACTTCTCCATAATCCTGCATAATATGAAGCATTTCTCGGGTAACTACGGTATTGCAGTCTGTGAAGAGAGACACGAGCAGTGGAACGTTGTCGATAAGTTCGATATGTGGCCTTATCTTGTCTATGCCACGAGGTAGTTTAGCCTGATCAGGAATTGCAAGTCACAGTTAATTAGCAAGATGGCCAAATCCGTTTTGTACAGTTTATTTTACTCATCAACTATCGCAACTTACTCTGTTGGACATATCAAAATTGACGGGCGCGCTTTGTTCCGTGCTATCAGTCAGACAGCTCAATGAGCGCCAAGCTTCTTGCCCTGATCCCAAATCAACACTCTGAACGAGAACACTGTCCTCACTTTGCATGGTGTCCTGCTCCCTGTGAAAGTTTGAATTTAAGCAAGTCTTCAATATTAATCACAATTGAAAGAATGTAAAATTCGTAAATTTGGTGATTTTGAAAAATTAACGACGGAGCCAGGAATCGAACCTGGCATCTAGAGATGCTTTACCGGAGACTTACTTCACTAGACCACCTAGCCGCCCTGACTCTGTTGTCATTAATGTCTCTCATCACCAGTGAGTTTCGAATTTTGTTTTCATGTGCCCGGGTATGTATGTGTTAAGAAATTTTCGTCTCTTCAAGAACCAGTAAGAATATAATGTGTATGTGAAATGTTTACATCTGAAATTCTTGCTTCTTGACGGGAAGCCACGTAAGACAAGCAAAGCCGTCTAATGAATGATATGCGGATGTGCAAATCATTTTTTTTTACGAGAAGAATATTGTTGAAAGAATATAAAATTCGAAAATTATTAATTATGAATTATGAAATAATAAAAAAAAAAATGATTTGCACATCCGCATATCATTCATTAGACGGCTTTGCTTGTCTTATGTGGCTTCCCATCAAGAAGCAAGAATTTCAGATGTAAACATTTCCCCTACATATTATAGTCTTACTGGTGCTTGAAGAGACGAAAATTTCTTAACACATTAATCACAATTATTTGGAACGAGTTTTGAGAAGGAGTCAAAGATACAAGTACCTATGACTCATTGCGCTCTTGGGCTGCATTGGCTCTGCCTCATTGCACTCGGTGGTTTCGTCATCGAACTTGACTGTGGTAAATTCCGTGTTTATGGCACTCGGAGCCGACATGCTCATTGCCCGACTGTTATCCAGGTTACTACTGCAATTGAAGTATATTTCATAAGGTGATTCCGATTACGGAGACCATTCAAAAGAGCGTAATTTTGAAAGCAAACAGTTTTTACAATACCACGGTATTTTATACAGGCTCGGTAAATATAAAGAACTCATTTTTCTTGCGAGAAAATCCACAAGTAAAGATAAACGATAGCGGGAACGCGATTTCAGAGCGCTTTTCATAACGCAATAATGGCACTGATGTTAGTTTATGGGAATGTGACAAAAAAAAAAAATCGTTATATCGAAGCTGTGAAGGCTGTGTGGAGAGTTTCGTGATGGCGAATTTTTGTCTTTTCTACTAGAGGCATAGTGCAAAGCCTCCGATTCAAGGAATTTCGATAAGTTCGATTCTTACTTTTTACTTTAGTACTGTCATTGAAAACCGCTAATCATTATCAGCAATTTGAAAATTGACTGTTTGATTGATAAGTAACTGGTATGTAGGGGATAGAGATGACATACCGAGGGGAGATATGGTTAAGCAATTGGCTGGCCTCGTCCATGCAGGAATGGTTATGCTGGTGAGATCGAGTGGAGGGTGTGGGTGAGAACATAGCTGCTGCTTGGCTCACCCAGTAACCCACAGGACTATCCGACCTAATATCGGCGTGTTATTTACGCACATTGAGACACTTATTAAAAACGTAGAAAACAATTATTATATAGACATCTAGAGGTATGAATTTGGAACAAGGCTCTCGAGTAGAATTACTTGACTATAAATATAAAATTGATAAATTGGTACGTTGTTGTTGTTGTTTACAAACAAACAGTGTGGTACTACTCAAGTGCTTTATCCTGTACTATTGTATTGGATGTCTCCGTATGAATGCTTGTGTATGTTAATAAGTATGAAATTATGTTTCAAAAGTGGTGAATATTTGCGACTGGTAAAAAACAGTGACTAAAATCAGTTTAACGATTGCAAGTAGGACAAGAAAAAATTTCAATCAACGAATTAAAACTTTCCCAGAGCCTGATCGTTTGTTGTAGAAAGTTCTTAATATATATTTGACAAATTGAGATACGTTAGTTTGAACACAATTGAAAACAGATTCAAGGTAACGATTTGTTAGATCAATTATTTTCAATTGATTTTTGAATGTACAGCATTGGATGTTTGAAAGACATATTACCTTCAGTTTTATACAATTCAAATTCCGAACATACTGGAGTAACATTCTTTTAAATAGAATTCATAAGTGGCTGTATATATAATTGGCAGCGACCGCTTTTGATACAATTATTGTTAAGGTAAAGTTATGCAAATGAAATTGAAAGCAGTTGAAAAAATGAAATTGAAGCACAATATGCAAAATTATGTATTAATAATATGACAATATGACGGTATAAGTTGATTCCAGTACCTGGCCCTTTCACTTAACAGTGAAATGTGACAATTCCACCCACTTTCGAGTCCCATTTTCTCTGAAAACACCCTCGACCTCAATTCATTCTCTTTGCTAAAGTGAACAAATCTTATACAGGCTCTTTCTAGTTGTTCAATTAATTGTACCTGAAGAAATATGGATAGCAAATGAATAGTTTACGGAGAAACGTGCAATTAATGAAAAGAGTCGACGTGTGGAAAATTATGATTTTACCATGTCTGTTTGTGCTTGATATTGCATTGTGACCATCCCAATGAAAATCTGGTTACATTGAAGATCAAAACATCCTTCGATGTCGTTCACTTCTTCGTCTTTATTCTCGTTGCACAAAAGCGAATCTGTTAATTGTACCAAGGTGTTATGTTAGTCAATTACATTAACCATGCATACGCTTAAGCTTCCTTTCCTTTATCGAAAACCGCCTCCCGATATAATCACGTGCAAGTCGAAATGTTTTCTAATTTGCAAACATGAAGTTTCTCTATTTACTAAACGCATTTAGAACTCTGCCGTTTTACTTATACATCCAACGATTCAAGTCACAGAGTTTCAAATGCATCTTCGAAGTCTGATATCATATTTCTGAATCTGTTACCTGTCGAATGAAATTGCCCAAGGACTCCCCTAACTCTTGGGTCTAGAACATTCCTAAAGTCCCAAGGGAGCGGAGTTGGGCTTCGATGCGGCGTATACAGATGTTTACTGTCTGTAGGAATCTCCAAATATATTTCCGACAATTTGCTGTTAACGCTTCGCGTCAGCGGTCTATAGGCAAACGCGGTACAATAGGACGTCAAGCTCGTACGCTGATAGAAGTCTTGCACCTTCTTTCTACAACGAAACACGACAACGATATTCCGATTTATAAAAACTGGCTAAATTCACTGCAAGATTGATCGAATTTTTCAGGATTCGCGTTACACTTGTCTATTGCATATTACCTATCGCTAGCGGACAAGGGACACAAGTCGTGACCATCCCAAAATTCGATGCACGAGTCCAAAATTATGTCCGCTGTTCCTTGGGCCAGCAGTTGCAAACCTCCGCCGCTCCTCTCCCTTACCACGACGGACACCATGTGCGGGAATGGGAATTTCAACTTTGTCGAGAGGCTCAACGACCGAGCAAATTTTATATCTCTTCTCACCATTTCAGGCTGCTGGTAACATGGCGAACATGCATTGGTTTAATTGTTATTCAACATGATTCAACAACTTTCAGTTTCTCAAATCTCGCTTAAATGTAGCTGCCCACCCTTTCTTACATTTGTAACATTTCGAGAACATTCGATTCTTTCTTAACTCTAGAATCCATCTCAATACTGATACTCACTACATGCTTGAAAGTCGAAAGTTGTTCTTCAAGCTTGAATATCTCCTGGGCTTGATCTTGAAATCCGATTTGCTTGGCCAGTTCGCACAAGCATCTATCGAGCGAAAGGTCAGATTAGCAGGATTGAAGATTTTATAAAAATCACAGACGCAATTTAAACACTTCAAGAGCGTGAACACACACCTTCTATTAGTAACAGGGACAAGATTTTCGTTGTAGAGAGCTTCGCAAGTGACGTGAGAACAGAACTGAGTATAGTGTTCTTGTGTGTCCATATTGCAGGTATTGAGAAGAATAGCCAAGCCCAACGGTTTGAGCGAATTTATATGCTGCTTCCAAGCGTGGTCGTCGAACTCCAATCGAAAAGGTAGAGCATGATCATGCGTCAGATCTAGAACCTCAGCAACTGAATGTGACATGTCTGAAAAATTGGATTATTGAGAGAAATTAATGAGTATAGACTTTGAGCAATGTGAGAATACAAAAGTTATTGAAGAAAAATTACTGCCTCACCATGTTGCGCATAAGATATTCTATTCGTGTCCTGTTTTCCCTGTTCATTGTGAGATGAGAGCAGGTCGGCAGTTTTCTCCATGCTTTCGTTACTGTGGTGGGAATTTTAATGATTAAAAGTGTGAGTGGAAAGTGCTTCGTCAAAGACGACAATTGAATGGAACAGAATAACGACTCACCTAGATGTTTGAGACACAGTGCTGGCGTTACGAAGGAAAAAAACTTTCTCTGCTGTTGGATTCGGCCATGACAATATCCCCTTCTTGTCCACGCAGCACAATGCCTGGATACGGAAATGTGGGGAAAAAAATTCTACCTTACATAGCGATAATAACTTAAGTACAAAAGTAAGATTAACGTGTCAAAAGATCAAGACTCGTCTATGTGGGGGAGAAAAGTATATGGTTCATTTTTATCGTGTTTCACTTAACCGTGCATAGCAACATACAGTGACCGATCCCAGGACGTGAAGTATATTGGCAGATCTGGACATCATGTGTTCTCTGCCAACAAAAATATTGACGAAGTACTGCCTGACCTCTGACCAGTTGTAAACCACTTCCGGGTTGCTTGGTCCAGAAATATCAGCATCCTCAAAGGGATCTACAAACTAAAACGAAACTTCATTAAATCTCAATTAAGTCTTTCGCCGAATTGTTCATGAGTAGTAATTTGCAGACGCACATTAATTACATAATCTAAAAGTGTACATCAATGTTTGTTAATTTTTCTCAGAGACAAATGATCAATCATTTTGTACAACGTGATGTGAAATTCATTTTATGAGTAAGATAACTCTCCTAGTATTCTAATTCGCTTAACGAACCTGCATCTTTTTTGAAGACTGGTATAACTTGAATAAGGCCTTAAACCTGGCCATTCCAAAGCAGTTCAAAGCAAGCCAAGCAGCGGGAAAAACCAGCGGTAAGAGAGGAAGTGTCACAGCGATCGGTTGAAGTAAAAACATTTCAGTCCAGTGACCGATGCCGACGTCCTTCGATAGATACAAATGACGTAATAAGTTGACTAGTAATACGATGATTAAAATAATTGGGTAGGCCAACTGCTCGATGCAACAAATCATGACTAGATGACGTTCTCGATTATGATATGTAACTGGTCTATCCAACGCTTGGTCCAAAGCCATTCTAAGGTTGGTCAAGTAAGGCGTTTCCTGAAGTTTGTAGATCTTGTTTTTCAGAGGCGTACGAGCCTTTGGATTGGAAAATATCTCATTTGCGCTGTGAACAGGTGGGCTGTAAACCTCCTTGGCATGGAGGATCGGGCCTTCGTCCTGAAATCATTAGAATTTTCGTCATTTTATCCGGAACTCGACTCACAGGATGTAACAAGGTTTCCGATACATAGAGATGATTGAATGAGATATTTCTATCTTTTAGTGATAGTAATTTTTTATCTCTTTGTGAAACGGAAAATTCTTCATTCATATTTAATTGTTTACTTATTTTGAGGTTCATAATTAAACGAGACTAAAACTAACAGCTAGAATTAGCAGCTAAACATTCTAATGTTCATTTGAATAAGATAGCAAAGTTTGAAAATTAAAATTTTATGAAACACCTTGAACTCCTGATACTTTTATACAACGATCAGGATAAAAGTGTAACGCATTTTTCTATTTCCAAAAAGTTTAGCGCGTTTTGCTGGTAACTCTGACTGCTAGGTTCAGCTTCGTCATAATTAACTAACGTTGTAGGGAATGCAGTGACCCGGAACTTGCTGCCCTGGCTTAATCACAATCACATCTCCAGCGACGAGCAGTGCCCAAGGCAAGTTTACAACTTGACCATCTCGATATGTCCATTGCAGGGTGAGGCATGGTGAAAGAGGACTGCATAAATGAGGGTAGTTTTGTATGTTCCAGTTGCACACGAATTGGGCATCTATAAATTAGTGGATATTTCAATAATCAGCCTTTGTAGTTGATCATTATTGTTAACGACAATGAACAAGATGAATTACATCCATCATTTTAAGCTCACAAATTTTTTTCTTGCGATATCTGAATAAATTAGATATTCATCATTAATTCAAACCTGATCAAAATACTTACTTTCAATTTGTTCAAGCAAAATCTTCACCCTGTTTAATATTTCATGATGACGAAGTTTATTGTCGCAAGCGACTAGAAAAAAATTAAACGACACAAGGCAGCAAACTATTATCCCAGAGGGTAGAAGCGATCTGGACCTGGATGAATATGAAAAATGTTGTTATTCGTTGAAATTTCATTATACGATTGGCAAAAGTGAGAAAATTCAAGGCTAAAGTGACTGGAACCAACCAGAACTCATTTTCAACAAAGTAGAGCGCGATTAGCGCAACAGCGTTCAATAATAAAGCCAGGGATGATGTCCAGCAAAGCGTTGTGTACTGGCTACAATGGTGAAGTGAATCCTTAAGCCAAGCCATGTACATTCTGTACGAGAAAATCATAATAATAAACATAAGTGATAAGATTCAGACGAAAAATTCCTACTTTGTATCAATTTTCCATATTTGGGACTAAACATTCGTTCTCGTATGACAAACTTTGCTTCGCTTTGGGTGCTTTGAGATCAGAATAAGTATGCCGATGTGGAGTATAATTAATCCTGTAATTTTTCCACTACTGAGACTATAAATTAATGATCTATACTTTTGTTTCAGACACTTATATCTGTACCTATTTTTCTTGTAGTTTGCCTCATATTCATCAACGACACGCCTGATATCGCTTCCCAATATTTCTAGAGCCTCGGTTGTCGTTAGGCCCAATTTATCCTTGGCAAAGCTCTCATTTTTTTCTGTTTCCATTTCCATCCCCGCATCGACATCTCGCCTATCACCCTCCATATCTGAGAATATATCGATAATGAAAATATTAAAGATAATGCAGGATTCGGTCATGTTAGTTAAAGTAATTTGACAAATACTTTGAATACTAGTATTACTAAGCTGGATAGTATATGTCGAAGCTGTCGTTCTACCGATATTCCGTAAATTTATATGTTGAACAATTTCAACTGGCATCAGTGAAACCAGGCATAAAAATTCAACATGGAAATTTAAAATATGAGCAAGCATGAATTCAGATTTGAATTTTATTTCCAATTGCATCGGGCACGAATTTCCAAATCGAATTCCAAATTCGAGTCAGAAATCGTATCCATGTATGTATATTCAAATTCGAATTGAGATAAAGCTTACAATTAGACTGTTAGTGATTTGGCAGCTAAAATCTAGAAGATAATGAATTCCGAACAAATGTTTAATGAAATTCATTATCAATGGATCGATCATTCATCTTCATTCCGCTCAGTTAGTAAGCAGAACAAAAGAAATCAACTAGCCGTAACCACGTGATACGTCTTTTATAGTTCGGCGTCATTCATGATCACGAAGAGAAACAATTGACGAGCAAGTTTGAAAGGGAATTTTTCAACAGTCATCGCGCTGATTATGATGCCTATACAATGATGCGTTGTTCTCGAAATTGAGATAAGACATGAATTAATCGTAACCATGATAAAAAGGCAACGGAGGGAAATAAAAAATGCGTACTGATGAGTACTCGGAGGTATTTAATGCTCTCAGCAATGTATTATCGTAAGCGGAAGTGCAGCTGATTGCCAGACAGCTGATGCAATTTTGTCAGTAGATCAGTTCAAAACAAACGAAGCGAGGTTAAGGCGCTAAGAACGCAAGTTACGTAACCCACCGCCTCTACCTACCTTCGTCGTTTCATCAAAACAGAATGTAAATGCGTCCGATATCCGAGAGGTATCAGTGGACGTAAATTGTAGCGATTTTTCTTTTATCAGACAATCGTTTTAGCGGGGTTAAAGACATGGTCGGGTCGCTCTACCAGACATCGAGATGCTTCGGTCACTGCAATTCACTTGATATTTTGACCCCTTTTCTGTCCGTCCACCCCAAATCACAAACGGATGCTCGGCATACGCGCATGCGATTTTGTGCTTAGTGCTTACTGCCGCCCATCGAAGCTATAAACGCGAGGCAAGCACGTCATAAAATTTGTCACGACTTTAGGCAAGATCAGGAATACAAACTGGAACTGCATCATCGGTCCGTGTACCGTTAACATAATTTCCCATGATTTGCAAAATTTTTATATAACCGCGTATCTGGCTAATTTCGAACTCTTGTCGAACTTGATTGCGATTATATAATGAAGTTTTTTTTTTCAGACAACTTGCGATAGCTATTTCTTAACAAGCATAAGGGTTTGTCCAAATTCCTAAATACATCTATCGATCTAAAATTTTCATATCTAACTGTAACATCGAGTATTCATGAGGTCAGATTTTATTGCCGCGAGCTGATTTATATCTGAATAAATATAATTTTATAAAGCAGCAATACTGGATATGCACGAGGCTGAAGTTGTTAACGTTATCGTAATGATTCACGTTTCGAAAATCCGTTATTTCGTAATTTGAATTCGAATCCTGAAATGCAGTAAATTATAATAAGGCAAAAAAAAAAAAAAACTATAAAATTGCAAAATAGTAATTTATTCCCCCAATCTTCCGTTGCGCTAACGTTGATAACTTCAGCCTCGTGGATGTGCTATATTTGAATTTCGAATAAATAAATTGTGGATGGCGGAAACGTAGGAAACATACTTTTTACGTCAATGACTGCGTAAGTCTCGTTAGAAGGTATCTGCATCGGGTCGCGTGCATATGAAAAACAAAGAGAAAGAATGACTATGATTACAGAATTCTGTTTTCACAATGATTACAGACTTGAGCCCATGCGAGATACTTTGCTGTGATGGACACATGCCGGTATTCCAATGCAACAACGATTGTTAATAACCACGATTATTAGCCCCCACAGTTTGATCAGTTCCTCCCAACTCTCGTATAACGGCATACCGACTGGCCTGGTTAAAACATTGTCTACGTATGTATGGATCCATGTACCTGTATGTTGCAAAACATGCATACAAACAAGAGATATTCTTGTTTCACGGGACCCGTTAACGATCGAACATCCGGGATAAAAAAATCCTTGACCATCCGCTGAGTGATTTTTTCTCGCAGTTAATTTTTATCGATTGACAATATTGTTCCCTCTATTTCCCGGTTGTGATCCTGTACATAATTCAAGTAAGAATATGGTGAAAAAAAATTCAAACTCTTGTAATAATTGGCTGTAACTAAATTGAAAGGTGTAATTTCGTTTCATTCTCTTTTCAATGGGTGAAAAAGTCTCTGACATATATTCGCAACAATAGCCGATCGCAGAATTGTTATGCAATGAATCAGACCGAGAATTAGGGCCAACTTTTTCATCATTGGGTTTTCAGTCGTTTTTTCCTTATTCTTCTTCTCCTTCTTCTTAAAACATTCAATTTCGAGCACCTGACGACACACATTGCCCGATGCGGAGGTTGAATGTGGATCAGGGCATCGGTATATGCTTTATCCATGCTTATTTCCTCCCCGAAGAATGCTCGAGGCACTTGTTAGCCTGAAGTGAACTGCTAAAACGAGGTGGGGAACTGGTTGACCGTAGGAACTTGCTTGAGGAATACACATCTTCAAGTTCTTAGTTCACTGCAACTATCGCCACATGATCTGAGCAGAAATGGATATGCGACATTAGTTTCGAACATGATTTGTGACGGCGTTAAATTAAATTGTAATAAATATCACGTCGATGACAATGGGATAGTGCAAGTTTTTTCGGTTATACGAATTCTATGTAATTAATCTACAATTGTGACAATCAATGAAACCGTTCTAAATTGTAGTACCAAACCACGAGTAAATAAATTGCTAAACAGTGGACTGTTGTTTCGTATTGAATTCAAAACAAGTGTTGAAAATGTTCCGAATTTTGAGGATAATTTTTATAATGCTCGGCCCGATATTACAAAAGGAAATTATGATTCGTGCGCAATTTTCGAGCACCGAATCCAGTGCCGAGTATCTTTTTAATGTGATGAATCAGCTACAGGAACACAATAGACCATCGCCTGTAAGCGCGGATAGAACAACTGGTCCTGGAAATGATTTCAATTACTTTAATAACGATGGGCTGCAATCGAACTCTAACAATCAGCAATTTCCAAAGGAGATTCTGCAAACGGAGAAGCCGGCCGTTTATGACTATCATCGATACACCCATGATCAGAAAAAAAAAGTTCTTCCCGATCTTTCAGTCATAATGAACGATGATCAACAATTTGCTGAATCTGTTACACCTTATTACCAGGTTTGATAATCTGTAGTGTGGTTTACATTAGTTTCAAGTTTGGGGAAAAATGAATAAAATAAACATACTGGCTGCTAGAATTATTAACGTTTTCGTACGAGACTGAAGTTATTAACATTATCGTAACGACACATTGAGGGAAAAAACACTAATTTCTTATTTTTACAATGAGTTTGAAGGAACAAAGATTTCAAAACATGAGTGCGTTTTGTTTTATTACGGTTTACTGAATTTCAAACAAATCCAAAATCACGAAGTAACGGTTTTTCCTCAGCATGAATCGTTACGATAACGTTACCAACTTCAACATGGTGTTTTCACGAGAAAAATAAAACTATGAGCAAATTTTTTAATTAAAGACTTCCGATATTTCGTGATGAAAATTTTTTTATAGCTTTTTCCAATGTACAAATAGCCTTAAAACGTGTATAAAAGTGTACAAAAAATATAAAAGGTATTCTTTTTGCTTAGTCATGATATACATTCTTGTCATAGTAATTCACCATCTTATTTATCGCTATATCTATTCATTTTTTTTTTTTTTTTTTTTTTACGATCACAAACAATTTTCTACCTGCTTATTTTTTTATCTCACTCAGGTTCCGGCTCCTCAAACAATTTTGAAACCCGTTCAAATTGTCAAAGAACCCGCCCCGCTTGGCTTGACACGCAAAGATCTCGCAATACTCTACAGTAAGGCATTACAGCAGGGTTCTCCACTGAGTTTATCATTGGTAAAAAATTCATTTCCTCATGGGCAGGTGCCTCAGATTATTGGAAATCAACTTAGGCTAAATTCTGGCCCACCTGGATATTACTACTATTTTTATCCACTGAAAAGTTTTATGAATGAGCTACAAGTCAATCATGCGTACAATGAAATTGTGAGTTATAATATTGACTAGTTTTATCTGTGTGCGTAATGTGCTTTGAATCTATACATGCTGATTTACAGTATAAATAATAAAGTAATTTTTAGCAACACAATATTAAACCGCAACATGCAGACTTAACTGCAGCATCGTCGGAAAAACAAGTCGCAAATCCACTGTTCATGGCCATCAGTGGATTCATAGGAATGGCGTTGATATTCATGGCATCTGTGCTGTTTTTACCAAAAATCGAAAATTTCGCCTCAAGGAATTCTTCGAATGAATATTTTCAACTTAGTAAAGTTGCTTGGGATGCGATCGAAGGTCGCGATTGTTCGGAACGATTCGCTTGCGAATTGAACAAACTTGTGGTAAACTATAAGTTCTCAAAAAGAACTCGAAGGTGAGTCTGAATCGAAATATTTTATATCAATTTAATGATGTATGTAGTAAGCATTATGATCCATCGAATTAAAAATGATTTTTTACAAAATTTTAGGTTCTTAGAAAATGTAGTACCAAACAACCTCAGAAGACAAATGATCAGACTCCGAAAATCTACGAAAAACCGCCCAGAGTGTAGATTAATAACGTGTAAGTGTGATTAACCTCAGTTTCTCTAGCCAAAAACTTCATCTAGAAATTGAGTTTCTATCTGGTATACCGAATTAGTTCAATAATATTTATTGCAATAATTTATAAATTATTTATATATTTATTTGTTTACTTATTATAGAAAAATCTTATTTTTAAAATAAGAATGAAAGAGTAATGTGAGGTGAAATTGAAACGGTATGCGAAAAGTTAAACGCATGTGTTGAAACTCACTCGTTTGAAATACCTACCTACGTCACTATTGCGGCATGTATAAGTTTTCACGATTTATTTTTTGGTGCATTTAAATATTTAGAAAACATATAAACAGTACCAATTCGAAATGTATATAATGTAATATAAATTATTTTCTTAATGTTTTCGATTTTCAAAACCGAGTCTTGCCAACTTTCTACAAATCTCAGATTCCGCCCTTTTAGTATTTTTACGTAAATGTACAATTTCATATCAGGCACAATTATAAGGCTGCGTGTGTGATATAACATACAATAAAAGCAAGGAACATTAAATTAGATATTCCTGTCTCCAGTTGTTCCGTGTCCAGAGGTAGCCGTGTTGATTTCAAATTATGTAGAAATCTGAATTGTAAATTCATGAATGAATCATTGATATGCTCGTGCCGATAATTCAGGCATCTTTGAGACGCCTGTTGCTCCTTAAGCTCTCCAACTTCAGTTCTTCCAATTCTCGTGACTCTTGCTGTCGTCGTATCGCCAGTCTTCTTGAAAAGCCTGTAATACCAATGTCCGTAAATAATTTCCAACTACTGCAATTTTATTGATTAAGCATAACAAGAAGGCACCAATCGAAAATACTCACGAACAGGTTTTTTCAAATCATGCAAAGATTTCAACTGATATTCGATTCGTTTGAGAGTTTTGGAATTTTCCAATTGTTCGTCTCTGTACAGAAAGGAAGTAAAAATCAAAGTGACTGTGCAAAATGTTAAAACAATCTTGCGAAATATCCAAGTAATGTGGGAGAGTTCAATCTGTAAGTCCAGAATAATTGTTAATTAATTTTAAGCATGATGGACAAATAAAAAACCTTGTAAATAATAAAATTTTCAAAAGTAGTAAAATTTTAATAGATCTCATCATGTCTATATCACGACGATCACATATCCGAAGATACCTTGGCATTACCTTGGCATCATCCGAATTCCCTTTGTTGTAATATTGTACTAACAATCGTTCCACAACTACATTCAAGCTCAGTGCAACAAACACGGTAATCCTGGCATCGGCTGTTCTTTTAGAAGATGTAAATAACCCGCATAATATACAGCCAACCGTGTAAAATATTATAGACTGAAACCACGAAACTTCGCCGACAATCCAATTTTGAAAAACATGTACGTGAGAGAATATTTGATGCAGGAGTTCTCTCTGTTCACTTGCATTTTCTCTGGAAGAAATTTTAAGACTTGAGAATTAAAAGAAAATAAACACATAACTCGTCTTTATCAATAACTAATTTTAGTCAATTTTAGATTGTACAAAAAGTAAAATTAACCAATCGTAAGCTTACTTGAAATCCGATACCATGTTGGTAACAGTTTCAGCTGATGACTTTATAACTGTGCCTAATTGTTGTCCGTGATGCAGAAGTTCATTTTGCAGCATCAGTCCTTCTCTTTGACTCTCCAGCATGGCGCTTTGCATAGCTGAAGCTTCAAGTAGTTGTTGATTCATGCGAGACGAGGCACGATACAACCTGTACGATAATTTCAAATCAACTGATTAAGGTCGTTAACGGTAAAGCTCACCTCAAACTGACTGCTCATACTCACTGCTTTATGGTTTGGTCAGTTTCAGATTGCCACACCTCTTGATTCAAGAAGTAGCAAATGTTTGTCGCCTGGGTAAAGAATGCGTTGTAAGCACCAAAAGCACGGTCAGACATATCGTGTATGCATTTTCTGTATAGAAGAAAAAATGGGATTATTTTTTATCGTAAATCAACATCTAATAATAAAATTGTGGTAATATTAACACGACAAGAGTTTTCTCATGAAAATATTGTGGAGTAGAAGAAAGCATTGCTTATGATTGACCGTCGTCCAGCCTCTTCATCGTTGAGAAAGCAGTCATAAGTGATATGGCCGGAGTCTTCGAGAAAACAATTAGTCAATTGCAATGCAAGCAGAGAATGTTCTCTGTCATTTAAATTGTCGCAGCTAGCTTTAATGTCCTTAAGCGCATCGTGCCAGCATTTACCATGTTGTGGTAAAGTTGATTTAGCTGAAAACAGTAAAGAAAATTCACAAGTTATTTAGATTCGCGAGTAAACAGAAGAGAATTCTAATCAAAGGATTCCTTACAAAATAACTCATCACCTTTTATTAGAAGATATTCTTTTTCGCCAATCTCTTTCAATGCCAGGCCAGCATCGTACGCGATGCTTCGTGAGGTGACATAAAATAGAAGCATCATTTCCAAGATCATTCTGAAATTTGAAAGAGTATTAGGAATGTTGATGGCGCGAAAGTGGCTTCGATACATGCAATATAAAGGAGTTGAACGAAAGCGGGAAGAGTAAAATAGAAAAGTCAAAAAGCAAATAATGAATGAAATATAAATTACGATACGATTGTAGGTTATGTTCTGTTATTTAATCTGGTATCGTTGCAAAGTAACTCTTGGCGTAGTGCATTGTTTAAAATCAACTAGAAAAATTCATTGTTACTATCAAAATAATGATTCGATTGCTTTTAGCTACCACAGTAGACGTAAACAAACCAGTTTATGTCTGTCAACCATTACAGAAAATGAGTTTTAATGTAAAACAATTACCTGATTAACCGAGAGATTCGTAGGAAATTTTATCGAGGGTATTCAACTTGCAAAAATCATGCATTCCAGCACAAAACTAACTCCGGAAATCATTTTAGCCACAAAATGATAGCCGTTAAGAAATGCGAGAAACGTTCGTTGCAATCGAACGCTGTGATTCAAATATACTTGCGCTCGATTCTGATTGGTCAAGGCCTGTGGTTAGTTCCACGCTAAGGCCGTGTTCGAAAATTGACTGACAGTACTGTCAGCAATCTTTTATCTCTTTTGCGCTTCCAAGTTCGTGAATAGCTCTGACTCTGTCATAGGAAATTTTGAGTACTGTCAGTCAATTTACGAACATGGCCTAAATAATTTATGTACACGACTAGTAGCGCCATCACAACATCGCCGGTGAACAAACAAAACGTTTCAAACATTATTCTGGATCGCGCGTCGTTTTGGAACAGTCTAATTCGAAATTAATAATCTCACTACAAGCGATCGCATGATTTCCTCCAGATTTGCGCATCTGCAATTTGAAGCTTATTTCAAATCGGTAAAAGTTACTCGGAGATGATAAAAGCTTGATTTACAGACGTAAGGAAAATTATGAAATGCATCAACTTTCAAAACCGTTGAACGAAAAATTTCAAAAATGGAACAGAAAAACAGAATGATTGTGAACGTATCGAGCTGTTCTTGTTCAAGATAGTATCGATATTGCGTGTCGTATCATGTATTCAGATGGTATCGCTAAACCCAATTCGCATGCCTCGATTTACCTCTAATAAGAAATAATCCAGGAACCGCTAAAGTCGTAAAAATGTTTCGGATTAGTAATCGCGTTTGGCACTCAGTCCTTGAGTGTTTCCGGAAAATGAAAAATTTGTCATCGATAGAACGAGAAGTAGAAACGTTATCCGGATTAGCGTAATATAATTGTTTATAAAAGCCTAACAAGACTCATCGAGCGGATTTATCAATGATACGTATACACTCTGGATGGATTCAGCTGTATCTATCCGATAAGTGGATAATCGCTTTTACCTTGACTAAGTAATAACGCGCGAAGTAAAAACTAAAAATAATCGATATCTGAAGGTTGAGCGGCGTGATCAATCGTTGACGTAAAAGCGACAAAAATTTATTCTTAAATTTATTTTCAGATACGAAACTGATTCGCCTTATGCTATACGATCATATACGATACTTGATAGAAAAGTCATGTCTCGAATCGGTCACCCTGTATACACCTACGTATGTTTACATAAAAGGAAGAAGAAGAAGAAAGAACACGATCACTTCAAAATAGAATGGGGACAAAGAAGGAAATTGCAGATCGTGGTTAAGATGCGAGGGAGTTCCACTGGATGAAGAGTAGTATAGTACAATGACTTCGTCTCTCGTATCCTTCGCCGTTCGACAATGCTTTATTCGTCCCAAAACATTCGATCAACCCTGTATAAAAATGAAGCGATGATACCGTACAAATACAAAATGTATAGATTAATGTGTTGTATTGGTATAAGCTCTGAAAGAGTACGTTGAATCCAGCTAGCGAACGAATTGAATTGAATTCCGAACTGTTGTTACCCGACAATTATCATTTCTATCACAGTGTAATTACCGATGCAAACATGTTATGAGCTCGAAGTTAATTACGAACGCAAATTAAATCGTTCGTCTTTCATTCGAACAAACAATCAATCAATTGTTTCGAATTCAATTGAACCCAATTGCGGCTCTCGTTTCGAATTGTTATCCTCCCCGGGGTTACGGTGAACGTACAAGTACAGGCATTGTAAGCACCTATCGAGTAATTCTGAAAGATAGCTACCGTGCGCACTCTGGAGTTCCCACCCTGAGACTCCGAGTCTCTGGCAAAAGGCCAATTAACTTGCCATTGAATTTCTACCTCTCGAAATAAATTGTTAGCGATGCACTGCAGGGAGAATGAAGGAGGGTGGGAGAAGGTCTCTGTAGACCGTGAAGAGTAAATACGATTAAACAAGACCACTGCCACTAATTACCCGATCGGTTTACCAATCCCTTTATAAGATCGTTCATCCCATTCTCTTTGATCGTTCTGTCGCGACAATTGCAAATTATTTAGTCGAATAAATCGCCAGTCTCACCCTGCCGAAGAACCGTTAAATCAGGATTGATGACCAAATTTTTTCAATAAAAAACTTGTTTTCGTGTCGATAATTGATTTCGTATTTGGAAAAATATCTCTTTGTGCTTCATTCGTGTTTCGTTCGAAGAAAATTTATCATCTCGTTCTCCTTTTTCCCCGCATCGTCGCAAGTTTCTGTACAAAAAGTACATAGTCGCTCGATTCTTCTGACTGATTATAAAAAATCTCGACCTTGGACCCAAAACGGTAGTTGCAAAGAGGTCTTCAACCAGTTACTGAAGCATATTTTTTTAATTGATCTATCCGCACAAGCCGAGCCGACAGATTAACGGTTATAATTTGAGATGACACTGTCCTGCACGCCTGGCCTGTTTGACGTCACTCGCGGAAGTGGGTAAAAATAACACCGCAACCCAGAAAAGCATTCAATGTCAGAAGCCCGAGGTAACGCTGTAATCCAGCTGGATGATTTTACATTCAATGGAAATAATTTATCCATCACCTCGACCGAAGATTCAATGCCACAATGATATCGATCGTACTGCCCAGTGTCAACTCCAACAAGTTTATTGAAATTGTTCATATTTTACATAGCTTGTGTTATGTTCGAATTTGGTCTGCAGATTCTATAATCATATGGCAATGATGTTGCAATATCATTAACGCGAATAAAATCAATGGAGATTTTTTTTAAATTTTCCTCTACTCCTAACTCTTTATTAAAATAGTAGGACCGATTCTTCCTTGCCGTTCACTTTTCCGAGCTGATTAGGTTTAAAATCGACAAATAACCATCGTCAGTGGTTCGATTGTTCGAAAGTGCGACGGTAGCGTGAAAGTACGATATAGCCGAAGTCTGTGAATCATTAAACGGCTATTATTGGCGATCAAAATCGGTGAATCTTGTACCATTTTTAAAGCGACCTGCACTATTGGGATTTTCACTTTGTAATGCGTCATCTGGTGAAAAAAAATCAAACTAATGCAATCAGGCTGACAGCTGACCGTTGACCGTGTCTTTTTTGCGTGTGGATGGTAGAACATGTCTATTATTGATTACGTTTCATTAATTTATGTAACACGAGTAAATTTAAACCTCAAGAATTACGATTTGCCTCCATTAAAATCAAAAACTTTGGTTATGCGGTGATAAAATGGCGCCGAAAACCAGGTTTTCGGCGCCTCGTGACGTCACGAGGACATGTTCCAATGGTTCGGGGATTCCCATCGTCGTCGGGGGCATGGCAGGTGTCTAAAAATGAAAACTGGCCAATTAAATGCTTCATGTTCGCTCCTGCGCCATCTGGCACTAAAAGAACGCAAGATGACGATCGGTTTAATGATAAAGTGTGCGTGTATATACATAACCTACCACTCTTCCTTTGGCTTCGATTTCTTGGCCGGTTCCCAACGGTCCTGTCTTCCGCTCGTTTTTAGCATGATTTATAATCATCGACTACCACCGTCATACTTCCATTCCTACATACATGTCCAATAAGTCAACAGTGTAAACTACACAAATCTAAGCAAGTACTAGTTCCCAACAATTAACGTCTCCTAATTTTGAATTATAACGTATACAACGGATTATAATTCTTAGTTGAGAAAAAAAAAAGAAAATTACATAAAATTTCATATTCCCATGTACGCATGTTCGAAGACAAATGTAGAAAAGACGGCTTGCTGTAACCGTATAAGGTTATGCAGGTCACTCGAGTTCCTTGTAGGAGAAAAAAAAAAGACTAAGAAAAACGAAAAAAAAAAAAGAGAGCCAGACACGAAGACGAAGAAACTGTTTTAAGCAGCGTTTATTCAAGTTTATTCCTTATATTCACCTGCGCGTCTGGACAGACATTTTATATATTTATATTGTTTTCCCCTTTCATCTTCTCATATCTCAAAAAAATGAAAAATATATAAATTTGACAATATTATAAAATTCGCAATGAAATTTAATTTCACATTTCGTATTTAAATTTAACAATTTTCATTGAACCTCATCGTTTTACTTCACACTCTCTTCTTTGTAAGTACACGAGTTATAATAATAATAATAATAATAATAATAATAATAATCTCCGTAGTATTGAAATCATTTTGAAATTGCGTTTACGATATTCGAATATAAAGGATATTGCGCAATGTACGAAGAATTTAGAGAATTAAAAGAGAAAAAAGGAAGAAAAACTAACATAACATATGCAGGACGTACTAAAATATCATGCGAATTCGTTAAATTATATATATATATATATATATATATATATATATATATATATATATATATATATATATATATATATATATATATATATGTATGTATGTAAATACTTATACACATATATTTAATATATTGTTATGTACGAGTAAAGAGATCAAACATCTTAGCATTGTCGCTTAAACAATATTATATAAATGTAATTTTAGATACTTATTAAATAAATTATATGTGCAAAATATATAATGTGTATAATAATATAGAGCATATAGTGTATTCCGTTGTAAAATTATACGTACACAATATAATATAGGATAAGTATATATCTATACTGTGAAGAACGCCACTGCACCCAACGATCATATCGAATCGATTTTTTTTTTCTTTTCAATTATGATTATCCATTTTTGAAGTAAATGCTAATCGTTGTTTTTCTCTTCAATTTCTTTTCTGAATTTTAGAAAATCGTACTCTTCAAACATGCGCGCTAAAATAAAATCCAAATTTTCTATAAAATCCGCTCAATTTCCCGTCGAATCGGTGCATAATAATAATAATAATAATAATTAGAATAACAATAATAATAACAACAATGTTTCAATTCACTCTATTATTCATTTATTTAGTCAACTGTTTATGTTTTTGTTCCTACATTTAGGATACGGTTTCGTTCATCGACCGAATACCGTAATGTATTACTTAAGCTCATCAAATTTTCACATCCTGTAACATTTACATACCTACGATAATTATCTCCCTGAATTTACGTATATTTTCAGGAGTCAAGAATCGGGGAAAATAAAATTAAAACAAAAATTTAGAACAAACAACTAAATTTCTGAGCATTGAAAACGAATTAAGATGAAAAGAGAAACATCCATCTATCTCGCTGGGTCGCGGTGGCAATTTATTACGTAATAAAATATGGATAAAAACTTAAAATAAATAAAAAAAAAAAAAAATATCTGATTTACCTACAAAATTGATCTTAAAAATAGGAAAAATCTGTTCGGTCCGTATTTCTTTTTTTTTTTTTTTTTTTTTTTTTTTTAACAACACATATAAGTGACATTATTGAAATACCTCGTGAAAAATGATGAGCGATATAAACAGAAAGTGAGTGAGTTTTAAAAGCTTGTGAATCGTTTGGGTAAAATATACGTATAGCTTATTTTGAACTTATGTATAATAATACGCGGGTAAAAATCATTCGACCAGGCGATGAAATTGCAAAGTTTTGAGCCATTTCGTTGTAGCTTTGGGAAACGAGCGGATTAACGAAGAAACAGTTGAAAAGTAAATATTTGAACAAAATAAATATGATGAGTAATTCTAACCCGTTGTCATTGAAATATAATATACTGTACGTAATACGCATGTTATACACGTGCGGTGAGTAAACGTAATTTTGTCACGTGCTTCACTATTTCTTGAGCTCCACACGTTTGCATTCACATTATACGCGATAAGAAACAAAAAGTAGAGTGCAACGTAAAATAAAACGAGTATAATATTGTTACAAAGCGGAAAATTAAGAGAGGAAAAGGATTTATTTTGTGACGAAGCTCTCCTTTTAAATTCTAAAACAAGTCTGTTTTTACAATAATGTTGGTTGACGCAGCAACCTTATTCTTTTGAAAGACATAAGAGGTTTATAAACGTTTTTTATCTATGATGACTACTGATCATTAAAAAGGTGACAAAACAATTGTAACAATATATATAATAAACATATATATACGTCGTTTATAATTGTTTTTGGCGAATTATGATCACGTTATTGTAGTTACGTACGAGGGAATTCAAAAAAAAAAAAAAACAATATTACAGAATAGGAATAAAACGAAAAAATTTTAAAATTAATGAGTATAATAATTATGATATTAAAATTAAAATTAAAATTAATAATAATAATAATAATAATGATAGCATAAGCTATAGTAATAAAGAATAGTAGTAATACATTTTAAAGGACACGAACTGTGCAGAATTAACGAGAGGCAGTCTTTCGCGGAGATTATTTAATCGTTGCTTCGCACCTTTAGCAATGTCCGAAATTTAGTAAACCATGATAAGGAAACAAACAAAACAAGAAAAAAAGAGAAAAAAAAAAAGCATACTCTTATTTTGAAAAGGCAATTCCTTCCATCCCATTCTAATTTTTTCCCCGATGTTTCGTTACGGTAACGTTACTAACTTCAGCCTCATGAGGTATTCACACGTATGGTTAGAAAACAAGAGAACTAGAGGAAGAAAAAAAATATTTAAAAAAGTCAGAAAATTATTATCCTAAAATGCACTGCTTGGTTGTTTTTTTTGTTTTCGACTTCTTTCTTTTATTCAATTTTTTTTCAACTTTAGTTTCTTTCTTATTCATTTTTTCCATGTGAAATGATGCTTTGCTTTATATGTATATATGTATACGTATTTGTATATAATAATAAAATACATACATATATATAAGTATTCAGCTTAGAACGTTTATAACACAATTTGCGGTGTTATAAGCGTAAATCGATTAATTTAAATAAATACATCGAGACATGATCGTGACTAAACAGCAATATATATATATATATATATATATATATATATAAATGTATATATGTATAATATACTATTATGATCTATAAATTTTTTTCCTTCTTTTTCTTGTCTATAAATTGTAATTATCATTATTTCACTAATGTTTACCTCAATTACTATTACAATAATTACTTATCGTTTAATCCGATATTAGTTAACTATTATTATTATTGTGGTTGTCGTTCTTATCATTATTATCATTATTATCTGGCATTCAATTCGCATTCTTCTTTTTCATATCACCTTATTATTTAATTAAACGTTTTTTTTTTTTTTGTTTTTTTTTCTCCTCCATTTCATAATCTTTTTCAGGCTACGCTACACAACGCGTCGTATACATATAATAGCAGCTTGACAACGCGTTTAATATTTATTCATTGTTATACGTGTACAAAGTATTTCAATTGCTACGCGTATTTTTAAGTAATTATTTTATATTTTACGTTAAGTAATACATGTATGTATATACATACAGATAATCATCAGCGTCATCATTATCAGTAGACACAGGGTGATTCAGAAATTTATTCGTCACGTTTGATCCATAGTCGAATCAAAAAATTGGATCGAATAGATTGCCCCCCCTTTTTTTTTTCTTTTTTTGTCAAACTTGTTTTAAATAGTTTCGTTTTCAACTCATGTCCATTATTTTGCTAACTAAAAATTATTACAGCGACGGTGTGCGAAAAATTCGCTTGCTTTTTTTTTTGACTTTTTTTTTTTTTTTTTTTATCGAGATTCGGAAGAGAAGAAATCGTCTTCTCTCGGCAGTTTTCACTTTGCGTTGTTGGGAAGATGAGAGGAACAAAGAGAAAAAAAAAAAAAAAAAAAAATTCAACATTTACGATCCTCGCAGCGTCGTTATTATTATATAAGTATAAAATTTTATACATTATGCTTGACGAATAAACTGTGAAATACCCTGCGTTTAATTTGAATATATATGGTATATATCCATACTTTATATTATTACGAAATATATCATACAAACGTTTACTATACATATGCAATAATATTATACTAGAAATGTAATACAGTCTCACATCAGTTCAATTGTTTCTTGTATATTATATAATTATTTATATTATCAGTTGTTGTTATTCTTGTTGTTCTTGTTGCTGTTGCTGTTATTAATGTTGACGTTACCTTTTTAGTGATTAATTTTTCTCGTATAATAGGTATATTAATATGTATGACAGGGTACATGTGTTGTGTTGCATAAGAAAATACACTTGATTCCGATGATAAAATTAAAAAAATGTTACAGCATCGATTCGTTCCTTTCCTGTTGCGTGCTACTTTTCTCTCTTTTGTTTTTTATAAGTTTATGTTTTTCATATTCCTCGGTTACGGTATTCCATTTTTTTGTATTCGTACTATATATATGTATATATATATATATATATATATAATATATTCGTAATTCAACGGGTAGAAATGTATATAAAAAAGTTGCCGCGGAGAAATTTAATGACTATATTATGTACGTACGACATTTATATAATAATGTAGTATCGTTATTATTTTTGTTATTATTATTATCATCATTAAAATTTATACCCCGCAATTATCTCAAGTTGTTGCGCCAATATAATATTATCCGCATAGGTACGGCGGTATATTTATACAATATACATGTGTATGTATGTATGTATATTTATAACGCTTACTTAATGTTATAGGACCTATCAAATCTCTTTCGTAAGCATATGCATATGTCAATATGTGTAGGTAGTTGAACTGGTTTAAGAATTTATGCCGTTTCTGTTTCAATTTCCGATTTCATTTCGTTTCTTTTCTTTGTTTTTTTCACCACCCTTTCCTTTTTCCGCGATGATAAGAGAAAAGTAACATAAATAAATAATTACGAAAAATAAAAATTTCTTGCCACTGTAGCATTTAGGCGACATACCATATATACATATACAGAGTGAATTTCTAACTACTGCATGGTCCGTCGTCTGCTAAAATTTAATGCGCATCCGCTAAAATCCGAGAGCAAGTGTTTGTCAGTTCGACGAACTGTCTCGAAACTCAAAAATTTTTTATTGTCGTGAATTCACTGCAACTGCCACTAAGAACTATCAAATTATTTGAGGTTAGATACATAGCGGTGAACTACCGCTTAGTTAGAAAATTTACGACGGTTTATCGCCCTGCCAAACAACTGCTCTCGAATTGTAGCGCGTGCGCATCGAAGCGTAGCAGACGACAGACCATGCAGTTATTAGGAATTCACTTTTAATTGGGAACTCTAGCACTCGGATACGCTATCTGGTGGCGATATTCAACATTTGAGCGAGTAGGTCGAATCGCATCAGCTGATTTGGACTCTTCTTTTTTTTTGTGTTTGCTAATTTATGAATTTCTTGTAATGAAAGTTACGTATTATATTTTAAAATTACAAAAACAAAATGTATTTTAATAAAAATACACTTGTCTGCATTTGTTTACGTACAGCGTGACCACTCACTCTAGTGCATATTTTCACCGCTAGGTGCAATTTCTTGAGCCAATCCTCTGCCAGAGATCCTAATATACGTACACAGTGAGTATCTAACGACCGAATGGTCCAACGCGCATGCCCTAAAATTCTGCCGCAAAAGCAGTTCTTTTGTCAGATTGACCAACCGTCATAAGTTCAGAAGAAAAATCACCGCGATGTATGTAACCTGAAAGGTTTTGACAGATCGCGATGGCAGTTGTCAATGTTGTTCAATTACTGCAAAAATATAGCCGACACCTATAATGGATAAAACATTTTGGCCGTCCCAACTGTTTTTGAAGATCGAATGGGCAGTTTGCGAATGTTTTTATTCGTAAGAATTATTATTCGACGAGTGACCGAAGTGGAGCACAACCGCCACTGACAACTGTCAACATTTTTTAGGTTACATACATCGCAGCGATCTGTCATCTGAAATTATGACGGTTGGTCAACCTGACAGAAGAACTGCTTTTGCTCTAGAATTTTAGCGCATGGGCTTCGGACGATTTGATTGTAAGCTACTCATATATACATATATATGTAACACACAACACCGTATAATTAATTTAAACTGAAAGTTTTTGTTCACGAGTAATTCTTGCCTCTTTATTTTCCATCTTCGAACATTTTCTTCTTTTTTGTCACGAGCTCTACACATATCGTATATAATATATTATTTTACAAAAGTAAGGGTGTATAAATGTGTCCATGTTTGTATATCGTATATAACAATAATATTGAAAATGTGTTCAACTTTTCTGTTGAATACGAGGGTCGGTATAACACTTATACTTATACATACCACCGGATTGGAGTAAACATGTGTTACATAACATGATCCTCAAGTATCGATCTGCGGGGTGAGAGAAGAGTGAAATGGAGAGAAAAACGGGGAGAGAAGAGAGATAAAAAGAGAATAAATTTATGGTTACGAGTGTAATAAAAATTGAAATTTCTCTACCATCGTCTTTCAACCGTATTCACGTGTATACGTTATACCGTAAGAAAGCACGAGAGCATTAATTCCGTAATTTAGAATAAGTAAGAAAACACACGGAAACACAAGCACAACGAATTAATATGCATGTATTCATGAGACTAACGTTCCGCTTCCCGTTTGACTCGAATTTTTTTTTCTAAGATATTTTTTATTAGACAGAGAGATTAACTTCGATATACGACAGCGGTGGAGAAAAACCTTTTCTACAACTTTTCGAATCGTTAACCATCGGCGAAAAACGTTCGATTGGTTTTACTTCGCCATTTTTAATCTGCCACTTTCAATTGTTTTTCTTTTTTCTTCCTGAAAGCAAGTCTGCAGTCGGACATATCGCACCAAAGACTCTGAGGTTGGTTAGACTGCGTTCCAATTCTATGCTAAAATTTAGTTATGAACGTTATTTAAGACTTGTAGAAGAGGGGGAAAAAAACAAAAATGTAAATAACCATGAATCACCGCTTAATTACTCGCTAGCGAAATAATGTCAGTGCCCGGAGTGACGCAATTACATTAAAAAATGATGTAAAAATTACGTGTACCATAACTTAAACTTTCAATTTCGAGATTTGACATATTTTGAAAACTTTAAGAAAAATATATATATATATATATATATATATTTCGAAATTCTTATTACTTTTATCACATTGAGTTAGATTTTTATTTTTACTATATAAGAAAAGTATTGGTTTCGGTCAAAAATAATTTTTCCTAATTTCAACGAAGTTTTACGAACCTCTAGAACCCGAAAAACATGTTTTTAGAAAAATGTCGCCGCGGATGTCGGTACGTCCGAAAAACTCTTGGCGACGATCTCGGAAACGGAGCGCCGAAAAAACTTGAAACTTACAAGATTTTACAACCAAATGGTGGGCATGAAAAATTGCCATGTCCCGTTTAATTTGAACTTTCGGTTCTACCGGAAGTAAATCGTTTTTCAATGTTTTACCGACAAATCTATACTTTTTTCTCATTATTATTGTCTCTAAATTGTCATAAGAAATAAAAATAAGGCTTACGTTAAACCAATATCACAATATCATATGCGCACGAAAGATCTTTGTCAATTGATTGAACTTAATTCATGCAACTGCTGGCCAATTTCAAAAAAATGCCAAGAGCTCATAAGGGAGCAGTCTCGAAACAAAGAGAGTGACAAATCAAAAACTAGCACCAAGCTACAGACTCAATACGGAGATGATGAATAAAAAAAGAATGTTTAAAAAAACTCAACTTTTTACCATATACAAACAAAAGATGAAACTAAAAATTTGTCGACTATATATTTAGAATAAAAATTCATACTATATGTGTATATAGGTTATAACGTATGCATAAATAAAGTAAAAAACGTAAACTATATTTCGTCCAATAGTTCACGTATAATTTGTATATAATACGATACGCGCGTGTGGGTGTGTGTGTGTGTAGATATTTCATGCTCAGAATTATCGTATTTTTTTTTTTCTATTTGTTTAAGGTCTGTAAAAACCTATATTTTTCTCTTTCTTTTTAATCGCTTAAATTTTCCGCGACAAAAGTATTCGAACTGGAAAACACCCCGCCGTGTTGCGAATCTCTCGGTTCGTTATACGTGCTTATACGTACATTGTGTAATACAAAAGCGTAAAAACTCGACCGAATGCAAATATATCACGCAAATATTCTAGATATATCTATTACAATATAAATACGTCTACAATTGCTAATCCTATTATATATCACTTATACGAAACGACACATACATACATACATATATATATATATATATATATATATATGTATATACCGTGTCCATGAAGAAAGTGCGCACCTTATGCGCGTGCGTCAAGTCGTTCGAATTTTATTGGCTGACAGTTAGCGCCTGATTGTGAGTCAGCAGCCGACGCAATACCAATCGCGACAGTCAGAAAATGTCCCTAGGAGCCCACCGTTACCTGCGGGCAACTGCTGTCGGTGTTGAATTTTGGTTTCTTTCTTTCGTTTCATGTTTTTCTTTTTCTCTTTTTCCTTCTTTCACTATAATTAAAATTAATACGCTACGACACTTCAAAAAGACATGAATTGAAAACTTGAAATTGCAAAGAATTTCAAAATCGTTTTGTTCGTTTCTCCTGTGGAGATGGGAGATAAAATAAAGAAAAAAAGAGAATCAGCCTCATTTACTAAACACTTCTTTCTCTCGTCGGTCTTTTTACTACCATTTTTACAGTACTTTCAAGACGCAACCGCTGCTAGTCAAACTCTTATTAAACAATTTCCATTCAACTCGTAACGTATATAGCCTACTATCGGATATAAACTATCCACGTAATATATAACAGGTGGGTATGCACCATGTGTGTATATACATATATGCCTGTGTGTGTCTTTAAGTTCCATATCACAAAACAATTACTCTGTTCCGTATATCACGGGGCTCAATTACTAAACATCCTCATCGTCTATACATATAGGTATGTAATAATGACTTCTTCAACTATCTGTGTCAATATATATATATCTACATAATTTTGTTTCATTTTCATTTCTTTCTTTTTTCACTATTGTAGATTTCTGAACGGCTTTGCATCTCAAATATCGCTCACTTTTTTACCTCATACAATTTAACCGCAATCTCAGAATTGTTTTCGGTTCATTGTTTTTTGTTTTTTTGTCTATTTTTTTTTTGTCTTCTTACCGGAAATTAATTTGAGTCTTCACTTCTGTATGAAAAGACGTTATATCTTATTGCATGTAGTCTTGAGGTCAAGTAACCCAGCAACCTGTTTTCAATGGTTATTAACATGTTTCTTTTTCCCGCATCTTTTCTCATGCTACAAATCATTTCAAGTTGATTACTTTTCCAGATTTCTTTTTTTTTTTTACAGCGATTCCGATTGCAAAACGTAATAAAAGCAAGGACGATCGTGTAATTCGAAATTTAAAAATTACACGCACGTTAGAAATTATGTATATACTTATACATATGTAGCAGCCGTTGCGATATCTGATGAAGAATATAACGTTGGATGTGGATACCCAATTCGAGAGATTTTCAACTATAGGAAATTAAAAATTTGACTAAAAGTTTCATCAGTTTAAGATGGTTCAAGTTTCAATACGTCGCTAACGCGACTGTAACAACATCGAGATATTTTCCCCTCAATGTATTACACATTTAAAAATGAAACAATTACAAAGAAGAATAAAAAGTAGGTAAAAGCTTTTCTCGCAATATATCTATCTATCTATCTCTTTCTCTCTTTCTCTCTCTCTCTCTCTCCCTCTCAGATTTCTAAATTCGAACTGTCATGGCGGACTAACGAGCCGGCCCACATGTAACAGTTTATCTATTTGTTCCTCGGACGTCTTCCTAGAGACGTATGTATTGTATCGCGTGTGTGTGTGTGTGTATATATATATATATATATATGCACACGAATAGTTATGTAGGTCAGAAGCTATCAGACGAAACTAGCTCCTTCACCTGTGTCCAAACCATTCAATTATGCCGATTAACAAAGGAAAGAATCATGCGTGATAAAAAATGTACGAGAAATGGGGATCGGTAACAGTGGAATAAGAATAAATGGTTACAGAATCCTGTAAGTAGGTAGTACTTAAAAATCGCGAATTATTATCGTTACAGGTATAATAGTTTGAAAAGGACTAGACTAACTCAATTGCCTTGAAATATTAATCTTACTACCCGCAGCAGTTCATCCTTATTTCATATTCCTATAATTACCCTCCCCCCACCCCCCTCACTCTCTCTCTCTCTCTCTCTCTCTCTATCTCTCTTTCTCCCACCCTCCCTCCCTCTCTTTTTGTCTTCTTCTTTCATTGCATATAATGAAACTTAACGAGCGTCACTAGCATTCACGGTCTATTTTATTACACCACTTTATATTCGCACAGTCAACCAGCAACAAAGTTTACTGCACTGAATTTTACGATAAAATTTAGTTAAGACACCTGAATTTGTAGCCTCGTCAACGCAGCAGCTAAAAGATATCAAGTATCAGGACAAGAAATATCTTTCGAACTTTTTCCACGTTCCATGGAATGAACAATCCTCCATCTCGTTTATCTATTGACAATTAAAATGACGTTAAACATTCAATTGTACCACATTTTTCTGTAATGTCAACGATACTGACAACCGTTGTCGTAGTAAGAAATATTTTTTCTCGGTTCAACGTTGAAGCCAATTTTCTGTTGCTGAGTATTTTACTTACAAAAATACTTTACCCCGGTCTGTATTGAAGGGCCGATTTCGGTCGAGAATAAACCGACCAGTCGGTTCATATTAATTGCCATATAACTTAGGTGTTTACTGCACATGTGACGTGATGAGAAACATGCATTACAAAAGTCTGGATATGATCCAAGATGGCTCAAAAGCTGCAGCAGGTCAGGGCATTGAGATTTTGAGTGGTCCGTTTGCAATGGTCGGGTTTTAAGAAAACTCTATACATACATATATGAACGACACTGGTTTTATGTTCGAAAAAGAAAACTGACCCAAGTTGAAACTGCTGCCTTAGTCACGAAGCCTTCTGTACCTCTCTTGGGAATTTACAGACGAAAGAGAAACGCAGATGTGACGGCGAAGCGATCTCATCTCGTTCAATATTAAATTCACCTAACACAAGACATCTCGAGAGAGCGAAAGAGAGAGACATAGATAGATAGATAGATATTTTATTTATGTCAATCGCAATATTAGACAATATGTATTAGACCCTGCACAATCACTGGGTATAACAAAAAAAGGGGTAGAGAGAGGGGGGGAGAGAGAGAGAGAGAGAGAGAGAGAGAGAGAAATAGAGGAAAAAAGGAAAACGATATCCAGCCTCTTGTTAATTGAGTTTGTAGTACCGCCAGCACGCTGGAGTTAGTCAAAACGCTAAAATCCTTAATTTGGGTCGAGTCTAAAATAAACGTCTTGCGTTTTTTTTTTTTTTTTTTTAGAAAAACGCAGAGACAGTTAAAATTCGAATTTGTCATTCGCACGTAGCCGCCGTTCATCACTTAATCTATACTACTCGTCTGACGGACGCCGTCCAAACAATTGTCACATGTTAATGAGGGTGTAAAGAGTCCAGGGCTATACCGTGCAGACGTACTCGTCAAGTTCCCATAGTCTCCAAAACAAATCAAGAAAGAAAGAAAAACTAGTCCGCGGTATTTTTTTCTTTCAATTTTTGTTTTGGTCATCGCAGTACGACATTGTACAAGCAATGACCCGATAATGATGAACCGACGTCATATGCAGCAGGTATGCAACGACGATGATCAAACATATCGATGACACAATAATGACAATAGTAACAACCGCAACTATCCATAACTCGACTGGTAAATCTCGTACTATTTGTAATTCTTAAGCATAGATCGTAAATCCGCGTCCGTCCGCCAACTTAACGGCGGAATCGACGTTGTTTTGCTAGAGTTTCTACTTCCGGAAGCGGGTGTCCTCAGTCCGGAAGTTGGCGCTGTTACCGGCACAGCGTTTTGCTGCTGTTGCTGTTGCTGTTGCTGCTGCTGCTGCTGCTGTTGTTGAGAGTCATTTTTTTCACCAGGCGGTTTGGGCAGCCTCCTCCTAAGCCAGTTGTGCTTCAACGCCTTATTCGGCGTCATCCGAAGCTCGGGATCCCACTCTAGGCACTTTCGTATGAAGTCGAGAAAGTAGGCGTCTTCGCATCCCTTCAGCGCCCTCTTCAGCTCCTTCGATCCTGGAGGACCCCTTCTTTTCCCCCGACGCGAGAGGCCGCCACTGAGCATTGTCGTCCCGTCGCTCATCGTAGTTGCCGTGCAGTACCTCGGGTACCCCTTCGAGCTTATGAAGTTCCGCGACCTCTTAGCACTGTCGAGCAACCTCTGAGGCGGCATGCCCAGCAGCTCTATTATGCAGGCCAGCTGATCGGCCTCGTCTTCGCCTGGTAGGAGGGGGAAACCGGTGAACATCTCCGCCAGTATACAACCCAGACTCCACATGTCAATCGGCATCCCGTATCTAGCTCCCAATATCACTTCGGGCGCTCGGTAAAATCTGCTCTGTATATACGTGTACACTCGTTGGTGTTCGTAACAGCTTGAGCCGAAATCAATCACCTGGGAACAGATTATACAAGGAGAGGTTAGATACATTCGGCATTTTTCATCGGCAACTTAGGCGGATAAACCAAAGATTTGGTTTGTTTTTACACCGAGAGCTGAAACAGTGAAACTCGGCATGACGAGCGATCGACTCCCGAACACAAAATAATCCAACTCTACTGGTAGGCGAGATTGGAACACGTCGCAGGGTTGCCAACTTGGATCGAAACGGGGTGTGAGATGTGAAACTCTTCCGCGTCAATTGGCGAATTGATGATAATAAGAGTTTTCCTAGCCTCCTTGAATCACTACGTCAACTATCCGAAATACGGTTAACCTAAAAACATTCGCGTCACCGACGTAACCTCAACGAGCTCCGTTTGACAGCTGAATTATTTTGAGTTGGCAAACCTGCGTTAAAAGACGATAAATCTCGCGCATGCGCAATGAGACGCTCGATCAGCCAAGTTTCACAGTTTCATCTCGACAGACCTAGAAACAGTAAATTCTTAGCCTTCGTATACCGGGCCGCGATTTCCCGTTTAACGAGATTATTATAACTACTCTGACGCTGGTTCCATTATTAAGGCATGTCTATCTATAGTCGAGAAGAAAAAGACGACACTGTGCGTATGTCGCGAAACAAATTTTCCACTCGCCTAGCCTGCGTGCGCGACTCGGAGAGAAGAAAATCTGTACCAATTATAGCATTGAAAGCAACAAATCATTGCTGATGGTTTGCGCGTGGGTGTACATGAGATTACACGTTTTTCACCACGGAGTTATGTCACGACTGTGTTGTAACGTGTTTGAAGAAATCTAACGGATCTTTTGCAGATTAATAGGTCGTTAATTCCTCATGACAAGTTCGATTATTTTTACTCAACAACGAAGGTGGCTGATTTTGAACAACGGTAGAATTAAGTTTTACAATATTATACTATTTTACCTATCGAATTAGTATTTAAATTGCAAATGAAAAACGATCGCAAACTATAGTCCGAAAGGCTGCGATCAATGATTCGAAAAAAGATAATATAAATCTTTTTTACATTTCCTCAGCTGGTTGTCCAACAACTTTCTAGATGTCTGTTTTTAGTCCCTGAGATATTAGGTTGGTTAGAAAAAGTTTAGTATGAAAAAACATGTACAAATTAGTGCTATGAGATTAATCGATAGCTTCGATTAATCATTTTTTTCGATTAATCGATTAATCGAAGTTGCCTAATAATAATTCTGCAGCTCAATCGGTACATGAATCGAAACTGCCGATTAATCGAAACCGTTGATTAATCGATTAATTAGAAAAACGACCAATCGAAGCTGCCGATTAATCGATCAATCGCACAGCAATACTACAAATAACTTGGGAGATAAAAAACAGTTTATCAAACATCGTATCAAACGGCAGGTCAACATCACCTTTGGATTTCATCGAATAGCGCCTCTATTGATCTGGTGAAATTTGGCTAGACTTCATCCACACGAAATAGATTCAGTAAACTGTACGAATCAATATATTTGAAGCTAACAGATGCCGCTCAATTATTTAGATAATATAATTAAACCACTATCTGCCTGTTATTTCTAAGCAAATTTAAGAAACCAACATCGATACTTCGTACATGCGTAAAGTATCTTTCGTTAATATACATATATTTGCAATGAAGGATAGTGGCCTCCTTAAATACAAAACGTTCCTCTATTAAAGGGGTCTACAAATTGGTTCTGTTAAATAAAAAAAAAAAATAGGAAAAAAAAAAAGTTTTCACAGAGCGTCGTTGCACGTCTGCCAAGTTTTCACTCACTAGATGTAAGCAAAGGGGGGGGAAGAAAAAAAAACGTGCAGATATGTCTACGGGTCTATGATCCCGTCGTCGAGGTGGAGAAGTACACCACGTGCGAAAACTAGTCCAGACGCGATATGTATTATATATTTTCGCTAGTTGTTAGAATTCTTAGATGATGCCAGTGGTCGTCGTTCTCGTGTTTTATTATTAGGTATGTAGGTACAGTCTTACATTTTCTGATGCAGGAGATTCGCACGGTAGGATAAAACGTAACTATAATACTTCAAGTATAATAATCCCCGACATTTTTTTTTTTTTTTCTTTTTTTTCCTACTATTACACGTCCGCAAAAGTTTGTATGCAAATTTTATTACACTTGCAAACCGTTATTCACTTTCACCAGAGCTTGCAAGCTCGAAGCATATACATATATGTATATTAGGATATTGGCGAAAGAAATGATAAGCCTGTGTAAGAAATATTAGAATGTTTCAAATTGGAGCAATATTTTTATTATCTTTTTGCCGAAACGAGGTCTGAACATTAGTCTTTACCACCTAGTATATGTGAAAAAAAAATAAAAAAAAAAAATTGCACCTTATCTAAAACGTAGTCTAATATATATATATATATATATAACATCAACACTATTATATTCATGTTACACTTTATGTCTATTAATAACCACAAGAGATTTCCGGTTCAGATGGAGAGGAGAAAAGAAATAATAAACGATTGAAATAGATCGGAGGTGAGGTCTAACAATCAACTACGGAAGTTGAAATTCACATGGTGGTTTATCTTTGTGTACAAAGAACCAATTATGTCAACCGGAATAAATAAACCTGAGTATTACGTCAAGGACGTTAAGTGATTATTTTTTATTACTTTTTATTTTTCTCTTTTCCAAGCCCTAACTAAAATAGTTGATAATTCAAACTTGCCGAGTCACGGTATACACAACGTAAAGAAACCTTACTTCGCAAAGTCTAATCATTAAAATGGATCAATTAACATTTCTATTAAACTCTTTGGCTCTTGTATTCAAGTTTACATATATATTTCAATAATAATAATAACAATGATATTAATAATACAATCAATGAGCGATAAAGGGATGGGAGAAAATGATCGGGTCATCACAGTGCCGGTTAATTACTGTTTCTTTGAATCCAATTAGCAAAGCCCCTCAATTTCCAATTTCTTCATTATAACAACAACACGAGTAAAACGAAACGTGGATTATAAATATTTTAATTTTTGTTTCCATTTTTACCGTTCAATATTTATGTACGTATTACGATGCATGTTATTAATATATTATATGTATGTATGCATTCAGCTCACAGAGCTTATTACTGAAAATAATTTATCTTTATACGTGGCAAACGGTATACGCAGGCATAAGTCCGAATGTATTATATATATATATGTGTGTACAAATGTATATACATAAACGCACACACCGTTACCTTATGAATTTCAAGCACAGTTATTTTCGTGGTCCCACATTGATTTTATCGATTCGACTAAAATACGTATAAATGTGTCCCTTCTCAGTTGAAATATATCACAAGTATATAAGATACACTGTATTGAACATAGATATGAGTGTATACCGTATATAACTCTATGTACGTATGTAAATTATTTTATTGTTTCAGATTAGAGAAATATTTTCGTCCCCCCCCTTTTTATGTTTTTGCTCTTACAAGATCTGAACATTAGTTTTTTGACGAATTAGAAAATCACCGCGAATGCGAGGCATTTTATAAGACTGTGCGATGAAAATGATTGTTTTGCAAGATTTTACGACAAAAAAAACTGAAAGCTTGAATTAGTGAGGACGTTTCTTTTTATTTTTAAGAATATCAATTTTTCAACAACGTAACAATTAAACTATATAAAATAAATCGAACTGCCGGGGGAAAGTAGGCTGTCTGAGGATTGCAAACGCGGTATATATATATAAATATATGTATCGGAATTGTAAGTATATGATATGTACACTTGGGGACAACGAATCTGAGACCGCTAATTTTTTACACTAGACAGTTATGTTGGCAACGCAGGGAAACCTACAGCGCCACAGTCGGCCGAGCGCGAAACAAACTCAATCTCAATAAACGTAACATAACCCATGACCGTCGAATCTAACCTTAGAATACGTGTCAATCTAACAAGTCGTTATACCCGCGGTATTTTATCTTTGGTTGCGGAACTGATTCGAGAAATTGTGTGGAATCCTTTTCATCGTTCATCTAGCATATCCAGAGATTATAACGATCGTTCTACGATACGATAATAAATCCGTTATAGATCAACACTCATTTACCTTATATATGTTCCGGAATCTATATAATTCTATTGACATATCTATAGATAAGACACGGATACTTGTACATACATAGTAACCCAAGATAGTCAATATTCAGATACTTGAAATGTCCGTCTGCAGCAAATCTCTTGCTTTTGATAAGAATAAAAATATTAAGTTATAACGGGTACAAAATTTGTTTTCATTTAATAATCAGAACTGTATTCTGTCTATGTATATATATATATACACCGTTTTTTAAAACATATTTTCAATGTTTAGCATAGCCGAAAAATCTAAATATAAAATTTCGTGTGTATAATCACTGCTGACGGAGAGTAAAAATACTGGAGAAAGGTCGATGATTGGTTGCTATAAACGATTAGAAAACCGTTTAGATGTGCGAATTGAAGAGTTTCATTAAACGCGGTCCAACCGCTAATCTTTGTGATTCTTTTCGTCTTTTGTATTACTTCTTATCCGCGCTGCTCGATTGTCCGGCAATTAATTAAGAATTGTTCGATCAATCCTATGACGAATGAATCGAAAAGAAGAAAGACCGCGAATAATATATTGTACACGCGGAAGAAGAAAACTTATTTAAATCCCAACGACGATGATAATGATAAAAAAAAAAAAAAAAAAAAAACAAATATATTTTACAATAACACGGAGTACGTTGTACTGCGTAGTGTTAATCAAACCTTGAGTATTATTATACACTATACAGATTTATAAAGCAATGACTGTACAGTGTAAAGCGATGTAGTATCAAGGTCATCGGTCGCGTACTACTTGCAAGAGTAGCAAATTAATAAAAAATTAAAAAAATAAATATATATTCGTACACAGGCTTATATCGTAGGGTATACGAACTCTTTGAATATGGTCTCATACGCAACATCATCGAGTTGAATGTGTCTCTTGTTTCACGTAGCTCATTGACGACCGATGGATTGAGTTATTAATTTAACTAGGTCAAAGACAATGCAGGGGAATTTGAGAGTTAATAAAATCCTCACGTGCATAATTATTATTAGTCCGGTATCGCGATCCAATCGTCAAGGTTAAGAAACCGGAAGAACGAGTAGAAGAGGTGCTGTAATGGTTCATTGTTATACTGTCCAAAACTAGAAATTATTCCAATTTTTCTGTTCAATTAGTTCTTTTTCCTCAAGGAGAAAAAAAAAAAAAAACAATTGTATCGATTTTTTTTTGTTATTCTTACGTGTTACAAGTATACGTAAACAATTGCACAAGGTGAAACGAAAATGAATCCTGTAGATTAATACATTTAACACGTTTCAAATGAAATTCAATTCTTAATGTTGTGAATTAGAAGAATTATTTACTATCAGTGCGCTATAATACAAAAAATTCGTCAACTAACGGTAGAAATCATAACTGCATTAACGTAACTCAGTTTTGTTTGTATATACAGCTGTCTTAGCTTAGCTTTCAATGACGCGCGATAATCGAAGGAGAGAATGTGGACTATAAAAAAAAAGGGGTGTAAAAAAGAATGAAAATATCTTTACGATCGGCAATTTGAACAACCTGAAAAACTGACCGGAAGAAGCGTCTGTAACAGACGACGTTGCCAGGCCAATAAAAGCAGAAGTTGACGGAAGAAGAAGCAAAAAATTAGCCTAACTCGAAACGGAAAGAAGAGATTCTAAATCCGTCGCGCAGAGAGTTGAAACAAATTTTACGATAACCGCGGCATTAGGAACGAGTATTTTTACTCGTATACTCTTGAAATTTGTTTTATATACAAGAGAAGAACGAAAGAAAACACGAGGAATTAAACACATCGAATAATTGATTTGCACGAAGAGAAACGACAGTTAAAAAAAAAAATAATAATAATAATCATCTAAATTGAAAAAAAGCAAGATTGCAACCTGTTTTTAGTTCTGCGGCTGTGGTATTAAGAGGATGGTATAATCAATGTTTACCGACCGAGTAGAACATCAGTTATTTTGACTACTATCGGAACCTATGTAATTATACATCATGTAATGCTGGACAGAAGACGAAAATAATGCCATAAAATGTAGTCCTCTGATCGAATAACTGCTAATTGTAAGTAAAATATTTCCTGCCGTTATTCTCGCAACATAACAATTTGAGATTTATTCTCAGTCGTAATTTCATGTCAGTGATGTTCAGGTTCTGATTATAGTAAAAATAATAGATATTCTACTCGACCGGCAAGGACTGACTATAGCCAAAATAAGGGACATTTTTCTCGGTCGGTAAGGACTGTCTACAACCAGAATAAGGGACATTTTACTCGGTCGATAAAGACTGACCGTAGCCAAAATAAGGGATGTTTTGCTCGGTCAGTAAGGATCGTCTAAAACCAAAATAAGGGACATTTTACTCGGTCGGTAACGAGTGCCTATGGCATCCTCTTAACGGAACACGTGAGCGCGATACTGAAACACCCTGTAAAAATACAAGTGACATATTATATATGTATACGCCAGAGTATAATATACGTTATAATTTCTTAGCCTCGACACTATATCCCCGGCAGTGTTGTGAGGTCACAACAAAGTTGTCGGTTACCAAGAGGACTGGCAAAACCAGTTTGCGACAGTAATCTGGAATTGAATTTAGCAAAGAGTCATAAGGGCAGCTTTGCAGCAGGTAAGGCAAAAGATGTGTACAGCAAGCAGCAGCAACAAAACATCGCCGTCGAAGATTGACGACTACCGACCAAGCAATAAATAAACATGACAAAAAAAAATCATTATTTCAAACACAACACAACGGGACATGTACACGTGTCCATAAATAAATTGTGTAAATATGACGGTGAATATTAGCTTAAATGCGCGACGATAAATGTCAAAGGATAAAGAAAAATGCAAACTTATACATTAATTGCAAATATTTACTGCATCCCCAAATCATAGAAAATAAAATATAACGTCTTACAGATGTTAATGTGATATAATCAAAATTACTTTGAAGTAACTTAGTTTCCAACGAGATATACGAGCGTCATAATAATCTGTACTACTGTACTATGGTTTACTAAAGTTTCAAACCATCTTTATAAATTTGAGAGATAAAAATATTTCTCAAAAATGCATCGCGACGTTAAAGTCACAAAGGTCAACCTCGTCATTCTGTCGCTTCAAATTGATTCGATAAACTTGTATTTGACACTTCACGGACAAATCGGCCGTTTATTAAATTTTATTAGGATTGGGCAGCAGCAACGGCAAGCGTATTGGATTTAAAAGAAAAAGAATTTTTCCGCGCTATAGGAATTGAAAGCCAGCGGACATGCAGAAGAGGAGTAATTCCGAGTGCAATAAATAGAACTGTGGATATATTTTATCAAGCCGCTTTCTATTGCCAAGAAAAAATTTCGGGATTTTGAAATTGATAAATTGATGCAAAACTTAGCAGAAAATACTGTATAGAATAGAATTAACTTCGATAATGTAATAAATTTAAAATAGCAACGACAATATCGACGATAATAATAATAATAATAATAATAATAAAAATAACAACAACAACAACGACAACGACACAACGACAAAAATCTAATGACAAGGAAACAAAATTAGGATAGGCCAGTTTATTCCCAGGAAGTCTTTCGTCCGAAGCTGTCTAAAAATATAACATGCATACATACAGCAGTTAAACAACTCGACCGTGAGTAAGTGTGTATGTATAGGTATATGTATAGTTAAACATAAAGGAGAAGAATAAAAGGAAAGGAAAGAAATGAGAAAGGAATATAAATAGATGGCTGTCAGAATTCAGTGTTTTTTCTTCAGTTACCGGAAAATCGTTTCTTTGTTCTTCGCTCGCATCTTTGCACACAGGTTTTACTTGTGACTCGTTGTCTTTTTCCGTAGAGATATTATAAAGTGTATGAGAAATCTTACGTTGAAAATGATAATCATACTTGTAAATTCGAACACCAGTAAGGACAAAGAAGAAAATCTAATAAGATAGAGGTGAAAAAAAAAAATGCTTCTTTTAACCCTCGAGTCACGCATTATTGTGCCGAGTCAACTTTTATAACAAGATGGTATTCTACGGTTTTCATGGTCGCTGATTGCGGATATGAAATCAGATTTCAAAATTTGAAGATGGCGGACAAAAATTTCAAATTTAATCAAATCCGGCCGAAAAACTTTAGGCAGTTTTCGGGGTCGCTGATTACAAATCTGAAATTAGATTCTGAAAATTCAAAATGGCGGATCCTATGTGGTGGACGAAAATTTGAAATTTGATCGAATACGGTCAACACACTCCATGTTTGGATTCGCCATACTGAATTTTCGATATCTGGTTTCAGACTCGTAATCGGCGAACCCAAAAACTCCTGGACAGAGTTTTTTCTCCGGATTCGATTGAATTTCAAATTTCCATCCACCATATTGCATCCGCCAATCTTGAATTTTCAAAATCTATATTCAGATTCGTAATTAGAGGCCCCGAACACTGATACATATTTTCCAATCAATTTGTTTCTAACAATAACAAGTTACATTATATCGCAACAATCACTTTCGAGTATTGAAAACCTATTAGTATACTATCAGAAATAGAAAAAAACCGCAAAGAAATGTGTTGAAAAGTTCTTTAAATATACAAAAAATGGATATAAAATAGGTGGTAAGAATACTTACCACTATGACTCGAAGGGTAAAGGACATTCTCGAAAGATGAGGTATAGATAACTTTTTTAAGTACGTATAGTAGATATATATATGCATATATATGTATATACATATCTATATTACTCGGGAAGCTTTAAGTACAGTATATTTATAGAAGTGGTACACATTTAGACGGGAAACCCGAGGAAGAAAAGAAAGAAAAGAGAAGAGAGGGTGCCATAAGTTTTCCCCTAGCCTAGACCAAAGATTCACCCAGAGCACACTCTATCTATATTTTGAAAGGAGAAAATAATACTTTTACTCGGAGAGAGGAACTCGGGAGGGTTCATTTCTCAGCCAAAGACATTCGCGGTCTGTTCCTAAAACGGATTAACTTGAAGCTCTCCGAGAAGTCGAAAGAATCATGAAAATTGGGAGACAATCGAATCTCAAGCGTCGATAAAGTAGATATTCGTTTTACCAGGATTCTTTTTTTTTTTTTTTATCGTACACCTAACGAAGTTGACTGATCTTTCAAAGTACTGTGCATAATGCGCACTATTGAAAAGACTCTTTTACCAAACATGAATACCAAAGAATAGTTAAGTTTCATTAGTAGATCGGACCAATTTGTGCAAAGTATTTTTCAGATAAATACGAGTACAATTAACACAGCATGCAAAAATAATTGAAATTGTACTGTCAGTGTTAAATATTCACTAATTATTGAATAAAATATCACAGTACTTTTCACAGATCAGCACAGTGTGTCAAATCAATATGACGTCAGAGAACTTCTTACTAGAGACAAATTGATTTATTTTTGTTATTCTTTCTCGTTTATGGTGCAAACTTGAGATGAGAAGAAATATTGTAATTATTGTACAGAAGTAGATTTTATCTTGAATGAAAATTTTGAATCCGAAAGATGTAAAATCTTGAAATGACTAATTCATCGATGACAGCGTCGAGGCGTAAAGAGACATTATCCATAAATTCTGATGCTTGTGTGATGTCACTTTGAAAGGCTAAGTAAGTAGTCTACTACCGCCTCACTGAAAGCGTCTTATTAGAAAATCTGCTTGAGTTGAGTTCTGCTCTTTAAAGATTCCCCCTTTAAGGTGTGCATGTTTCTATATATGCAACCACTCGCAGACAGCAGCCGTTCATTAAAGTCACCGTCGTACAACTGAAATCCAAGGTTTTATTTCTTCAACAGTATGAAGAGTTTATTTCCGGGAAGAATTTTCATTTCTTTACTCATTGGGATTTTTCAAAATATACTGCTGTTTCGAGTATAAAAATAAACCAGCAGCACTATTCGTGTCACACGCACGGTGGGTAGTTAAGTGTGCTTTTAAAGAGTAGTTGAACAAGGAATCAAGTCAGTTTACACCCTCAACCCTTAATTTCAGAATCATCGTTTCGCAACGAAGTTACCATTTTATCGCTTTGGTTGGATGTTTAATTCGTGATTTTGAAAAGCGTCTTCAACGTCAAGTATATCTCTCCACTTTCATGTGAAATATAATACAATTTAATACAAAGGGCTTGATTGAAGAACCGTAGACAATTTATACAAAATAACGACAGAGCGATGGATCGAATGTGAAACTACAACAATAGTCGAAGTTCGAACTTGACTGTGAGAGATACATCCGACACATTTGTACTTGAATACAATTGAGCCAATCAATAAAACAGTGAGTACTGTATAATATGAATATAAACTGACCTTGATACCGCTGCGTCCCTGTTGTTTGAGGAGGACGTTTTCAGGCTTCATGTCGCAGTGAATGATTTTGTTCTTATAGAGAGCGTCGAGGCACTGTAGCAGAGAGTGTGAAAACTTTCTAACAAGAGCGAGGCTGAAGCCTTGAAACTTGTTCTTCTTAATGAGTTCGTAAAGATTAATACTAAGCAGTTCGAAGGTGATGCACATATGATTTCTGAACGAAAACGAATCGTACATGTGTATAATGTTCATTGTATTGTCCTTATCCTGTTCCTTCAAATTCTTCAATATTCTAATCTCCTCCTGAGCCTGTCGATAGAATCTCTTCTCGTTCCTGACCATCTTAAGCGCGACGTGTTCCTGGGTCTTGTGATCATAGGCCTTGACGACCTGACCAAACGAACCCTTGCCGATTACCTTGAGTACCTCATATCTGTAGGCTACGTGATCGTGAGTGATGTGAATGTACGATCCCTGGTCGTTGTCGTACCCGTTGTTGTTAGCAGCGATCCCGATGATCCCCGGTCGCTTCTTAGCGTTAGCTCCGATGTAGTATATCTGCGGATAGTTGAATATCTCGTGATGTTCATGCGGCGTAAGGTACTTCATGTAGAGTTTCATAACTGTGTCGGGAGTCGCGATTGTTGTCGCAGGCTTTCCGCCAACCGTAGAGTTTCCTTCCGTCCTGCCATTTTTCACCATAGGACTGCTCGACTGGCTGTTTGGTTGGGAATGGGAATTGTGGCAGCTAGAATTGTGGCTCGTATGGCTCGTGTGAGAACTCAGGCTGATGTTCAGGCTGTCCGAATTGCTAGGAAGGTTTTGCAGGCTGTTGTTAGCGCTCGAACCCAAACTTGGCAAGTGCGTACTTCCGTGCGCCGAGTGACTCTGGGGCGATTCACCCTGTTTCAAGACTAGACTGCCCCCTTTTAACGGGGGCAAGTGGTTACTTTCGTTTGTCGAGATGTATGTCTGCGTCGATATCGCGTTCGATGGTACAAACGCGTTCGGTCTTGATAGCGGCATCTCGATAAAACTACTAACTAGTGCTAAGCTAGTCATTTGTGCCCATTTAGAATTGTAATTTTTTTTTTGTAATATTTAATATTTATCGCGTTCTTCCCTTCGGTTAGTATTTATTCTATCCTGCTCATATTTATTACAATGATTTTTTTTTTTTTTTTGTTTAGAAAAATTATTATGTATTTATTTTATTTAATTATATCGTCGAAGGGAAAAACTTTTTACTTCGGCTTATTTAAAACGTGATAGAGAGATTTGTTGTTAAGTTTTCAGTCTCAATTTTACGGTAATATATTTGTTCGATTATTATACTGATAGGCGAGACGCGGATGTTCACTTTAAATGAGAAGAAAAAACAAAACAAAAAACCGAGAACAGAGCTTTTCTATTTTTCTTTTTCCTCTTGTTTCTACACCTGCTGTCTTGCGATATTTAAGTTGTGTGACTGTGGTTTATTGAGATCGTCGATTGCAGAGGCAGTAGCGTTGGTTTATATCACGATTTCAAAAGTGTTTCTTTCCCTCTTTATTTTTTTTTTTTTTTTTTTTTGGAATTTTTTTGTTGTTTTCTTTTTACAACGAAAAAGAAAAATGAAGATGAAACGATTGGACAAGTACTTTCAATGAAATAATTTAAATAGAGAGAAATAAAACGAAACAAAAACAAGTAATGAAGTGTCAAACGAAAAATAAAACGATGCAAAAAATGTGGTAGACTAGACGAAGTTTGAATCTATTTTCTTCAAACAGAGATACTTGCGCGTTTTTATTATGAAAATCGTAACGTATAAAAAGATCACGGAAATCGGTTAGTGTTAGTCTCAATTTGAAATACAAAATATCTATTTCAAATTGCCCGCTTAAATGCAGTAAGGAACTATGGAAAACGAGTTTCTACACTCATATGAAACAACACTTTGAAATAGGATCGTCGATTGTTATTAAAATGTCACTTATGATTCACTTATTTATTTGTTCATTTATTTGAATTAATATTTCCCTTTATTTTCGTTAAACAACAATTAATAAACCGATTGTATTACCTATCTCTTTTGTTTTGTCCGTCGTATATTTTTGAGAAAAAATTTCAAACGTTGATTCGAACGTCTAATTTTATACTCTATGGTAAACGAGGAGGACAAACGCATTATGAGATGCACGCGTTTAGCCGAGAGGTTGTTGGCACGAGGCCGGCCGACCAAGTTTGATGACTTCGCTCCATTCAATTGTTTTTCATTGTTTTTCTCAGTCTCTCCCGCTTCGCGCTTTCTTTATTCTCCTACTATTGTGGTTAATATTATTATTTATTACTTTTATCACCGTCGGAGAACGAAAATAAGTATTCACTATTTAATCGTATCAAATCCGGCGCTCACTTGTTTCTCGGTTTACAGGTAAACAGCAAGAGTGGTCACACTTCCACTTTACTTTTCAATCACGCACACCGTTGAGAACCTGTATCAATATCGATCATTTCTCTTCTCCGCACACAGAGTTACGCGTTAGCGTACGTATAATTTGAAGTGTCAATATGATCATATGTATTCACCTTAACCCTGGCAGTGCAATATATGTTTCAGTCACGAATTAGATATCCTCCAGTTTTCATTGGTTAAATCCGACAGATTGATTTCTCCGACTTCGTACATCCGAAATTATACGCACGCACACAGACACTCGGTCACTCACTCATTCACTCACACACACGCACGCAATATATCAAACAGCATATGTATATTTATGTATGACTGACAATTCAAGTTACGTGCGTCAAATCTGTTATCATTCGTTCACGTTTTACTTCAGCGTCTTATCTGAGATCGTCGTTCTTCTTTTCGAAAGTTTCGTACGTCGATTATGATTTTATTTATATCATATATTCTTCACAATAAAATTCCTTTGGGCAGTTTTATCACGACTTGAGGTTGAAAAACACCTATCACCATTACCGCGATGATTATCATCAATTGTCTTTGTCTCCGTGTTTCGTTGCGGTACGATATTTCACTTTGCACAATTTTCTATTCGCATATATAAAATTCGCCCTCAAACCGGCGTATTTATGCAAATATATACACATATATATATATTTACGTTAAAAATTTGCTGTATTAATTAATCACATAACGCACACAAAATCGCGTATCCATGCGCGTACTCGAAAAGTTGATAAAAAATTTGAACAATTCATTCGTAATAATTATGATAGATGGACGACTGAGGCCGATTCTTTTGTTTATTTATTATTCATCCCAGACGTCGAATTTCATTCACAGCCGCACACCACCACCACCACACACTCTATTCGGTGTTAAAACGATGTTCGCGATCGGCATATCTGTGCAGGTAGCGGATAGACTTTTCATTTGTCGATTAATACGGATGAGACAAAGGCAACGTCAGTAGAATGAGCATGAACCAGCGGTAGAATGAGAAGGAGGCGGCTTCTTTCTTTTCCTTCTCTTTTTCGATTTCCACCTCGTCGTCGTCGTCGTCCTCGTCATACAACGCACCTCTACTATTATTCAGATGGTCGGGGTCGTTTCTAGCTTCCGACCAACGCCACACACAGTCACTGTCTGCCGTATGATTTCTTGGCCCCTCGTCGAACCCGCGCCAGTTCGCTAACCATCACGCACACCATCCACCATATTTATACTTTTTGTAGCCCCCGTAAGGTGTTGGGTAGACAGAGAGACGGGCGTACGAACAGGGTGTATTTAAGCCCGTTGCGAGAGCTTTCCGCGTTGCACGAGAACATTTATTTGAAAATTCTCCTGTGTTTTTTGTTACTCTTTTATTTCAAACGCGAGACAATATGTCACCACTCTTCTGTTGTTTTTCCCTGTTCAGTCCAGCTCTCTCTCTTTCTATACATCTATCTTGATCGAATTTCTTTGTTTATTCTATCGCTCGGTGTGTTATTGCGTGAAAAGATAATTAATTAACTATTTATTTGATCTTCTTTCTTTTTTTAATTTTATTCGAGTCACTCGAACAAAAGAGGGGAAAACAGACCGAACACGAGTGTAGTGGAGTATCTTTTTTTCTATTCGAAACGTCAAATAGATGTGTGCAGGTACGATATGCATGCATATACGTATACGTATAACCCTAATTGGTCATTATTCTTATTTTGTTTTGTATACGACTCGCGTGTAACTGTACATCCGGCACAGGTGCACTATCTTTTGGTCGTTCTTTCACTAGTTTATTGTGGGGGTGCAAATCAGGGGTTTTCGCGTTCTAGTGTTCCTGTTTCGATTCGGATATTTCAGAGGTGTACCCGTACTTTGTCGGGTACCGTTACGTGCGTCAATTTTTATACTGGGTATTGTCAGGTTACACAGTTTTTCATATATAAACAGGCGAAAATTTGTTAGAAATACTCGAGGCGTGCTCCTTCGGACCGTAAGAAAACGCCAGCTTAATACACCCACGCACACACGCACGCGATCACCGAACCCCGAGGAAGGCCAAAAACCTACTAATGCGATTGCAGAACGTCGCACGAACCCACTATTCGGTCTCTTCTCCGCTCACGGCGCCATCTTGCCGCAAATGTTGTTAACTATACGCGCAGGTTAGCATCTACGTATACAGTGTAGCTGTACATTTTGATGGTTTCTCGTAATATATGTACAGTAAAATGCATAAATGCCTTACCTATACGGATAATTTGTTTTCGGTCTAAAACAAAATGCGAGTTCACTTTGTGTGACGATACAAACAACGTAACATGCAGATAACGTGAGATAATAAATCAAAGTAGCATTCTGTTTCGGACCGAAAGTAAGTCAGTCTGGAGGTTAGGGCATTCATGCACTTTCCTGAACAGTAATGTTCATTAATGGGTTTACGCTGACTGACTATTTTTTTGTCATGAAAAGTAAAACGAGTGTTCTTTCTATAGAAATTTTACGTGTCTTAGTTCAACGCATCGTTTATTTCGAGTAGTTTGCCTCTTTCTGTTACTTGCGTCGCTAGTCACTGGCATATGAAATTTGATTAGAAAGGAAACTCCTTACAGTTTTTATTCCAAAAATGCAAAAACCTTGTCCGTACAATTTTCGTACTAACGGCGTGCAACTGACGTCGGCGTCACAAGGCTTAGGTATTCCAAATTGGTTCAAGCATCAGTGCGACAAGAAGAGCAAACGTATTCTGTCTCCGTTTGTAGAATATCCGAGGCGAAACTTATAGCACGGTCTTTCGATCTTATCAATTTATTTACTTCGTGGCGTGTTGTTTGCTACCCAGCAGCAGGGGAGAGGAGACAAAAAAGTCCGTTAGGAAGCGAGGATTCAAGAAGAAGTACAGCAAAAAGACGCCAAGCAGCTAATCAAAACAAAAGAATAGTTGATGATCGCACACGATAGCGCAGATAATCGTTAGTTTGATATATCAACACTATTACAACGAGAGGAGCTGGAATCGTCGCAATAATCACAAAATAAATATTTACATACGTATGTATGATAACTCCGAGTGCATTGGTCAAAATTGATCGTGTTGACATTTCGATCAGCCTACCAATCATTCGCATTTTATTTTTCCCACGAGAATCGGTAACGTCGCATTGACAAGATACTTACTTTTGAGTAATACGCTAGTTAATGCGTGCGACTTGAACGCGCAAATTGTAGTTCGTACAGATATTTACATCTACGCACGAGAAATACAAGGAATTGAGTCGCAGTTCCAGTACCCAATACCATAAAGCAAAGCTCAATAACCGTGAGAAAATGAAGTCCTCGTCAAAATCGTTTAAAGAAACGCGTCCGTTCGGTAAGTGAATAAATGAATAAATGATAGCATCAAATTTAGGTTATTTAATCTACTGCTTAATGCGTATAAGGCTATTATTTTCGCTATTCTGCACGTATAATTATGGAAACAAACAAAAATAATAATAATAATGATAGCCGTAATCATAACAATGAAAATAATATGCGATAAGATGTTTCTTTTTAATCCTTGAGAGAGCTAAAACCATTTTTATTATATAAATAAACAAATCGAAAACCACCTATAATACTTCTTGTTCACTATTTTCAACTTTACTTTGACTATTTACAGTGCAGCGTGTCGCTGAGGTTGAATTAATTAGGCAACAACATCCAAATAAGATTCCGATAATTGTCGAAAGGTTCGCCGGAGAAAAACAATTGCCAATTATGGATAAATTCAAATTTTTAGTACCTGATCACCTGACTGTAGCCGAGCTTATAAAAATTATTAGGTGAGTCGCAATTTCACAAAGGAATCATGTTTCATTTTTATTATTTTTTTTTTAGTGTTCTTACTAAATTGTACCTCATTCAATTACTTCGAATTAATCCACTTCTTTATTATCTCTCTCTGAGATAGGTCGCCAGAAATTTTCTTTTATATCTACTTTGTGCGAAACAATTTTCTGAACATGTTGCAGTAGTTTAGTAAATCAAATGACATAAAAACTCTGTTTTGTCATGCTTGGAAATAGGCGCAGGCTACACCTTCATCCGACCCAAGCATTTTTTCTGTTAATTAATCAAAGAAGCATGGCTAGTGGAAGCTTGACAATGGCGCAGCTCTATCAGCACGAAAAAGACGCCGATGGTTTTCTTTACATTGTTTTCGCTAGCCAAGAAGTATTTGGTTGCTAAATTGCGACTGGTGTGATTCTAGGTGAGTCTTCGGTGATTATACACAAATTGTAAGAATTACCTATATAATATGAAATTAAAGAACTTGGCGTACTTATGCTCTGTGTGTTGCAAAGAATTCATAGCTAGTGCCAAAAACTGCTGCGTGAACATTAAAGATGACTAATATCCAAAAGGAGGATGAATTGTTACACATATCTTACTTTTACTTGTATTTACTGACTTTTAATGGTATCAAATACATGCAAACAGCGATGTAAATTATATTCAAATAAATATCAGTAATTTTATCGAATTATAATACAGTGTATAGAAAGCTGGGTTTTCTATTTGAAATAACATTTTCTTGAAATATTATCCTATATCTGTTGTTAAAGTGATATAAAAATTAATAAAATCAATTCACTGCATTGTTGTTGTTGAGTAAATTTCAAGGACACTTTACCTGTAATATTTACTGTCGTTTTTTTATTGTATTTCATTTACATTAGGATACATGAATCAGAGGATGCCTCTGTCTTTTCTATACATGCATGCGTTACAAATGTCTAATACTGAAAACCGACTTATTGCTATTTCAGATTTAATTATTTTATACAAAAATATCGAACGACGGGTGATAAATACTGTTGAACTTATTGCAACTGTGATTAGGCTGTTGCGTGTTGTGTGAGAATAAGTTTGAGAATACATGAGGGACATGTTAAATGCAAACTGAATTAAAGAATAAAAAGGAAAGTAAACAAATTATATACCTCCAGTAAAAAGAGAGCTGATAATCCTAGTAGTTGATTATTCTTGACTTAATTATCGTTTTATTGTACCCATTCATTGTACTGAAAGTTTAATTATCACGTCAATCACTATAATGTTATAACAAGTCGAACTACTAGTGTGAAACAGCTCAAATACTTGATGAAAAAATACTACGAAATATCATATTTTTATTTGAGCCTGAATGTTGACATTGAGATTTCTTTATTAACCGTTTTTGTTTAAGCGTCATATCCTATTGTTACTTATTAATTTGTATTAACTACACTCGCACATGTATAATTATATCGTGATAGTTCCTCAAATTGCCTGCTGAAAAATAATTGTTTTGTAACAATCTTATCCTTATTCAAGAAATGTTACAGTAGAATCTAAACAAATAATCTCCTTTATGATAATATTGGAATATATTTACAGATAAAATGTATTAAGTAGCGGTAATAGTATTTTGTACGTTAGTAGTTAGTTGAGGAAAATGGCAACAAAATATTCTAAAGTTAACAGATTTTGCAATATGTTCGTACAAGTATTTTTTAGTAATTAGAAGATTGTAAGTTTTTCTCATATTATAATTATTAATTTTTTTGAGGCTGATAGTTTTTCTTAGTAATATCAAAATTCATTTGTTCGTAAGATCTTCATAAACCAATCGAAACGAAGTGTTTCGTATTTGCTATTTTTGTTTATCTTAATCAATTGAATTTTCTTTGATGATAATTTCATCTTTTCGGTAGTTCAAAGCATGGGTTAATAAAAAAAAACTGTTAGTTATTTAAAATATCAAATAGCCTTCTTGAAAATAATATATTTTTTGCTTACTCTTTCCTTCAAACTAGATGCAATAAACTGTCATTAATAACGTGCATATAATATACTTATTCTATACAAAAAGATAAATTACAATTCGGAGGAAAAAATACTCATTGAATTCCTATGTCAGGCAATTACGAGTGTTTTTGAAACTATTCAGGTAGAATCAGCTGTGAATTATTGATTAATGTAATTATCATGTAATGTCTCCTTTGTTTAAATAAATATTATTACTTTATGATACTTGTGAATCATTTTCTTTTTTTATAATGACTGATGTTTTTCCACGGTATCCTGACTTCGATCAGATATCTTTACGTTAAGAATATTCGTTCGCCGTGGAATTTTATTTTCTTTTAATGATTTTACTGATGTATTTAGAAAGATAACATTTGCAGTTTCGCTCACAGTATAGAGGTAAACATATAATTTGAAATAATAAAAATACACAACAGAATATCGATATTGTTGTCCTTTCTGCCTCACATTCGTTTTCGAGTTTTAACAATGATTCCTTTACTGGTAGACCCATTCAAATTCCATCGTTGTTTACAATAATTTGTTCTTGTGACCAAAGACCTGTTGCTAAAATTGATGAAACTTCTGTTATACGTATTATTATCATTAATCGCACATTCATACAATTCACAATTAGTCTAATGGTTTTTACCTATGCCAAATTTAATCAGGGATGAGAATTTGAACAGCATTCATTTTCACAATCGCTGCAATCAACTGCTAATTATAAGGCTTTAACGCAGGTACAATTCAAACGGGCAAAACTCAATTCGTATACTGGGCTGGATCTACCAATGAGATTGGTATTGTCGAGTATAAGGACGTGGTGTTTGTTTACTCTCAGTTCATCTGATGTTTACCTTCACAGAGGACACCTTGACTGGCTATACTAGCTGTGTTTGAGGGACGATATTTATTAAAAATGTAAAAGTTTTACTTGGTAAATGCGACGTTAGGGTTCGGAATTTTCATGGTAAATGAACTGATTTTTATTTGTGTTGATTATTTGATTATCTACCTTTCAAGATACTTAGTACTTTTTCTTTTTTAATATATATCTATATTCATAACATTCAGTTCGTATTCTCTTCTCATGTTCTTTTTTTTCTCGTCTGTACCAATCTCACGGTTCAACCTTTACCGTCAGTAGTAACGAACATCCTACATTGACCGTAATTTTGAAATTAGCGCGGAACTGTAAACAGCATGTACGGAGTACCATGATTGGTCAACGATCTTAGAATAAGAAAAATAGCGTCAGATAAAACAGAGCGTCGTCCATGTTTGTATGTACGTGTTCAAATGTGCAAAGCAGAAAGAATATATTTGAAAATTTTACCCATCAATCGCATGACAATGTAAAATAATTTCAGTTCATCATCGTGGCTTTAGGCTATTACAGCATCCATGAAAAATATGACAATGAAGAAAACCTGAGTGGATAAGAAAATCCCGAGATTCAATCGATCATATGACGCCATCTTGAATTGACATGGGCAAAACATGGCGCCTGACCCCAAGTTCCGAACATCGGGTAAGTTATTTTCAACTTTGCATTGTGATTGGCTGTTTAAACGCAGACATAAGTTAAGAGAAGAAGGGTGAAAGGTAGGGATAGGTTAGAGGTAAAGGGGGCAGAGCGGCGACAGGGGAAGCTGCGAGGGCAGGAGGGAGGGGAATGGAAAGGTAAAGTAAAGGTTAGAAGAGGTTATGAACTCTAACCCATGGATGGGTGGTGAAGTCTGGTAGCAGCTGTCAAATATTCAAATGTCGCGTAGTTAAATCATTTCTCTCTGTCGGCTTACAAAGGGTAAGTTTTACCACCGAAGTCTTAACAATTTATCTATTAAATAATTCACATCGGATTGCGTCCATTTAATCTCCCCACTCGATGAGAGTTACGATCTTTTGCCGCGAGTTCGTCGTGTTACGCGAGCTCAGGGCTAAAGTTCGCCCACATTTACCGTTTTACACGCATATAAACCCCTGTAATAACCGAAGAGATGCGTCATGCACACTCAAAATACATTTCTCCGCATACTTCGATACCAGTTGATCACACATTTGAAAACTATCACTGCGTGACCCTTTCGCTTTTATTCCGTGAAAAAACAATACTCACCTGTCGACATGAACATAACACATCCACGGACTTATCCGAGACAATCGGTCACGTGATAAAATCACGTATAAGTTCTTGAAAGTCCAAAATAATTCTCAAGCGTACACCTCGATCGTCGATTTTGCTTTTCCAACGAATTCGTCACGACTAAATGGTAAGATTTAGAAATTGTGGACAGATTATTTTCCGACCGACCGCAATGATTTGTTGATATATAAACAGTAAACGCGACACGCTAATTGGCTTGCGATCATGATAAATGAATATCACGTATATAAATTTGTCTCGATCGTTTAATTTTTTCTTTTTTTTTTTTTTCTTCTCAGTTTAAAATATTTCGTTACATATAGTCCATTTTCTTTCTTCGTCAGCGAGTCATTAAATTTTATGACTCACTTTTCAGTCGAAACATCAACTCTAGCTATGAGTAATCTGAAAGATAATATAAATACGTATATGCAATACCGCGTGCGCGGTATTACTATTGCACGGTGAACATAGTTGGAAGAGATTTCTTGTACAAGTTCGATTTTCCTAATTCGAATTTTTCGAACGCATCAGCAGAAAAAAAAAGAAAGATGTTCGCTTGAAACGTTACTTGTTTTTAACGCGTTTGCGTACAGCTACATAAGGCACGCGGCAGAGATAATATTATCATTTCTCTGTTGAACGTATGTACGTGTCAATTGCACCTGCGCTGCCGTTAACACCAGAGATATACGCCATGTCGGTCAAGTAACCTTCGGACCTGTGGCGACCTTTACCTGCTGCTGCGTGCGACCATCCGTTGAATGTATGCTATGCCTTTGCACGTATATGCTTACGAATAGGTATAATAGGTATACCTGTATACTTGTACACCTGACATGGCTGGCGTCTACGCAAACGTAAAATCGCTTCTAAATGACTCGCCCCGTATGTTCTTTTCCATTCCGTTTTGCAACTTCGTCGTCTTGTTATACACATGCGAGCATCATTATTGGAAAAGAAAAAAAAATAAATAAATAAAATACAAATAAAAGAACACGTAATTGTCCTCCATGTTACGTGGTGTACCGTCGAATCGAACAAACCTGTGCAAAGAAAGACAACAATCTTTTCAAGGCTACATAATATGCATAAGAGTGCGAGCGGTATTTCTGCAGGCGCAAAACACGAGAATTATAACGGACCTCTCGCTTTAATTATATACTTGTAGACATATTGTTTGCAAGAGTAAATCGTTCGGACCAATTTCGTGAGCATCGGTGTTCCGATGTCCGATTACGCGAATCTATTATCTATGGCACAGGCTCGGCAGATACATGCTTGCGGCATCGCAGGTGAGCTTAGAATGCACCTGGCTGCTGCTGTCGTTCGAAAATCGGAGTGTCGAAGTGACCCGCAACCTGCCAACCTGCCAGAGCAGAGAACGGCTCGTGAATGGTTGTGTACCTGTACAAGGTTGAGTTTGGGCAGTCAGTGGTAAATTTCACGTGGTACGTTTCGCTCTTATTGAGTAGTGGATTCGTGAACCTGGTGAATTCTCGCTTTATAATAGTGTTATTTTCGTGCGCGTCCGTCGCTACCAGGTTTCGGATCGGTTCTCAAATCATGTGCCGATTAATGGCTAAGTAATAATAACCCTGTCACGAAATCGGATACCATATTCCTATACGAATGGCACTTCCAAACCTTCGTCGACGTTCAACTCTGCGATTGCTCACCGTTTCTGCATAGATACCTATGTGTATAACACCTATATACGTATGCTTGACCTCATGATACGAATACCAGGTACAGTATAATATACCGCACGGTAGAGCGTGTAGATGTATTTTACAACGCATAAGACTTCTGTAATAGGTGGTGTCCGTTTGTCATTACTAAAATTATTCCAAGTCGTCGAACGGTCGAAGGAATTCTTTCTAACCTTTGTGACTGTGTACACATTCGATAGCCAGTTGTTTCCGTTGGAAATTCAACGTGTACGAGTATGAACGTGCCTCGATGACTCCAATACACTTTCAACTCACTTTGACCTTTGGTGGCCATGTTGTATAGTCGTTGTCAAAAATCTTCGCAGTTGTATTTAGTTGACGTATAGTAATACCGTCTGGAGGCCTTCTTCGATTTGTTCTTGGCGGGAAAGTAGTACGTGATTATCATTTTTATTTTCTTTAAATCGTTTTGTTTTTAAGGTTTAGGTTTTTTTTTTTTTTTTTAATGATTCATCACTTGAACCCACGAGTTCTTATATAAGCAATGTCAAGACGTGCTTAATTAAATAGCAACGATTGCCTCGGGGTTTGAAAAATAATTGCATCCGCGACGGGTAAATTGTGAGGTATATTATATTATGTTTCCGAGGTAAATTTCAGGTCGTTCACTGCAGTCATGCTGCAATTCATTCGAAATGTTCGTATGTCAGCATGTCAGCTTCGAAGACGTTACACATCGAAGGTTTCACGTCATCAGCGTATCGCGAAAGCTATAATATTTGTTGTATATAGCGTGCACCTTAATTCTATAGAAGAAGGAATAAAGCATACATAGGGATAAATATGTACACGGATAGAGATATAATGTAGGTTTATTCAACCGTCGATGTTTCTCGGAATATTTAAATAATCGGAGCCACTCATTTTCACGTTGTTTTGTTAATATGAACGAATCGTTCTTTCATTCGTGTTCAAATTTTAAAATTTCAATTTTCCGCAGTTTTCGTGGATAGTTTCGTGGACAAGTTAGGTGTAAATACAATGTCGTTGGTAATATGAAGTACAAAATTAATGACGTAACACGGACGTATATCATGTGTACATTTAATCTTGGAAAATATAAATTTCAATGAATATATAACAAATTCTTGACGCTGTTCAATCAACCAATTCGTGCCGTTCTATTTTATCCAATTTCGTATTTCGCCGTTTAAAATCAGAATTTGCTATACTAAACTGGGACGTGTGGATTTCGCAGTCTTCAAAATTTCTAAATCCACTTCTAATTGCCTCCGAAATCAGCGTGGCATGTAAAATAACGCGTCATCGGAGCTGGGAGTATGATTTCTTAGTCCGTTCGAGGTTTCGATTTTTTCCATTATTTCAAAAACAGTCGAATACCAAGGAAAAAAAATAGAGTAATTTCAAATAAAATCCCGATCAGGATATATCAATTAACTAATGTATTTTGAGGAATCGATATAATGCACGCGTAGTTGGCCCCGTCTACGCGTTACAAGTATAATGCATGAAATTTTTGTCAAACGGTATTCGCTTCTCTTTCTCGTTGCCACAGTTCAAACGAAACAGTTTCGAACGTGAATTCCGTTGCGTCAGGTTCGTCTTCGATTTCGTCGGGGACATCAATGACGAATTATAGTGCATATGCTGTACATAATACATACGTAGATTGTATAATAAAATCAAACTTTTTATGACAGGCAGGTAGCTTAGGTCATGCACAACGGAAGGTGAGGAATTGTAGACTCTGTTGCGGAGATGAGGACCATCTTTCACTTCTTAAAATGGCGCCCGAAGAGGATGAGGTTAAAGGGGGAGGGGGAGGGAGAGGGGGGGGGGGGGCAAGAAACGGAAGGGGTAGTGGAGGGAAGGAGGCAGACGTTCGAACCGAACGATCTAGTTTACATTCCTGTGCTTTGACCGTGCCGAACAGGACCTGGAATGTATTAAAAATAATGTCGAAAATTCGTACGCCGCAGCGAGCCCTTTATTATTACACACGGTTTTCGAAACAAACCGTAATCCCTGGCTGTTCTATATACAACAGTTTCTTTACTTGACATATATATATATATATATATGTATATATATATGTGTGTATTTTTAAATTTATTTACACAACTCTTTTATTCTCGTTCTGTCTCATGTCGAGAATTAGTATTTACCTCAAGTGTATTTTCAAACGAATGGTACATACAATTAATGAATAAAAGATAATAAATATTTCTTCCGTTTATTAATATTATTGTTATCACTATCAGTAAATATTATTATATTCGTAATATTTGCAAATTGATCGTAAAATTAAGCCGTTATACGCATATGTACTTCAATCATTCATTCTTAGTATTTGAATAATTCTTGCTCACATCACAGGGGATTTTTACTTACTAGAATTTATAGTTACAATTGTTTAACAATGATAAATTGATTCGATCTTATTCTTGTGGCGATATCGCCATTTATGCTTGATCATTCGAGTAATTGGTTTCAGGGGAAAAATAAGACGCGATTAACTATATATTAATATAAACTACAATACTGATATTTGTTGTTATAAATAGGTAATTTTTCAAATAACAATAAATTTTTTCATAAATCATTTCAGAAAGACATGGACAGAAATCACGTTGAGCAGAGCGATCATGCAAACAATTTGAACAATAGTGAAGCAGATGTTAAACTGGAAAGAGATTTTTGCAGTCTGGTACAGCAGCCAGGCATGGATCATATCGGGGACATCGAAGTAGTGGTAAGAATCATATAATTCACTTACATACGTCAAAATGCATAGAAATTTTTTTTGTCAATTGTGAAATTACTTACGGACATTGTTCTGGTTTTTATGGCCTGACGACAGTCTTATTTTGACCAATTATTTATCATATTTTGTATCATTTCAGCTCCCATTTAACAGAGACGCTCGAGGCCCTCTTGGTTTGGGTTTATCGTTGGAGTTGTGCGTCGTTTGCGGAGATCGTGCAAGCGGACGGCACTACGGTGCGATAAGTTGCGAGGGATGTAAAGGCTTCTTCAAACGGAGCATTAGAAAGCAGCTCGGGTACCAGTGCAGGGGTAGTAAAACGTGCGAAGTAACGAAACATCACAGAAATCGTTGCCAATATTGCAGACTTCAGAAATGCTTGGCGATGGGAATGCGCAGTGACTGTAAGTCCCATTTCACTGGATGGGAGTAAATTACGACTGTTAAATTTCAAAATCAATCCTTTTAGAATCGAAATGACCTCGGACATTAGAACGAGCTTTAAATTTTTACCTGGTTCACTATCGAACGATGATTGTCAGTGAAAAACTTGATGGATGTAATAAACATAAGCAAGCTTGGGGTGTTGCAGCGGTACAGCACGAGAGGAAGCCTGTTTTGGGGGACTCGGGTAGCGGAAAAGTCGGGAATCGTAGTCCCAGGGTGAAGCCAGAACCACAACAATCGATCCCTGAGACACCGCTGACTTGGGAACAGCCAGAAAGTCCGAGTATGGAGGAACAGAGCAATGACAGCGATCTCAGCGACGTTTTGACCCTTGCCAGAGAGCGTTCTTTAATTTCTCACGCCCTGGACAGTATGGCCAGACTTATTGGGGAGGTAAGCGACACTTTTTAAGAAAAAAGTGGCGTTTCATTTGCTTTGTCTGTTTATTGATTTGGCGACCTGGAAATGAGTTACTTCTTGATATTATTTCTGTTGATGATTCTAGAGCGTCAATGGCACTAATGAATCCGAGGAGGAATGGACGGGCCAATTATTGTACGAAAAACACACGCAGTTTGAACTCAAAGCTCCTAGTCCAGCACCTGCTTATCTTTCGGTACATTACATATGTGAAAGCGCTGCTAGATTGTTATTTTTATCTGTACACTGGGCCAGAGGTATACCAGCATTTCAAGCATTACCGTAAGCTTTTCTTTTACACAAATTATTCGAAGGGCTGGCAGCAAGTCACTTTTCTGATTTCTGATATTTTTATGTATTGAATTTTCTTTCACGTTCAGAGTCAAGCTCGCTGCTACCAACCCCGTTATTACGAATTAGGAGGTGGTCTAACTCAGATTTCGCTTATGCGATACAGACAGACTGCCTCTTTCGACTAATATACCTAATCTTCGCAGTTCAGTCCAATAAGATTGAAAACATGTATTCTTTTTTTCACAGCTCCGAAGTGCAGACGACACTGGTGCGTAGTTCTTGGGGTCAACTTTTCACCCTAGGCTTAGCACAGTGTGCTCACACGTTGTCTCTTCCCAGTATTTTAACATCAATTGTTAATCATCTTCAAGCTAGTATAGCCCAGGAAAAAATAACAGCTAGCAAAGTTAAACTTGTTACTGAACACATATGCCGTCTTCAAGACTGCGTCAGTTCGCTTCACAAGCTCCAAGTTGACGCGACGGAATTCGCCTACTTGAAAGCTCTCACTCTGTTCAGCGCCGGTAAATAATAATGATGATAGCATTAACAACAACGGCAGTGGAAAACTTAGTAATGAGCAAATTGTCTGATCAATATTAGGATGAAGCTAAACCAAATTTATATTTTTGTTTTTTGTCAAGAGAAATTTTTCTGCCCCCTTCAGATAACGTGATGTCTGGCGTTTGGCGTAAGAAAGTTGAGGTCCTGCAAGAGGCTGCCTGGAACGAGCTGCAGCGGTGTGTCGGGGCTGAAAGATTACCCCGTCTCCTAATCAGGCTTCCGCCGTTGCGTTCCATCGACCCACGAGTACTCGAGGATCTTTTTTTTGCTGGTCTTATTGGCAGGGTAAGCGTTGCCAGCGTAGTGCCTTACATTCTCACCATGCCAGACTGTAAAACTGAGCCCGAGAACCACATGGGATGACCAAGTTTAATTTGCCTCTGTCGCAGTTGTTTAAGTATTTACGATGCTATAAGACCATGTGTTAAATAAACTCTGGCCAGATCAGGTGAAAGTGGTTCGCGACATTTTGAAAATGCAACGTACCACGAGAAATTTAATGAAAAAGTTTCGCTGTATTGTCAATATTGTAGTAATATGGGTCTTGCTATAAAGTTGTAGTTATAAATAAGAAAGGATATAGGGAGAAATAAAAGTTTATTGGCCTGTAATTTCAACCAGTATACAGTAGACATATTCTAAACAAGGACATGAAAATGATTTCGTGGAACAGAATTTCTTATTAAAAAATACAGTATTTATTTTTCTAACAGCTGGAGTAAAGTTTCGTTTACGATCGATATGCTGAACTAGGATAAAAAAATAAACATAGTAACTGTAATACGTGATCAAGGATGAATCAAAATAAGAAAGCTCTAGCCAGAGATTGGAGAAAAATATATTCGTATATGAGAACAAAACCTTTTGGATACAAAACAAATACAAATTTTGAATAGCATAAAAATAGTTAAAAAACGTTTTGCGTTTCCCGTATAGTATGTGAAACGAGCCAATAATGAATTTTTAAACATTGTATCGTAATAATAGGTATTCCTTTATTGCGATTTCACATGTATTATACATCCTTGACGTGTGAAAAAGGTATTAGAAAATTACAAGTATTTGAGACCAAGCATATTTGTAACGAATGAGAAATTTGTATTTTTTATCTGTTTCGCCCTCTTGCGAAAAACGTCAATATACTTAAATACTATTTTAAGAGTTTTCAAAGAGTTGAAATAAAAACGTTGACTCGACTAAATGTACATTATATTTAGGTTAATTGTTAATAAATAATAATCAACTAATAATATTGTATAATATCAGTTATATAAATGAACTCGTAAAATGAGAGTATTTTCACAAAAATTAGAAATGGATTACTTCACAATTTTGTTAAGCTGCAGTGAAACATCGAAAATAATTCACGCAATTGACGTTCCTCGTTTCGAGAAAAATTCATTGTACAAAAAAAAGTTATACATATACGTATATATATGTATATGAACACATGTATAACGTAAATCATAAATGTTACGTCAACTTTGTCGGGTGATATAGGAACGACATGTTGTTCATAAAAAAAAAAAAAATGATTCTATTCAGAATTGAAAAATCCTATAAATGTATGAAAAGCGCGCATTCATTTCGTTGAAAAATTATCTCGCTGTAACCTGTATTAGTGTGATGTAAATCATAATGAACTGCATTATTTCGTGAAATCTAACTGGACTCGATTGGATATTCTCGGATACATGTATTCATTTTTAAACTCGATGATTAATTACGTTGCGTATCATTTAGACTGTGACGCTAAAGCGTTACGTATATTCGTTATTAATTGGTGTGCGGGCTTTCTATTTAACAAAAAATATTTGCATTGTTAAGTATTGAAGAGAAAATAGAAAACAATCAGTGAAAAAAAAAATAAGGAGAAAAAACGAGCCATGGCTCAAGATTTTTTATAAAATTTACCACTTTATAGAGTACAATATACAATGCGGAAGAAGTATTGCGGTGGTTTACTTTACTCTACTTGTAAGACCAGGTTGAGTACTTGAATGTATTTTGGTCATGTTTAGACCAACGAGCGGATAAAAATAGCTAAACAAAAAGTAAACATACGTATAAATATTTAGAAATAGATAAAATATTAAAGGGAAAACTGCAATGTATATAACAAAAAATGTGCCTATATTAAACAAATATTTATATTGATAATAATTTTGTAATTAGCATATATATATATGTATATATATACACGTATCCATGTATGTACGTGCATGTACATACGTGTATATATATAGATGTATAAAATCTATATATACACACACTAAAAAGAGAAATAAATAAATGAAGTCTGAGTATGTGTATGAAACGTGATAGTTTATAATTTTCGTTTTTCCTTCCAAAATTTTCCGGCTTGGTGCATAAAGCTGAAGTAAAAGAAAATCCAACAAACGTACAACAACTTCCCAATCAAGGTTTCTACTCAATTGAATTGCAGATCGATCGCGTGGCGAAAGATTAGAACAAAGCAACAGACAAAAAGTGTTTTGCAACGGAAGGAAGATGGAAAAAAAATAATATAGGCTACAATGAAGGTGTGAGCTAACAGAGAAAAGACAAAAGACAAATGAGTCACATTTATATCCGAATCCTACCTACAAAAGTCTCTGTTACTAAACGGCCTTCGATTTATTCACAGAACGATTGAAAACCCTGAATTTAAGATTTTCATGAGATCTTTGTTATACTTGGCACGATTTTGGGCTGTGTTGCAATATCCGCAACGGTAATTAGTGGATAATTACAGTGATTGAAATTACAAATTTCCCGTTACCATTAGCAACGGAAAATTGCTTTACAGTTCAATAACGTTACCAAATTCTACTGAATAGCTTATTCTTAAAATAGAGTTACGGTATAATTTTAAATTGCGAATCAATTAGTGAGCATATGAAATTAGTAATTAACGAACACGGTCCGTAGCGAAACTGAGACAGCAATAACTGATTATAGATCATCAATTACGTACTAAAATATCAAGGAAAAATAACACCGTTCTACTAAGCATCGGCATTTTTCCATTAAATTCATAAGTTGCGGTGAAAAAAATTAACTAGACGGTGCTGCCCTCTGTGTGGAAAGATCCTGATCCCATGAACGAAACAGATAATTAGGCAGGGAGGAGGAATCGGAGAAATTCGGCGCCGGAGGGAGCGACGAACCTAAAGGATTTAACGGAGAAAACTATATCCGTAGCATAGATAGCAAGACACAATAGCCTCTAATCAGCTGTGTTTAACTAATAGCCCACCACCTTTCTTCATCCTTGTTTGATTTCGTCGCGTCGTTCCGTCCATTCGTTCATTGGTCGGTGAGGACTTTGGAATTTGGTAGGGCCGGTAAGGTGGGGGCGGAGAATCGTGGTGGTGGCGGAGAATCGTGGCGGGGGGGAGGAGGAGGGGAAAGAAAAATTTCCCAGCGAGACTGTAGCCTTACAGTCAGAGTCGGGAATTCGTCGAGGTCTCTTGTCCGGCAGACGCTCTCTTTTTTCGTAGGTTAAGAGAGAAAGAGAGATGGCCACGGGAATACAATAAACGATATAGTATATTATCCATAGTGCATCGTCCAAACGAAAAAGTCTGTTGGGGAATTGAAATTTTTTTTTCTAAACGGAGTAAGGATTAAGGATCGATCATAACTGCGCGCGGTGAGGGAGAGTGATAGACACTGTAGAGTGAGTGATTTGCACGTTGTAAATTTGCCACACGGAGTGCGCGTGCATGTAGAGATCCAATTGTGAATAGCGCGATACGTGTGTTGGTACATACGTGCACACTTACACCCGTAGGTACATACCTACCTACAATACCAACATCGCATAGTACGTCCGAGGTGGAAATTGTCGGGGTTATAACAAAAGCTGTACGTTTCTGTGATGGAAGTAGGTTCTTTTGCTCGTCGGTAGGGGCGGGGGGGGTTAAATGAAAAGGATTGAAAAAAAAAGTGGGCACGAGTGAAGAATGACGACGCGTTGCCTTTTCTATTTGCCCATATCGCGAGACTGGATGTGTTTTATTTGACACATTTTGAAAACTAGAGAAATGAAAGACTGATCTGATTGGTTGGTATTAAAAAATCAGCCAATCTCCAGCTTTGTCGAAACTATTCCCTTCCGAAAGTTTGAAATTAAAACGCGTCGACTATTTCCTTACGCTTACCGACCGACCGTCGAACTCAACCTCCATATTTACGAACCTTGGCGTGACACACCTTCTGCAATACGTAGTCTATGTATGTGTGTTCGCATAGGTAGATATGGTGCCCCTCTACGTCGAACCGCAACTCGTGGTTCCTTCTGATTTCTGTGATACACGGTTAGAAGCACGAGTTATACTTACGCGAACGTGTGCAATCATTGGTTTGTGAACAGAAAGAAAGCACACAACACGGCTGCGTGTCGCCTGACTGATAAAGTCTTCACCCGTCCAATCGTTTTAGAAAACAATCGAGACCGGTTTTATGAAACAAAAAAGCACAAGTCAAAACGGAGCTTAATACAACTTCACAACATCTATCACGCTTCACTTAACATGCGGAAGTAGGAGTAAACGTGTTTCATACCCGTCGATCAATCGAGTAGTTATAAAAAAAAGCTGTTTCGACTACCATTTCTTTGTATTTGTGCGTATTTTTTAATGTTTTTTTTTTTGTTTTTTATTTGTATTCGGTAGACCGTAGATTGTCATACGTAATAACTGTTAAGTGTTGACGGAAAAGGAATATAAATATGACTTGTTAATATACGATGCGGTGTATTTGCAGAATAATTTTTCACCTAGCGCTAACTGCATACGCATACATTATAGATCATATATCCATACATCATATTATATTATGCATACGTTCGTAGCTGTATAACTTGTGATACCGGAATCATGTATGTGAGGCCGTAAATTTCAAATACCTCAAGCTTAACAGTATCCTCCTGTGCAAATGGTTTTCCCGAAACTTTTTTCTCTCAACCACCGCTGTCACTACTTACTTTTACCGTGTGGTGTTCTGGTTCTAACCGATTTTCACCAGGATGCGATTCGCTTCGTCGTTTCGTTTTTCTACACTTATTGCATTAATGCTCTTTAACAATCTCAGACAGTAATATCTGTACGTTTTTACTGTTTTTTACATTTTATGACTATTTCGATTTTTCTCCCTCATCCGTACTTATTTTTTAACAACAACAAAATTACGCCTGTCTATACCAACCGTATTGTATAAATATTATAGCATACGTGGTGTTCCACAGTTTTTCGGGAGAAACTTATCGAGAATTGAGCTGGGTCAGCAATGCCAAAATCGTCGTCTAATAAATGGAAGTTTTGGAGGTCTCGTGAAATTTTAATTTTTTTTCTCCCCATCTCCGTTTCACTTACAACATTATTAATAAATCGCCTCCCTTTTGTTCTTCAAAATATACTGCAATTATGTCACACACACACACACACACGCACATGTTCGCACACACGCATCCCATGTATGCCCTTCTTTAGTTTTGGGTCATTCGATTATTTTTACTTTTAAATCTGCGACTGCAGTTGGGCACGCTTCTTGTTTATGCTGTTTATCGATCATATTGAACTTGGTAACGTTATCGTAACGATTCATGTTGAGAAAAAACCGTTATATCGCCATTTTCGAATTGTCTGAAATTCATCAATCCGTTATGAAACAAAACACACTCATATTTCGAAAGCTTAGTTCCTTAAAAATCATTGTAAAACTAAGAAAATAGTAAGTTTTTAACGAATGTTTCGTTACGATAACCTTGCCAACTTCAACCTCGTGTCTATTATCGATCGCCAGTGCTTCTTCATATACACTGATATTTATTCTCGCGAATTATTACGTATCGACTTTATACATAATACATGCATGCGTGGTGTAAAAAACAGTTTAACGAAGCCCGTCTAATAAATCACGTAATTCAAATTCAAATTCAAATTCGTCAGTTACATTACGGGATATCTCCTACTTATTTCTACTCTTTTCTCCTTCTTTTCTTCCCCCAATAGAGAATTCGCATCTTACCGAAACGTCTGTTGTAACATTTGAAATTTCTCCTCAGACATGGCATTCCTATACCGCAACCGATTTATCCTAACTTCTCATACTACAGAGCTTTATCACTTCGACGTTATAATTAAAGTGATAATGATCGTAACTACTATCGTCCTCTAGTATCATAATTAAAAGTTATCAACGGCTATATTTGTACACATTTCAATTTGTACAAATATTCGTATTAAGTATATTATTATAATTAAATTAAATCAACACGTGGCGATGGCATCCGTGATAGTCAAGAGCTGTGTTATTTTTAAATATCTCTCTCTTTCTCTACTCTCCTTTATGCATCTTATTCTTATTATACGCAAGGAACTTTGACAAGGAAAAAGTTTTTACCTCATGTTATACGTTACTTTACATAATAATACGTTATTTCTGCAGCAGTGTTTCCATTTTATAATGAAATTTTAACTATATTTATTTGTAACTGTATATTCTAATCTACGACTATCACGCTTGTAAATTGTTTTAGAAAACGCATAAGTATACATGGCAATAAACGATTAACCAATCCTTATAACTTCTGCTTTGTTGATATTTTTTTTTTGGTTTTTCTTTTCATTTTAGAATCTTTAATCATTCGTTACGTTGTCGATCTTTCCTCTTCTTTTTACGAAGCTTTTAACACATAATTGTAGTAATATTCTTACTGGTAATTCTAACAAAATTTTGTAAAACAATTATTATCAGCTATATACGCACAGTTTGACTACTTCCCGTCAGGTTGTTCTACAAGATTATCACTTAAGGTTTAACCGTTGTTTTTGCTTCAAATTGTTTCAACGGACTTTCCGCCGAAGCTACGACGAATCTACGGACTTCTTATTTTTACGTTCTTCAATTCTGCTCGTATTTTTCTAATTCGAAGAATATACACTGAAACGGTTTTTTAATTTATTCCTTTTCCATGTGATTTACGTTTTCAAATTATTCACCCAGCTGTAGGTGGAAAATCTTTGAATATAAATACCACGCGGAAACAACATAACGAGTGATCAAGCAAGATTTCTGTTTGGGAAAAGGGTTTTGTGATTGACGCTTATAAAAACTATGTTTAGATGTAAATTGTAAGTTCGATGTATGCGTATATCATGGGGATCATATGAAATTGATTGTATGATCTAAAAAAAAAAAAAAAAACGTACACATCACATTTCTCACTTCTTTATACAATTAAGTAAATTCAGAATCCCTCCCAAATGTGATATAGCCTTTAAAACGGATTTGGTGTGAAAGTAGCGAGAATGATCTCACGGCTAATAATAAGTTGGTCGGCAATGATTGTTTCGTAGAAAAGCGGAAGGAGCTCGAGGAACCACCAAGAAGCAAAAGAAAATCGTCAAGTCGAGTCTGAGTGAAACTGAGGTCGACGTTCGGTCTGATAAAAAGAATAAGGAAAAGGAAAAAGTCGGTAAAGGAAATCCCTGCAGCAAAGCATCGAAGAGAAAGACAGTCATGGAGTGTCCTATCACTAGAGGGGAAACCCGTCTCCCAAAATTAACCCCCATCGTCGACGACTACGAGATAAGCAATCACGTTCTGGGACTTGGGATAAATGGAAAAGTCGTTCAATGTTACGACAAAAAGACTCGAGCTAAATACGCGCTCAAGGTGAGTGACCCTTTTCGAATAATCGGGTGAAAAATAGACGTGGAGAAACAAACAATCCGTGTTTAACACCACGTCTCAAGTTTATGGATAGTGCATACATGTACGTACATAGGTATGTGCCTACGTCATCTGCGAATGACTCATTCAAACTGGGGTCAGTCTCTTCCCGATTGCAATTAATGAATAATAAAGAGAAACAAAAACATTCCTGCAATGTTTCTACAGATTTGAGGCGAAGTGTTATTACACAATATGTCTGAAACTCATTTTGAGAGAACCTTGAATATCTTTCCAAATGACAGACGACAGTATCGGAATCACGATCTAGATATCTGTAATTCATTATCAATCGAAATTGATGATATTATATAGAGTTGGATCAATCACGGCTGAATCACCTTATGCGAGAAAGGCACCGCGCCATTCCAAATCCATACTTGCTGAAAGCAACATTCCGGTATTGCGTAAGCTGTATGATATTCCGAGTATTCCCTGATTCCTGCAAGTTGAATAGTTATTTTGTGGCTTAGACTCTGACAGCCTTGAAGTAGCATTAATTTGGGAGCTGCGGTCGCTGGGCCGATCGAAAGAACTGCGCACGCGTTGCTAAAATAGCGTGAAATACGACGACGAGTATGATAGTTAAGAAAATCCCCGCCCGGCTCCCACTTCGCGTTTTTTAAGGCCCGTTACGGTCTTTTTTCGTCACATATCACCGATTTTGTGATCGGAGAACCAGCCCACTAACTGATAGAGAGATTCACTGTCTCTGGTTATTGCGAAGATGCAATATTTTAAGATCGAGACGCGGATTCTTCGGTTTCAAACAAACATGGCGGTCCTAAAATCAATGATTTCCTTTTTTCCGCCGCAAGGGCGATATTTTATTGATAGTAATTACTCTCCAATTCGTTGCAAATAGTAAGAAATACCTCACTATAGTGACGGTGTTCGGTTCTGAAAAGTCCGATGAAGGAAACAAAAAAAAAACAGTACGACGATTCAAATGATTGCGGAACAGCATTTCGCGGCAAAGCAATAAATATAAAGGTGAACGGGACCAAACTACAGCGAATCTGATCCGCTGTCAGCAATAATTACATTTTGTCGTGGTCTCGTTGAGAATGTGCTTGAATTACAAATTAGGATGGTTTGAAGCGTGTGTACGTATGTACTAAGCAAACAGTCTCACGTAGGAATGCAACCTTCGTATTTCATACCAACTTATAGTACATTATATGCGTGTATTATAACGCAGCGTATATCAGTTGTCACAGACAACTCATAATGCCCACTAGTAATCGTCATGAATCGTTTATATGCTGCTACGGACGGATAAACAAAAGGATATGCCGAATGTATCGACTGCCATTTTATTGTTTCTGCACCAGTTACTTGCTTATGTGTAGGTCACGTGAAAACGGTTGACGTCATCAGAATAGTTGGAGGGATGATACCCAAACTTTTTCCGCGCACCGTAAATATTAATTGAATGATTGTTGTTTGGACAGAAGATATATTTGTGTGCTTATATAAATATTGTAGATTCGTGGAATTAACTTGACCTTTCACTGCAACGGAAAGAATTATAAGAACTATCTTGATATCTTTCCGTTCACATTGTTTTTCTGTTCTTCGATTCGCCTGTGTAAACATTACGAGTCATTGTATTCTTCTACGTTTTTCTTCTATTTCTATAATTGTCTTTCTTATCTGCGGTACGTACGTCAATATTTTTTTCGTCCGTTTTATCAATCGCCTATTTTGAGGAGAAACAATCATGTCCGGAAGTATCGACTTACAAGTCCATCAAGTCACGGTTAATTTCTAGTTTTAGAATAAAGTTCACGGTCAATATCGAGAAGGAAAAAACTGTCCACGTCTTTTTACGGACTTCACGGGAACTTCCAAAGTAGTTGCATGATCGTCTTCCGCTCGAGTAAATATCTTGTATGCGGAACTTCCTTGTACCATAATGATACAGGAAAAAAAAATTGTCATCGATTGAAATGATTTCAATTGGGGAAGAAATTAGTGAGAATTATATATTATTCGCCACACGTGGCAGGATCGTTTATGAATGATGATATAAATGAAGTGTTGCAGGAACAGTCTGTTAATGCGATTTCGCAATATATGCGTTACTAGCAAAAAGTAATGCGAATGCCCGAAGCTCCACGTGTTATAGGTATAATCATTGCAAAATCGTTGAATCGATGTTGTACAAAAACATGAAAAACAAAAATCAGATTTCTCTATTCTTTTCTTTCCCACTGAACTCTTGCCGCCGCATGTAGTCATTCTCGCTCTGTTCCTCGGTGGAAATAACCGTGTGAGAATCCATTATGCAAATTGTATTTACTTTTACAAGCCTATTAAAGAGTATTATTATAAGAATCTTCGAGTTGAATATAGAATACGAGAAGCAGGTAAAGAAACAGGAAAAGAAATCATTCAATCGGATACAATCATTGTTGTAAAATTTTTTTATAATCTGATGGGAATACAGCAAAAGGTAGAGAGTAACATGAATGCTGAAAATTTAACTGAAAATAAGTCAAGACGCAATCGTTTTGACATTCATTGCGTATAATTTGGCTATTATGGAAAAATTACTGTCAACTCTCCTTGTTACGTAACATATATCGGCATGTGTACAAGTTTACATTTATACATGCATATCCGTACATATTATACATACGAATATCTATGTCGAAGAGTGTGAGAACATTATCGCTGTATCCTCTAGACGTAAAATCGTAAAGTCGTAAATGGTATGTGGTATGTGGTTATAGACATTTGCGTTGACGTCGGAAAAAAAATCGCCCATGACTGCAGAACGTTTAATACTTTTCAAACACGTCCAATCCATCTATGTATGTATAAATAAAACACAGTCTTCTGATTTACCGTCACTTGAGTCACGTCTGCATAGGTATAAAGTACACAATGTACTCACGAAAGGCGTACGATCATTTCGCGAAAATACGGTATTGGAGAATGACGTTTTCGCAGTCGCCTTGAAATTTCAAGAAAGAAAATACAGCATGCCAAGATATTACCACAATGCAGGCCATGATGTGTATTATCGATAAAATTCGAGTGAATTTGTAGAAAACAGTCGTCTGCATAAAATGAATTATCGTTAGTTGGAATCGATCGGAATTACTATAGATTTTTAACAATTTTAAAACGAAACCTTAAACGAAGCTTCGATATCTAAGCTTTTGTTTACAATAACAGTATTTTCTATTTTTGTATTTTAAATAGATCTGCCCTGCTTACGAATACAATATATTTTATAAATACTCAATGTACGACTATATCTCGTATTGAAATCAGTAAAAAGAGATCGATTTTTGGCCAACCAAAACCTTCTTAAAAACGTGCCCATTATCGTGTAATCAACACTACTTGTACTCGTACGTCATTTCTTTTATATGTCTATTCGCGAAATTGCACTCCACGGAGATAGCGTTATCGTGACGACAGAGGAACCAACATGAAGAAAAAAATAAATAAAAACTAAATAAGCGGAAACCACCGCGATTTCGCACGAGCGAACGTGATATCATCATGTGATTCCCAATAACTTCGTTTTTACCCTCGATTGATTCATCATTATGGACAGATAAAGATCGATTATTTATAATATGAAAGAGATACATACGTGTGTAGGTATAATGTATAAAAAAGAAATTCACTCTAACACGTAAACTGGCTGTGAAATTTTAATTGAAAAGTAAACTTGCTTGCAAGGTGATGATTTAGGTATAAACCGCATGGGCTGAGGAATGCTCGGAACGTGGTCCAACTTTTTTTAAACCAAGCTCAAGTCCGATGCATATCGACCAAGTCTGCGGTCGTTGCTTTCGTCCGAGTTCATTCAACGCCCAGATTTTGTACCCGGATCTCGAGAACTGGACATTTCTGTCCCGTTTCCTGGAAAGATCGTATGGTTAAAGTAACATTGACCTAATAAACGTTAAAAAAAAAAAAAAAACAACAGTATTGTGCAACTTCAGAATAACCGAAGGCGTTGAAATTGCAAAGTATGATGAATTTGGTAATGCTATACTGAGCTTTACTGGATTTAAAAGAATGCTGAAATCTGTAAACAATATGAATTTTCGTGAAAGTGCTTGTTAAAATAACGTACTTGCGAACTTCAATCTCGTAAAAATTATTTCTCCGGGGCTCTATTGTCGGTGTCATGGATACATAACTAGTTTAAATTTTCACCCGATTCTCGTTCTTAATTTATACTCTGGTCGTAAAGCAAGGAAAACAGTGTCATCATTTATACGTGTGAATTGCAGGTATTGCACGACTGTACGAAAGCTAGGAGAGAAGTGGAATTGCACTGGAGGGCCTCCCACTGTCGTCATATAGTACAAGTGAAGGATGTGTACGAGAATACGTACAGCGGTAACAAGTGTTTACTCGTCGTGATGGAATGGTGAGAAAAATATTACAGATCTTGTTAGCGTTTTGCCGGCGTTATACGGTACACAAACATGGCCGATGTCCCATCAAGATCGAGGACAGAATTTGTTACGCAATTTCCGCTCCCCTTAATGTTTCGACGTCCATAATACCGACGTTTTTCGGTCGTGCAGACCTTGGATAAACCTACGTAATAAATTTTTTCAATGACTTCTGAGCTCGCTAAGAAAACGCTGCACCTGAAGTTACGAGGTGGACGTTCTCGTGTCGCCATTTTGTCCGCTCCTTGCATTTCTCATAATGTAAGATATTTCGCTTGCCGTTGAAAATTGTTCATATTTCATTTAATGACTTTTTTTTTCTTTTCAGCATGGAAGGAGGCGAGTTGTTTCAGAGGATACAGGACCGACAGGACGGAGCTTTTACGGAAAGAGGTAATTGTCAAAGTTTTCATGATCTTTGATGTTTTTTGCTGCGTCGTAATATTGACAAGGAAAAAAATAGTCGCGCCCATCTTGTACGGGTTTAAAACACGATTTAAAAGGCTTGCAAGCGTCGTATAATAGTGAGAGAATTTATGTGTTTCTATAATGTGCACGATTTGAATACTCAGCTTGTCACGCTCAGAAATAAATACGTTGGGATGTCGAGTTGCCAACCTTATTAGAGTGATTGATTAATTATAATATGTTTCAGAGGCGGCACAAATAATGTACGAGATATGCATAGCTGTGAAACATCTGCACGACATGAACATCGCTCATAGAGACCTAAAGCCGGAAAATCTACTTTACTCGAAGCCTGGTAATATTATAATCGTATTAATACGTAAATATTATAGGTATAGAGTAGAAATTTCCACACATTCTTTGTGTTTCCTCATAAAAATATTATATAAACCACTCTTCTTCCTGCCTTCTTCTTCATTTATAACACAATTACGCACTACTCAATGCATCATTACTCTTTCATTTACCTTTTGATAATATTTTCAGACATCACAGGAATTCTCAAGCTCACAGACTTTGGTTTTGCAAAGGAGACACATTTGAAAGACACTCTGCAAACTCCGTGTTACACTCCTTACTATGTCGGTAAGTCTCAAAGAACATGACTTGGATACATGATATAATAAGAAATCAAGTAGCTTATGAAAAGTAAATGTTTCATTGTCAAATTTGTTTTTCTTGCAGCTCCAGAAGTTTTGGGACCTGACAAGTACGACAAGAGCTGCGATATTTGGTCACTGGGTGTGATCATGTACATACTGTAAGTAAGAATTACAATAATTCGATTTATCATATTACTCCTATCTTTGAATCGTTATAAATTAACACAGTATAACTACTATACTATGCTATTGCTTTGTACAAGGCGGGCAATCAACCTCCCTATCGCTATATTATCTAATCAGAATGCTTATGATTTCAAAGTGACAACACAGATGTCTGTGTTGATCTTGATATATGTATCCATATATTTTTTCCCTTAATTCATTACATTTTCAGGCGAAATATTCTATCACATCGACATTTAAAACCATCTTTAGTATTACTTAAAGTCTAGGAGAAGTTTGACCACGTTGTTTTCTCTTTTCAGGCTCTGTGGTTTTCCGCCTTTTTACAGTAATCACGGCTTGGCTATTTCCCCTGGAATGAAGAGAAGGATCAGGCTTGGTCAGTACGATTTCCCGGCACCAGAGTGGTCGAACGTTAGTCAGGATGCGCGTGATCTGATCAAGGAAATGCTGTGCACAGATCCTGCTCAAAGGCTACACATCGATCAAGTTATGCGGAACAAGTGGATTTCGGTAAGAGTGACGAAACAATCTAAAAAAACATGGTTGAAAGGCTATGGTGATCTTGCTTTTCATATCTCATTAATCTCTGTTTATTTTCTTCTTCTTGGCGATGTACAATAGAAGCACACTGAAGTGCCAGCCACTCCGCTTCACACTGGGCGAGTGCTTCGCGAAGGAGAGGAACTCTGGCCTGAAGTGCAAGAGGAAATGACCAGATCCCTTGCTACGATGCGAGTCGACTACGACACCGCAGGGTTGAAGCAATTGGACAACACGAATAATGCTTTGCTGGACAAACGCAGGCGTGCCCGGCAGGCTAACACCGTAACGCCACCGTCGAACCCGACGCCAGCTTCCTAGAACAACGCCTTAATTCGCGCCGGGATAAGAGACGACAGTAATCGCAAACGTATTATTACGTTTCTTCCTAGGTTCGTTGGTTACAGTCTTTTAACGGTTAGGATTATGTTCTAACAATTTCATACTTTAGTATAGAAAAGAAAGCAAAACAACTGAGGAAAGGAAGATAATAATTATTATAATATTATAATACGAAGCTATATTACAACAAGAGCCGACGAACAAATTATTATTTCAAACTTATAACGGCGTGTTCTTCAGTTAGTTGTGCACACCGTGGATAAAAGAGACTAAGTGAGAGTTAATACACAATCGAATTTGAGAACGAAATTTTTATACATGCATATACATATTTTTACATATTTAACTGCGTGTTTACGTCTATCGAGACGATAACGAGATACGGGCTAACCATGGGCGAATGCTAAATATTTCCTTCCACTCTCTTTGATCGTGACTGGAAGATGGAAGAGACGTATCGATTTCTGCGTTTTGACTGGTCGCGAGGGATATCCTTGAGGAATTATATTGTAAGCAAAATTTCCAACATTCTAAGACTAGTCCAGACCTCGAAATCTACTTTTTTCCGCTGTCCGATCGTCGAGAGAACATTATCGGGTAATTGGAACGGGAAACTGGAAGTCACATGACGTGGAATCTGGTGTAAAGCAATTTTTATTAAACTTAAGAAAAATTTCTGATATCATTTCAAATAACTCTCGAGAAGATTCGAAAATCCCGTCCCGTAGATTCAGAGTTTTTTGGAAAGTTTTGATAAGCTAGAAAAAAGGAATTGTCATGAGAATTTAGAACTTTCATATACGTGCAACCGAAAGAGAACTTCCGTTTTGAAGTCTTGATCGTAGGAATTATTTTCTAGGTGTGAGTAATTGTTAGAGTAACAGATGAATGAAAATATATTAGTCAAATCGAACATTAAGGTGTTTCCGACATTTTTCTGTCTTTGACAGAGCGAGTAGTGTTCGGAATTTTGACGCATCAGGCTAACTACAAACGAAACTAATCATTGATTTTGTGTAAATGATCGCATTGTTTTCACGTATTCTAACTTTCTTTTTTGAGAAATGTACAACTTTTGGGGTTTTCCCTCAATTACATACATTTCAATCTTATTCAACGTTTAAGATAAAATAAAAAATGACGGATTTCAAGAGCTTCGTGGTTTTTACATCACTAGTGAATTCGAGGCTCTTCTTAAAAGAAGGGAAATATCTTTGAGGTACCGAAATTTCTCAAGAATATTTTTAAGAGGCCACTGATATTCCCTATAAGTACGAAATGTCGAGTCGAACGTATAACAATTAGCATAATGTACTACTTGAGTATTAATTCAGAACGTCAATGAGAACAACCATTTGCAGTAGAAAACCGCTTTACACTTGAATATTATATTTTACGTATTCATTCATACATTGAAGATTCTTATCCCACAGAATAGGGAATCAGACAGATACAAACATACACGTATATACTGAGAGATAGTTTTTCTGTAATAACAAATAACGAGAGCCTAATAGGTGATATTTTCAATTGAAAAGTATTGTAAAGCGAGGAATATATCATTCGGTACAAACTTTTGCTAATGATGGAGATAGAGATAAGGATAAGCAAAGAACAAACTAAAGGAAGCAAAGAAAAACGGTGCTGATATTAAAAAAATAAATTATACTTGAAGATACATTGTGAAATCGTTACGAATGCGAGTTACAGAAGTGCCTAAACTGAATTTTTTCAGTCTGAGAGTGCAAGGTACAAAGGAAAAAACAAAAAAATTGGAACTGCTTTTCAATGCTTATAAATAACGGTGACAGTTTCATTTCAATTTCATAAAGTAAAATCGTGTTCATTAATAGAAAAATAAAAACCTTGCAAAAAAAAATCCGGAAGACGATTCTGTAGGATACCTCAACCTATATATCTATCTAAAAAGCCTACGCTGCGCTAAGTGAATCCGTTTAGAAGTTAAAGAGCTACCGATCAATCGAATCGCATAAAGGCAGTGCTTAGAATATACTATCTAGGTATATTATATGTATATTTTTTAACCGTTCTTATGACTGAGGCTAACTACGACTAAGCTGTCTAGCGCATTTAATTATATACATACATTATTATAGTCGGATATGCTCACACGTCAATTTAGGTAATAATCGTAATGATAATGATTATAAATTGTTTGTTGAAAATATAGGCATATATCTCTAGTTGTCGTCAAATACGATCGTTCGTATATAATATTATATCCTGTTACTGGTTGCGTGGTTGAAAATAGAACAGTAGTATAAAATCTATATAAGGAAATAGGATAAGTGATAAAGAAATTAATAATAACAATAGTACACAATGATTAATATTTTGCTGAAGTTACAATATCGATAGTATGCTAGACTATTGTTTTTTTATTTCTCTCGATAATCCAATTCACCAAACAATAATATTTTTAGACTTGCGTGCATGAAATACATGAAGTTTTCATAAACTGAAAATAACGGGTCACAAATTGAAGATTTTTCATTTTTTCGTTGTAGTTTGCCGTTTTTTACGGCCTCGTGTTCCTACACGGCATTCCGCTTGTTGCATTTGGTAGAACGAAGAAAAAATCCAGAAACTCATAGCCAAATACATGGCTTTCCATCTCTATTTCAACTTTGGCCAAACTACTTAATTTAATAACTTAGGTGACTATATTATTCTATAAGAATATAAATAAATACTAGTAGAATTTAACATCATCCCTTTCAATAATATTATTTTTATTTTATTATTCCTCATTTCTCCTTTGCTTCATTCTCTTTTTCTGCTTGACCTCGTTTATTATTATTTTTATCAATGCGAACTTTGAAGAATACGCTGCATGGCGGAAGTTTTGAATAATACTTTGCGAACACTTAATACTTCTACATCGACCTACTTGTACCCCTCGAAATGAAACTCGTACGGACTAATTGTAATGATTTGTCGTACTCTGTGCGAGTGTTATTTTTTGGGGATCAAGACTTGGGTTAGAGTATGAGAAAGAGCTATACCTCGAATCTGTAATTAATATATATCTGCAAATATTTTAAAACAACTTCGAGATACACATAATAATATGATTAGTAAGAATTTGATATGAATAATAGTCTGATGTAAACTTACTTGTTATCGATTACTATAATAATGTATTAATCTTTGTGATCATCACTTGTCTAATATTATAGAAATATATAGGTATATATTAATCATTACGTATCATTATGTAGAATGGAAAGATATCACGACAGACGACGTAATCAATGTCATTGCAAACAATTAATTTTCATGCAACTGAGTTCTGAATACAACACAAAAATTTTTCCTCGCATTATTAATCGCGCCAAAATGTTGACACTTAAAAAAAGGTACACAATCTTACGTCTGTAGTAACCTTATCCGTCGTCATAGCTAGGCTGTTGGATTATTACTTATACAAATTACAATATTATACTTATACTTTAATCAAGAATAATAAAAATACATTTAGTATGTGATATTTATTTTGGATTTTTTTTGTTTCGATCTACCATGACCTCAGACTGTAATATTGTACCTAAAAACTAGTTTTTGAAACGCCAGTGGATAGGCAACAAAACCGGCCTAGCCGTAATTTATTTCTTGATTGCCGGTTCACAGGCGCATACCTAATTTGTTAAAAATTTATTCTCTGTATAAACATTTTAAAAAAATTTCTGCTGTTACTCTAAACGTATCCAGAAATTATTTCGATAATAACATCATACGCTTGACTGTAATCATTGGCATATTGATTTGATCAGGCATATTTATTTAGCCGAGTTGAAGTAAAACGCCTGTGATGCTGCAAGTGGAGATACCGGAAAGCGGACGAGCGTGAAGCCGCATAACCGACTTCTGCGCAGGCGCCGACTCGTTCCATTGATGTGCAGGGATTCATTCATCGTCGAGCTTACGGGCCTCTGCCGCCGCCGCGCGCCGCCAGACGAAGAGAAGTTGACCTGGCACCCCATGACCCGATCGCTGACCCCCCGCGACGAGGCTTGGCTACGGTACTTACCGCATGTATCCACGGTATAGAACCCTATTCGGTCAGTCGGAAGCGTTCGCTTTCGTTGCGATTGATTTATAACGGAACCTGTGTGTACACGTGCACGTATTTTCACCGTCCACGCCACATAGCTTATTATACAAACAAACGGTTTGTCTTCAGACAATCGTTTTACCTGTAATTGGAATTTTTTTTAAACAATAAATTAAAAAAAAAAAAACCATACGAAAATAAATATCGAGATATAACTATACGAACTTATAATATTTGTACGAGAAGTAACATCAAAGAACCTGTTATAGAATCTTGGTGATCGGTCAATTAAGTAAACGTATTTTTAGTTAACGTTTCGACCCGGATATGGGCCCTCCTCAGAACGATTTATTTATTTAACTGTCAAGAACAACAAAAAATTTTTTTTATAAATAATAATACTAGAAGTAATCAGACATTAAATATTGTAGATGTAATACTCTTAGGGCTATTATATATTATTGGTTAGTAAGAACATTTTGATTAATTGAAAAAAGAATGGCTTTAAGTGTTATTTACCTTTTTTTATAAGTAAGTGGACTAAGATGTAGTCGAATTCACAATTTACAATTAGTGGAGACAATGTTCTTTGAGTGACGGTAGTCAATGTCAATCTTCTAGTTATTTTACATGTAGGAGTTAATAGTTGGAAGTCATTAATTAAAAAGATTAAAGAACTATGTTTCTTCACAGTCAGTATGTCATTGTGTTAAAAGGTTTTTAAAGAAGGTCTTTTTAGCAGTAAAATTAATTTGCAAGTGTCCAAGAAGTGGAGGTAGGCTCTTTATGACTATGTTCCACATGTCTAACCAAAAATTATTGTTGGTTGAACCGATTGGGTCAACAGGTGAATAACGACTGATGGGAGAAACAAATATGATCCAGAGTGAAGGTCACACCAATTCCGTTAATCTTAGACAAGATGTTGAACATTTAAGTAATATTTACAAACCTCTAATCTCCGGCCACACAACAAATATTGTTTAACCTCAACTAGATACGAAAAAATTTTTTGTCCCCATAACACAGTTCTTTCTACATAATTTTTTTCACAAAATATTTATTGTTTTTCTGTATAATTGTTTATATTAGGTTCACCTTCACTCTGGATCATATTTGTTTCTCCCATCAGTCGTTATTCACCTGTTGACCCAATCGGTTCAACCAACAATAATTTTTGGTTAGACATGTGGAACATAGTCATAAAGAGCCTACCTCCACTTCTTGGACACTTGCAAATTAATTTTACTGCTAAAAAGACCTTCTTTAAAAACCTTTTAACACAATGACATACTGACTGTGAAGAAACATAGTTCTTTAATCTTTTTAATTAATGACTTCCAACTATTAACTCCTACATGTAAAATAACTAGAAGATTGACATTGACTACCGTCACTCAAAGAACATTGTCTCCACTAATTGTAAATTGTGAATTCGACTACATCTTAGTCCACTTACTTATAAAAAAAGGTAAATAACACTTAAAGCCATTCTTTTTTCAATTAATCAAAATGTTCTTACTAACCAATAATATATAATAGCCCTAAGAGTATTACATCTACAATATTTAATGTCTGATTAATTCTAGTATTATTATTTATAAAAAAAAATTTCTGTTGTTCTTGACAGTTAAATAAATCAATCGTTCTGAGGAGGGCCCATATCCGGGTCGAAACGTTAACTAAAAATACGTTTACTTAATTGACAGATCACCAAGATTCTATAATAGATTATATACGAGGTCGAGAATTCTTATTCATCAGTATAACATCAAAGAACATAACAATCCTTCTTAAATTTCAATATCCCGTATTCGTAAAACAGTATATATTGTATAACAAGGAGGCAAACTTTGTCTGTTCGGTCCGAGCGTATGCTTGACGAGCCGAAGACGAATATTGCAAATAGGCGAGACGAAAAGACCGTTGTCACCTTGGTGCACGCGATTTTGTATACAACGAGAGTATATTCCGCGTTTTTTCACGAAGCAGGAATTGCGGTTAGGGTCGCGTAATGTAAGATTTGTTCGCGACAGCGCGTACGCGCTGTACAGAAAAGACCACTTTTAACTCCTAGGACTTGGAAGTAGTCTTTTCTATACTCAGCGCACGCGCATTCGCAAACTCACTCGACCGTCACAGAAACGGGTATACCTTGTATACGGAGAACACGCATGGAAAAACGCGTAAAACATGCTCTGGTCATATACATGATATTATATAACTCAAGCATGTTTTGTAAAAGTTTAAAATCTCACTCGCCTTTGACCCGTACGCGTGTTCACCTACGACTAATATTGCAAACTTACGCTCAGCCCGAAAGACCGATTTTGCCTCCTCGTTAAACAACATACTATTCTTCCCCTTGAATATCAGAGGTTCCGCAAACTTCGCTGCGTGTATACGGTGAATCAGACTTTCGGTGATTCGATCAAGCTGCGGGGAAGTCACAGTTAGATGAAAGCTGATAGCGAGAAAAATGAGGATAGAAGAAACAATGGTAATTATTTTCGCGCGCATCATTATCGACGGAGGTGCGGGGAGGAGTGACACAACCAATGATCTAGCAGTCGGTCGAGGGGAAAGATCGTTTCGCGAGGCATCGCGGAAGGTGCGCAAAAGGGCCACGGGCGCGCTGGGGGGGGGGGGGAGGGGGGGAGAGACACGGGTCCACCAGACGCATCGGTGCTTGAGCCGTGAGCAGCGTGGCATGCCGGCAGCAGGCAAACAGCGTCGTGCGTCGCTTCGCGCCGGGGAGAGCGTGACGAGGAGCCGAGCGAAGCGGCAGAGAAGCATCAGGCGATAGGTATTTCGTATTCGGTCTCCGGCTGTTGCAGCGAACGGACGTGTGTTGATCGCGCGACGGGCATCACGGCGTTCGATAATTTTTTTTTTTTTATTATCACTTCCTTATCCTAAATACTTACTTGCACAAAATTTTCAAACAGCCTCTAGTTGGATCTCATCGCTGTCGACGGTTGATTCTTATCAAAATTATTCTGTCGACAGTCACACGTGTGTGCGCTGTGTGTTTTTTTGTTAAAGAAGGATCAGTTTTTTTTTTCACTCGCAGTAATCGAATCGTACTTTTATTTTACTTACCTTCAACGTTATTCCAAATTGGATTCCCTTTTTGCCAACCATTTTATTTTCTTAAAATTTTGTTTTACCCTTGCTTCTGACGTACATTTGTGAAATACGTATAAGTTGAATAATTTTTGTGGTCAATCGGTCATTCGCACATTGTGTCCATATCGATGAATTATTGTTACATACTTACAATATATTTGTTAAACTTGTGTGTGTATAATTCATAAATCTGCAAGAAATTGAGAGGCACGTTACAATAGACATGCGCACGTGGTAAATATTATTATTAACATCAACTGTATTCGCGTTCTTCTATTCTTTTATACGATAGTTATTATTATATTTTGTTTACTCAAATTGACGATACGATTATTACTCGCCTAAGGGAGGCTGCGTTATTTGGAAAATATCTGTCGTGTTGTTTATTGCAAGTATACTCGGCTACTCGAATACTTCTTGACTTTTGCTATATACCATTTATGTACACGCGATTTCAAGAAGAAACAAAACTAAGATGTTTACTCCTCGCGGCCGAGCGTTTGTTTACGCTCTTCTTCCATTCAGACCGATCTTTTAATACTTTCTGTTACTTGTTTTTTGTTCCCTTCTTTTTCTGGTTCACAGTACGGTACGGATTATTCTCCATCCAATTTTCTTTTCGTTTTCTTTATTTAAAAAAAAAAAAAATTTTCCCCCGAACCTCGAGACGATTTGGAGTTTATAGTTTCGCCGACAGTTTTTCCGTTGCTTGAAAATGAGACGAAAATAAGAACACTTCTTGTTCTGTCGCAAGTTCAAGTCCTGATAATCAAATACTTTGTCCTTTCTTCTCTCCTCTCCTCGCTCAGCTAACACGTCTGATTAACTCCATAATTACAGATCGATTCGTTATACGGGATTGCAGCAACGATCCGTTGATGATAACAACGATATAAACCAGACACTTGCGGTGCAGAAAACTAAGAATAAAACAAAAAAAAAACACCATAAATAACGATAAACAAATAAATAAATAAAAATTAAACAACGGCGAGAGCGCTCGTCGTTTCGTTCATTCTTTTTTTTGTTGTTCTTCAATTCCTCCCTGGAAGAAAAGTGTCAACGCACCGCGTTCGTTGGTCACCGCAAGAGACAATTGAGTGAATATTTCGTGCTTCGAAGAAGAGTGAAGAAAATTTACTCTCGTCATCATGGGGACCAGAACTTTGCTCATTGTGTATTTTCTCCACGCCGTCGCAGCGTGTGGTCAATGTGAGTATGAAGACGTTACACACATCTTACCTCTGATATAGGTACAACACTATATTCCATCTATCAATGTCTAGTTCTCACCCTATACGTCCGTCGCATAAAACCATTACTCAGGATTTTTGTGCATGACAAATTGTTCGGTTTTGAGACGTCATATATCGCGATGATACAGTGCGAGGTGATTGAATGCAACATGTGCAGAAATTCATTTCACGTGAAATCAAGAAGCTCCAAAAAAAAAACAATGAAAACGAAATCTCAGCAACGTGCGGTTGAAAAAATAAGTAATCCCCGTTTCAAAGATTCAAAGATATTTGTGTGGTACGGTATTTAGCGATGTGAAAAGAATTGATTCGAAATTCTGATTTTTGTACACTCGTGTCAGTCATTGCGAAAGATTGACGTCATTCTTTACACCGATGACGTCACGTTGCGTCATTTTTCTTTCACTCATATTTTCAAATTCGCAAAAATACCGTAAGCTATGCGTATATGCGACTGCATACGTACGATCTTGTGTAACAAATATTGAACACATCGTATATACAGGAAATGCAGATTCTTGAGAAAAATTTCATGCCTATTATTACTAGGAAATTGTAGCGAAACGGGTTATCGTTACTGTAACGGTTAAAATGTTTTTGGAATTGCAGGAAAATGTGGTAAGAGTAACTATTCAGTATGATTGTCGTAGTCGTCGATACCATATTTATTTCTGGTTATTGCAACATTGAATCCATTCGTTTTTTGTTAGTGATTAAATTCGTTTAGTTAAATAACGTTCATACAAAAATATGATTCAAAAATATATATATATGCGTTTATAATGTCGTTTGTAGAATTACGATAGGTTACGATTATTATTATTCACGTTCAAAATTCGAGTCACCTGTGCACGTTTATTCGAAATCCGTCCCTCAATATATATACGCGTAAACTACCGCGACTGAACTTCCATTTCCGAAAGTCGTTAAGTTCAGAAGTATTTTCGGAAACGTTGGGAACCCAGGGGCAGCGCATTTGGGGGCTCGTCGATTAAGAAACATCCCTCCCTCTGTTTCCCCGCGGCATTGATCAAACATATTTTTACATAAGCATATAATATAGCACAAGGTATAAAATCGTGAATCCGTGAAGTAATTCCTATCCTCTTATCGGTTCTCTTATTTCCCCGAACTGCACTTGGATATTATAGATCATATTGAAGTTAGTAACGTTATCGTAACGATTCGCCATTTTGGAATTGTCTGAAATTCAGTAAAACGTTATAAAACAAAACACACTCGTATTTCGAAATCTTAGTTTCTTAAAAATCATTGTAATATTAAGAAAAACCAGTTTCTTTACTCGTTTCGTTACGATAACGAAGTTGACTTTGAGTTTCATGTTTATTTTTTTTTTTTTTTTTCATCTCGGATACGGTTTACATTATTTATACGGTCCACTGGATTTCAGACCATCCAAAACCTGCGGAATAACGACTTTTAACGTTACAAACTTCAACTATGCAGAGATACGAATTGTGTGTAAAGAGAAGAAGAGAATTGAATGAACTAAAGAACCAGTATATATACATATATGTATAGGTTAGGACGTGTATACGTTGAAGGGAAAGGGAATGACTGAAAAGTGAACGGAAGTGGGGCAAGAAAGATTTGAAAATCTGAATGGAATTCCGAAAATCTTTGTCCTCTGATTATACCTGTTCGTAAAAACGTTTATAGAGGCGGGCGGTAGAAGCGTTCACTTCAGAGTATAACAAGTATGTATAACACAGCGGCATGTACACACCTATTACAGGTGGATTATGGGTATATGCGAGTTTGAATGTACGTATACATAGAGAGTGAGAGAGTGAGAGAGATAAAAGTAAAGGCAAGGGAAAATACTACTTGATCTTTCTAAACCGCTTCAATGGCATGTCTGTGTGTACGCCCCTGTCGGTTTGTGTCGGTTGAAGGGACACAGGAAGTTTGTCCCTTGAGGGCTGAGGACGAAAGGACGAAAGGATCGTAGGACAGGTCTCACTTTGTCCTCTCTCTCTCTCTCTCTTTGGATAACTAAAATTAGACGCTCGTAGAAAAAGGAATTATAAGGAGAGGAGAGGAAAAACGTCGTTAGGGCCGTGTTAGAGATTTCGGTTTTTTTCTTCACCACTCCTGCGGCGAAAGGAGAAGCCTAGGATGAGGGGGAAATGGGAGGAGGCGAATTCGTCCTTCTCCCAGCCGGAATATCTCAGGTGTATTTTCTACCTGACCCACACAAATCAATGTCCGCGTGAAGGGAAGGGTCGTTTCTCTTTTCGAAAAATTCACTCTCTTTCCAACGTTCTATACAGGCGAAGCACGCCGTGCAACGACCATTAACCTGCATTAGTCCGGTTTACCTACTCCATTATATCTATCACGCACTTGTTGGGAAAATATGTATATTTCCTTTTTATCCTACACTGCATTCTGCACCTGACCTTCGGGAATTTACCGCTCTTGTGTATAATATCGTACTTTATGTACCTAATGTATGCTTTGCTGAATGGAATGAAACTCCGGTACCTGAAATTCAGACCTTTGCAGGTCTGTACACGGAATATTTTACGCAAGGTGTAAGAACGGCGCATCGTTGTTGAGAAAATTTCTTACATTCCAGAAGCTGTCCACGAAGATCTCGTTTAAAATATTGGAATTGTAAAGAAAGGCTCGTACGTCGATGATTCGTTTGAAAAATCTTTTCGAAATATCGTGAAAATCTACGGTAGGTTTGTTCAAATTCACTTTACAACGGTTAATTTTATTAAAAAGATCATTTTCCGCAAATACACCGACGACGAAACACTTTAATTTTTTTTTTTTTTCCTTGTATCAAATTGGCACCGTTGAATACTTTATTTCACAACAATGTACCGATATTCATTATCGTTTAAGCTAATGCAGGCAACGTTGAATTGACTACTGAATAAAACAATTAAAATAAAATTTGTTTTGTCAGTGACTTTGTAGAAAACAATCTTTGCAGCATACGAATATTACGGTTCGACAAATATTCTCAATGCGATTACCCGCTAATAAGATTAATAAGAGATACGGTTCGTAACAAAGCAACCTGCTCAATGAATGTGAATATTTAAAGAAATGGGATCGGAACGGGGAAATTATACACGTGCCGTATGATGACTGTAAACTTGTTTTTTGAGTCATAATAATATCGACTACTGCGAATGACTCACTGTATAGTAATCCCCGGGTTTATTATACATGTATATGCATATACGTACACATATGTGAAAGATACCTGTAGATTGAAGAAATGATAATTCGCGGTATTCAATTACGACCTTGACCTCGTCATAGAACCTGTTAATTGAAAAGTTGGTATTTACAGGTGTATTACTCACCATTGATTCTTCTTTATACGATATCGGGTTATACCTGAGTAACGATATGTTACAGTTGGAAGAAAAAAGAGAATAGAAAAAGAAAAAAAAAAAAAAAAATTGTAGAGATCGTTTCACTTCGACTACAAAAGAAGAAGAAGAAGAAGGAAAAAAAAAGTAAACCATACTTTGCGGAAACGAAAAAGTAGACATCTCTCGCGCCGCGCGGTTCTGAGTCATTGTCGCGTGAATTTTTGGGAGAGAGATGTTTTTTTTTTTTTTTTCTTTCGCCGACGACCACCGAGATTGCAATTTAACCTAATTTTCGCGCTCCTCGACTATTGTCTCAATGTGCCTGATGAAGGTGGGAGACATCCTATGTGTATTTTAAACTTTCGAGATATGTGCTTGAGTCTCGCGGTGCTTTTGAGTCGCTCAAATATCAGTCCTATGCCTGCCCAACCGCACCGAAATAAATCTCCTAAGTCGCCACCGAGACGCTATTTATATACACACATGTAAGGTATGTCGGCGTACATATATATATATATATATATATATATATATGTATAAATACAGGCTATTGTAGGAGGAGAAAATAAACGGGGTGACGCGATTTAATTAACCTAATTCATTACCGCAATTACAGTCATCTCGCGAATAGAACACCTCTCGTAAAAATGTGTTGTACGAAATTATTATTATTATTGTTGTTATTGTTATTCGAAATTTTTAAACCTCGAAAATATACCGGTAGAAATTTTTATAATTACGCCGTTGTTGTTTCTACATGTATAATACGATACAGTTCTTAACTCTTTTGAGTCACACATTATTTTGCTGGGTCAACTTTTATATCAAGATGTTATCGTATGGTTTTTCGGATCGCTGTTTACGAATCTGAAATTACATTTTAAAAGTTGAAAATGGTGGATCCAATATGGCGGATAAAGATTTCAAATCTTATCAAATCTGGTCGAAAAACTCTATGCAGTGGTTCTTGAGGTCGCTGATGAAAAATGTGAAATCAAATTTCAAAAATTGAAGATGGCGGATCCAATATGGCGGATAAAGATTTCAAATCTTATCACGTCCGGTCGAAAAACTGTATGCAGTGGTTTTTGAGGTCGCTGATGAAAAATGTGAAATCAAATTTCAAAAATTGAAGATGGCGGATCCAATATGGCGGATCTAATATGGCGGATGAAAATTTCAAACCTGATCGAATCTGGTCATAAAACTCTATGTGGGCGTTTCGGGGTCGCTGATTGGATTCGCTGTACCGGATTTTCAAAATATGATTTCAGATTCGTAATCAGCGACCCCAAAAACTTATACTTTATGTAAGACGTGTATATTCGTAGAGAGGTAACTTTCTCGGAAATGAATTATTCCTTCAATTTTCACGTTTTTTTTTCAATCAAGTTGTTTCTAACAATAACAATTTACATTACATTGCAATAATTACTCTTCAGTATTGAAAATCTATCAGTATACTATCAGAAATAGCAAAAAACCGCAAAGAAATATGTTGAAAAGTTCTCTAGATATGCAAAAAATTGTGTAGAAAACAAGTCGAGTTGTATTATCATTCTTTATAACCATATATTGGGTATAGAAAATGAAAATTAGTTTCGTAGCTGTACAACGAAAAAATATAGTACATCAGTAAAATTTGACTCGGTAAACATTATAATTCAAATTGAAATTTTTTTTTTTTTTTATGTTTCCGTGGAAAAAGCGACACAGTGAATGAATGCTTACGTGTTGAAAAAATTGTCCACTCATTTGCATTCAGTGTACGTATATATGTGATATACAGACGCTTATCGTGACAACGTAATCTCCGAAACGCTGCAGGAGTCCTTTCGTTGCTCCGTGGAATATGGCGAACGGATGCTGGAGTAATTCGAGGATCGGGATGATTCATATCTCTCCATTCTATGCGCGTCTTGGGCGTGTATAGGTTTAGGTAGAGGTGGGCATACGTACAGCAGACCGGAAGGACAGATGTGCCACGGTTTAAAACGCTTCTCCTTTTCTCCTTTTTTCAATTTTTTTTTTTCAGCCCTCCGCGCACGTAAAAATTCGGGTCATTCAATCGATGAAGATCTCGATTATGGTATACTGCATATTGGACAAAAACGTATTATGTGTTATACTATAAAAACTTAATCAGGCCTAAGTTTGTAACGTTATCGTAACGATGCGTGTCTAGAAAAGCACGTTATTTTGCAACTTAAGAATTACCTGAAATTTAGTTAACCGTTAATAAAGCATCGACAAACAATTCAAATTTTGTAAATTCAATTTCTTCGGTTATTATAATGGTACGTAATAGTAATTTTTGTTTTCTTACTAACTTCAGCCTTGTAAAACTTTTTGGAGATTGATGAGTGAGATTGATAATGAAAGAAATTCCTTCGTTTTCCTTGTGTCTAAATTTGTATAAGTATTGTTAACGCTTGAACAACATTACATGTATTATATATGGATTTAAAACAAAAACTTGAAGTGTAAATTATATGTCAAGTGGGCAAAAGGTGTTTTCAATTTAAACGTCGATCCAATTGTTTATGAAATTGAGCTTTGAAATTAAACTTTAATAAAATCGAAATATGCACGCTTTGCGTGATATCAAATTGATATTGGTTAATAACATCATATAGCTAATATAAAATTACCAATAACGATACAAAAACGCCGTATAAACACCGTGTATAAATAATCTAATATACTGTGAAATGATCGAAAGATTGTCGGTGAGAGATTTTTCGTTCGGACGATCAAAAGAAGGATCGAGGAGGGGCTTTTAATCCCGTCGGGTCTCCAGATCCGTAGCGTGTGGTCTGATGGGTGTCTGATTACAGGAAGTACTTTTCCTTCTATTCTATACCTACCTACCTTAGATACTTGCATACATATATATACACATATACTTTACATCGTGTCTGAACATATTCTTCTACACATGGCCGAAGATACTCCGAGCCTTGAGTCGCGTTAAAAAAATCTCTTTATCGAGGATCGGATCGATGTATACTTTTTATTTCTTTCCTTCATTTTTCTACAGCTTAGAATCGATTTTGACACGAAAAATAACCGATTGTAATTACATAATAATAATAATAATAATAATAATAATAATAATAATAATAATAATAATAATAATAATAATAATAATAATAATAATAATAACAACAACAACAACAACAATACAAGTAAATATATAATTGATGTAATGCAATTATATGTACAGGTATATATATATATATATATATATATATATATATATATATATACACATATCGTTTGTTTCGCGTCTCCAGATCGACGCCATTATACTGTTTTAGCAGTGGTAATAACTCGAGAGTTAACAGACTGTTAAGAGCAGGTATATACATAAGGAAGTCTAGCGCATTGTTCTTTAGCTTCGCCTGCAGGCGTGTATATAAGCGGTAAAAGTAGACCGATAATATTTCTTCCTTTATTATCCGCGGATGATCTTGATCGTTGGGAAAAATTAGAACCCGCAAAGCAGTACACACAGCTTTCAACTTGTATTCTACCATCCGCGATTTCGATCTTCGTTTCCTTGTAATATCATGTTTTTTTTTTTTTTTTACGGATATTTGTACGGAATGAATACACAAAAAAAAAAAAATTTGCCAAGCGGAGATGAAATATTACCGTAGTTGAAGGAATTCATTGATCAATGAATGTAGAATAACGCCCGCGAAACGTTGTAGAATAGAATAAAAGTATTTGAACCACCCATGCGGAGAGATTTTCTGTTAGGATGTGAATCCTCGTTAAATTCTATGCTCAAGGGGATATACATTCGAGGGTTTATTTTACATCCGTGGGGACGCAGAGACGCGACGACCCTCAACAAAGAGGGGATATTTTCTGCAGAGGACGCACAACAAAGGCAGCTATAATATATCGCTCTTGGATCAAGATGCTTACCAAGTATCATGTATAAATTACGAATTGATCCTCGAGGTTGAAGAGACCCATGCTTATTGGGGGGTCTTTTGCTGAGCACGGTGTGGTCCTCCTCCGACAATTTAATTTAAGAGAAAACGTGAGATTTTCTTTTTTTTTAAATAAGGTTGAGAATGGTGAAGATATTTTTTTCCGTTGCTTCTTTTTTCACGCAACTTCGAGATTGACATGTAATACTCAAATTGTACCTTATACGCGACTTGCCGATGAAACGGCATAATGAGCAATTTAGCAATTTAGTTTTTCAGCTATTTAGCCGAGGCATGCACAAGCGATAATTTATCATCAGTCAACGATACGTCATTGTTGTGTGGGCTGTGGTCTGTTATTGATATGCTAATGTCCTCGGCATATTACGGTCCGTATGTATTTAGTAAATCTACGAATAAGAAATTATCGCTGCAGCAGTAACACTTGCCGATTTTATTTATAGCAATAAACGCGATAAAAGGTATAAAACGAAAAACAGAAATATTGATATAATATCATTTGATTTACAGGTGGTGATAATATCGTAATCGGTTGAATTTAGTTATAAAACTAAAGATGGTACTAAAAAAAAGAATGACAAAACATTATCTACTTGATTATGTATTCGCATTTCGTATAATATCTTTATCTCTATCTTTATCCAGCAGGTCAAAAATGAGGGTTTTTATTAAAAATTCCCAGCACTCTGTTAAAGCTGACGTAATAAATTCGTTTAAAACGAGTACAGAATTTTTGTGGGTACGAAGACGTATAATGTATAACGTAATTTATATGTGTGACACGGTGTATGTATACCTATGACACACGTGCTCACATAAGTGAAATGAAAGACAATTTCTTTGCCCGAGCTTGCCAACTCCTTAGTATATAGGTATAACGTATTCCACAATACATGGTTGTTTGTTATTGAACACACAACGTCGATTCGAACTGGGACTGCGGGGAAAATATCATATTCGAAAAAAATACGTTGATGCCGGTGTTCGAAACATTTGAATTTAACGTTATCCACAAAATTGTATACACTTATCGTTGCAGGTCCCTTCTTCAAATTCCGGACGACAGATGTTTTCGGTCGAATAACTTTACCGCGAAGATATGTTGTAAAAGTAGGTATTAATGGACGATATATATGTTAGGTTAGGTTATGCTAGAATTATTTGCGCACCTGGGAGGAATAAATATTAAGTATACATCATTTCGCACTTATTGTCGAGTCCCGGGGATTCGAGCCGGGATTTCTACCAAGAATTTCGATAAAACTACCGAAACAAATCTTAGATGTAAAAAAAAAAAAGAAACAAAACAAATCAGAAGGAAAAATGACGGTTAAATATGTACTGTGTAGCATTAGTTTTGGATTTTGAAGTAGTATGAATTAGGAATATGTGTGCGTAACCATTGTGTTTTATGGTTCGTTTAGTCTGCCAATTCCTGAAAAATTTTCCTACGGATACTGTAAGCACGAAGTAATTTTCAAAAATTCCAACGACGCACAGAATGACTCGAACTTGTCGAGTCAAACCCAACCCAACCTAACCTGTATGCCGCATAAAGTAATTCCCTGGAATGTGATTGAATAATTTAACGGGGCGAATAGGGCGGTGAAATAAGGGGCGAAGGGTCCTAGGAAATGATCCGAGGATCAGAGCGCGGATAACAGCGCCATTCATCTTTCCGAATAAACCAGACTGCCGCTGCTGCTGCGGACCAAATGCACGAGCTGTTTGGGGTGGCGAACGAGGCGAGACGAGGGCTCATCCCCTGAAAATCGTCGAGCCTTTTACATTCGGGTCGCAGTTTTGTCGCGCCTGCAGGATTCTTTACCCGCATTTCTGCGGACAGATCTATTCAATGTCCGGTCACCTACAAAGCCACTTACAATTATTCCAATCGGAATGTATTGTACACTTGGGGACAATGAATCTGAGACGGCTAATTTTTTACACTAGACAGTTATGTTGGCAACACAGAGAAACCTACAGCGCCATAGTCGCCCGACGGCGAAACAAACTCAATCTCAATAAATGTAACATAACCCATGACCGTCGAATCTTACCTTAGTAGAATTGACGCGTCGATCCGACAAGTCATTATTCCCGCGGTTATTCTAAGGTTAGATTCGACGGTCATGGGTCATGATATGTTTATTGAGATTGAGTTTGGTACGCGCTCGGCCGACTATGGCGCTGTAGGTTTCTCTGTGTTGCCAACATAACTGTCTAGTGTAAAAAATTATCCGTCTCAGATTCATTGTCCCCAAGTGTACATACATACATCTGAATCCATAATCTCTACCAGATTCTGCAGTAGTTTCGGCCGCCATCTTGAATTCAAGGGGTAATTTGTTATTGTCAAATATCTCGCCCATTTTCAAATATTCGCTGCAAGTGGTCATGACTAAACTTGATTTCAACAATTTTTTGTCTACGAGCGGTATTTTTCGACTTAAACTATGAAATCAAGATAGCGACCGAAGCTACTGCAGAATATGGTCGAAATTCTGGATTCAGACTATGAATAACCCTCGCCAACTATTAGAAAAACAAAATAGTTGTATCGTAAAGTTATATATAGCGAATCGGCTAATTGCGTAGTCTATGGTTGTGGATGTGCAGGCTAACCAATTATTGCGATGGGTTAGGTTAGGCATGAGTCGGTGCAGCATCAAACTTTGACGCTCATGCGCTGCCGCTGAACTCACATCGGGTGCCGACCCCCCGGGACTCGATAAATCGCCTCCCCCCAGAAACTCCATGAGTTGAGCCTGCATTCGCCCCTGAGTGCAGGCGTAATCGATAGGAAGTTGGCCTCGCATCATCGCCTTTATCCCGGGTTTTCACAGACCTGCTGCGTCTGCTACCGTGCGGCAAAGTCAGGTGACTCTGATTGAAAAGTCTGCCTATTTTCAAATCGTTCGACAATCAATTCCCAAAACCAAATCATGACACTTATAAGTTTCTAAAGATAACCATTCAAGCTTTGATACGATCATTATTGGCCATATATATTGACGCTTACATCTGATGCGAGTTTGTTGTTTCTAACGTGATCGATGATCTGCACGATGTTTTATCGGTCGCGTAATTATAACCTGGGGTCATTTTTTTTATCATGAGAGGAAAACGTGTTGGAATTTTTCTGTCACAGTTCAGATGGCGTGCCAATTTAACACGTGTGTATCCGATTTCTTCTTATCAACGCGAGCTGTAACAATAAGATGATATTATAATATGCGCGTACAATGTAATGCACGAGATCCTGATAACGAATCGCGTATTGACTTCATTCCGCAAGTATATCGTACAGTGTCGTATTTTTCTAACGGTACGAGATTAAATGCGAGAAAACAGAACCTGTATTTTGCGCTCATTGTCGGCGTACTGTCAGCGTACATTATTTTATCATTTATTAATTCGGTAAGAAATAGAAACATGGAGGTGTAGATTCTGTGTCTTTGTTTCTTGAGTTTGTTCATTTTAATGCAACTTTATGTAAGCAAAAATTATAAAATTTTCGAAACAATAGCGCGTGTTGTTCGAATCCAGATAAACTCGACGTATTTTCAATTGTTTCGACCAATTATCGCAATCGTTATTGTAAAATTTCAACAACCCGAACTATATTATTTAATCTCTTGCACCGCGTATGAAATAACATATACACAGATGTACGAATGTTTTCATTTGCTAATCATTCGCTTTGGCAAGTTTCATTTTTCGCCGATATCTATAGACGATCATACATTACGGTATAATTATAATGTGTATATTTACATTACACCGATGATAAATATCGGCGTAGGAATATAATGACAATAATAACGATATAAAGAGTAATGGCAAGGGGTTTATCTTTGTTTTCTATATCGAACACACAGCTGTTCTACTTCGAATCTGACAATGGATTGACGAATGGATATCCTTATAATATGCTCCGTGACGTGTAAAAGGAAAAGAAGTTGAAAAAACACGCGTGCGGCGCGGCGGGTCGAGGGACCAGGTGGTGGGTCTTGTACGAAATTCACGCGTGGTTTTCTCTCTGGGTCCTCTTACGCACACATTCGATACACACACCCCAGCGGTATTCTTTCCGAGCTGAAATATGTGTATTCGTATCGGAAGTTGTAGTTTTTGCTGCAGCCCAACAGCGAAACAGATGGCTCTCGCAGGCATGTTCAATATTATTTTACAAAAAGACCTATAATATTGTTGAATCAATCATACCACGAGCATACAGGTACATACATTGATAACTGTATAAATTTCGTATATACCCAGGCACGTTAAACACGTCATGCGTGTTGGTCGTACGAGCATAAGTAAAAATGTCCAACCATAAGTTTGCTATAAGCTGCTTGGGGTGATGTGATCACATCTACGAAAAATCTCCTCATTTATATTCACCTTAGCTCGCCGACTGTAATATAAATTCACCTGAAACGTGAAGAGAACAGAGATTCGGCGTCGCAATCATAACCTCGTAACAATTCTGTTATTATTATTATTATTATCATAATATCGTCGTATTCAAAAAAGACAACAAAAAAAAAGAAAGAAAAAACCAAGAGATCTTTCTTAATTCTCTTCTTACTTGTATGCACACAAGTTTGGAATCAAAAAGTTCTGCCGTCATGTACAATGAAGCGAGTTTTTTCTTTCTTTCACAACCTTCGTTAAATCGATTGTTTGGAACTTAATTGCGCGGCGTTTGCGGATTTGAATTAGAGACGGTAATTTTCAGCGAGATAGACTATCTTTGGGGGGGAATATAAACATGGATGGTTACCGTGAATGAAAGACGCGCGCATAAATAGTCGGTACCTTATAACCTCCGCCAATAACCAGGGCTCTTGAATGGTTGTTGGTCTTGGCTGCTGCAGAGCTTATAGAAACAAAAGTGTGCGTGAACGGCCGAAATGCCCGGGGGGGGGGGGGGGGGGGGGGGGGGGCGAACGGACGAAAATCTTGGCCACCAGATGCATTCTTGAGCGATTTAAACGGCCAGACGCCGGCTTATTCTGCCTTCGCTTGATTAACTTCTTTAGAAATAAAGAGGAGGAAATAACCGCCGAGTGGGGCAAAAGGAAAACGAAAACGGGATGAAAATAAATAATAAAAATTACCGGGGCTCGGATATTGCGCATCGTTACAAGCGATATACATATATATATTAAAGTTTTTGCAACGTTATTCTCTCGTGTTATAACTGCATAATGCTTCCTTCAATTGTACTTTATATACACTATTCATTCGAAATTACGCATGTACTTTTATATAATAATAATGGTACGAGTAGTCGTTTGAGAGGATGTTATAGTCAGTCTTTACCGATTGAGTAGAACGCCCATTTATTTTTATTATTATTAAAACCTATGCATAAGTTACAAAAACTATGAAAAAACCTTTTTGCATGTTTCATGAGAAAATAAATCCAGAAAACATAAATCCTGCAATAAATGTTAATTCAATTTTTAGGGACAGATTTCATGGCACTATTGTTGTGGGAAAAAAACTTCTTTTTCGGATATTTGTATTCGATATTGCAGCGTGTAGAATTGTGCTGACTGCCGTATTTTTGATGATAATAAAAAAAAAGGCGTGAAATTTAACACTAGAACTATCAAACCAGTAAAAATGACTGGTTTAACAATTTCATTTTGAAATCCCGTTTCAAGTTAAAAGCACATGGCACCAGATGTAGAAAAAGTTTGAACACCCTGTAGATTGAGTTGCAGCTCCGTGATGCTGCTCATTGACTGTAAAACCTAAAACCCCAGGAAACAAGATATTCGTTATAAGCATGAGGCAGGTAGAACGTACATCATATGCGGTGCATGAAAAGAAATTGAAGACAGCATACGGCACACGCTCTCTGTGCAATTTATACTCGCTCCTACCGCGGACCGCATGCGTAACGTGCGTTACCATTTTCTAGGAGAAGTCTGACAACCCAGTTTGTGCAGGGTGAATTATTAACGACCGAATGGCCCGTCCTATGCTATAATTTAATGCGCATGCGCTACAATCCGAGAGCGGCTGTTTGCCAGGGCTACCAACCGTCATAAATTTAACCTAAAGTTCGCCGCGATGTACGTAACCTCGAAAATTTTGACAGAAATCAGTGTTGAACACAACTGCCAGCGACAACTATTGAAATTTTCGAGGTTGCGTTCACGACGGTTGGTCGACCTGGCAAACAACTACTCTCGGATTGTAACTCATGCGCATTAAATTATAGCAGAGGACGGACCATTCGGACCTTGGCAATTCACTCTGTATATTACATTTATACCTATATCCATAATTGCAACATTCTAGTTTCGTTGGAAAAACAGAGAAGAAAATGAAAAAAATTAATAAATTAATAATTTTATACAAACTTTCACTGCACACCTTCGAGTTACATATTATATGCACTCGCGTGATAATTATAACCACATTACATTAATTTATGTGCATATTATATTTTATAGTTTGTAAATTCTTTACAACACGGTGTCGTTACTACACATTATGTTCAATTTCCATTACTTTCGTCAGGATATAATTATTGTGTATATACATTTACTGTGAATTAATTCCTTTGTTTCGTATTTTTTCTCCACTTCCTATTAGTCATCGTTTTTCTATGATTTTTTTTTCTTTGTTTTTTTTTCTTTCTTTTCTTGTCGAGGTGCTTACTGTGACGTATAACGGAAACAATGCAAGATTGCATCGTGAGATGTTGATCTAGGGAAAATGTGAAGAAGAGTGCAGTAAAAACAAAGAGAGACTGGAGGATAAAAATGGAAGTGAACCAAGGAACGACCTCCGCAAAGTTGTTTGATTTTCCCGACGAGATAAGCTAGATATGTATGCACGAATATATATATATACACATAGGTATATGTGTACAGTATATACCATTATTGCGACAGACTTGGCATACATATCGCGAGTTTATCTCGTTCGGGATTTTGGCGGGAAGATCTTTGAAGAGAGTATCGTCATTTTTTAAAATTTTTTTTTGTTGTTTTCAATTCTCCTTTCGTAAATCGTTTTTCGTACGTTTTATATTTTAAGTTATTACGACGTAAAGAAATTAAAATAAATAACAGAAGAACACGTAGTCCCTTTTTGTCTCGTGGATTTTAGAAAAATTGAGCGAAACATTGAAACTTGGCAAATGATCGAAACGGTAACGGTATAATAATCGCCGGTATACCAGCATAAGATACCATAATACCTGGTATCTATGCGAGCAGTGATGTTACGGTACGTAGTTCCAGTGCTTGCTTCTCACTTATTCGACTCAGTGTTCCAAGTTTGTGAACAAGAAACAACAGTGCGAACCAACCGGTCGTTATACCTATACCGAGAGTCAGTAAACTCTCTGGATAACTTATAACCATAGCCTCTCGTCTGCGAGAGTATGAAAACAACAAATAAATAAATAAATAAATAAATAGAAGCAAATGAAACATGAAAGTGTCGAGATTTTTCTCCTACCCGCATATTTTCAAGTCAATTTATACGAAGAAGATGAAATAAAAAAAATATATATATATTGGAAGATTCAAGTAATTTAATAAAACATTTCAGCTCGAGCTTTAGCCGAAATTTTTATTTTTTTTTCCTTCTCTTTTCACGTCTCAACAGCTGCTCGGATATGTTTTTCTTTTTTACAGCCTGTTTACCGTTTATCGCAGTATACATATACATAATGCGTAAAATATACGGTATAAAGGTGTTATTTCAGTTTGATATTAACAAGCTGCTGCATGTTGCTGATGAAAAGACATCGACGTATGCAGGTGTAAGAAGAGCGAAACTGACGACATGCCGAGGGACCGAAACCTTTCGGAGCTTACGGTGTCAAATTTAAAGTCAGAGTGTAACAGTTGATATCCGTATACAGTCTTCTGTATACACCTGTATATATCTATGAATTAGGTATACATGACAAATTTTTAGTCATGTACTTACCTGTAAGAAGCAAGATCTAATTTCTCCAACTTTTAATCGATGATCCGATTTATGTTATGAGAAAAAAGCATCCTCAAATTCGGGGTGTGAAAAAAAGAGCAAAATTTGAATTTACATACTGTTACCATTTTTGTTATTTATCAAATACAACTGCAACAAATAGAGTATTTTTTAAAATTACTTTTCGTCTGGCATGCGATAGATGCGTATTTGGTATGCGAAGGCTGAAGGCTGCAAAAAAAGAAAAAGACAAATGCAAAAGAAAAGAATCCTACTAATCGTCGCGAGCCAAGATTTCGGTAATCTTGAGAAAATTTTTCTAAAGTTGTTATGCACGATGTAGATATGTGCATATGTGTATATATATATATATATATATATATATATTATACGCATTCAAGTTTGACGATGGCAACTGTATGGTTTATATTTAGAAATTTTTTTTTTTTCGAACTTAAGATCTAGGCTACTATACTGTCCCTGCGCGGCTTGTCTTCCAACCCTCTTGTATATCATTTACAAGAAAAATTCTATTCCCGTCTCGTTACCGCGCGGGATGAACAACCTCTAAGTGCTAAAGGTTTCGAGGCTGCGGAATCGGATACTGGAAATCGATGTGTCGAGGTTCGATTTTATGGCTGCGACACCGCCGGCTTCATTTGAATTTTGTAACCCGAGCGTCTTGGGAGCGTGCAGGAATCGCCGGAAACGTGGATGAAAAAATCAAAGTGTATAATGTAATTCGAATTCTTTTGCGTTCTCTCTCGATTTATCCTGGCAACTTGACCAGGTATAAAACCATCCGTACGCCTTAGAAAAATTATATCGTCTGTGTTTTTAAGTCGAATTATATACAAGTATAAAATGAAATACGAAAACGACAGAAAAAAAAGAAAGAAAAAAAAAAAAAAAAAGGAAACACTACTCGAGTCGAAACGCTCTCGCTAGGACAGTCTTACCGATGAGAAACCGATGTTCCGCATACTAATTTTCGTCTCGTGCTTTTTGAAACGCTAAAGAATTCACAGGCCGCTTGCTAGCTGATTTACTTAAAATGTTGATAATGATGAGAACAACAACAACAACAAGAACGATAATAATAATAATAAAAATAATAATAATAATAAAAAGGAAGATTTCACGGTGTCATTGCTTATTTATGTTTTGTGTTATTAACATTACGTGTAATGTTTTTAATTTTCTGATTTCGAAAATCTGGTGAACTGATTTTGTTCTTATTTGTAATAATAATAATAATAATAATCACTCCCATTTAGGGGGTTGATTTCCCCATTTAACTATTTTCAAGGGAGCAGTAAATCTACCAAACGGATTTCGATGAAATTGGATGTCGAGAGGGTTTCTTGGATCGCTGATTACGAATCTGAATTCGAAATTGCGAAATTCAAAATCGCAGATTCAATATGACGGACAACCATTCTAAAAGTCACTTGGTATTGCTTGATATTGGATCCGCTTTTTTGAATTTCAAAATTTCGAGTCCAGATTCGTAATCAGCGGTCCAAGAAACCCGTCGATATCAAATTTCATCGAGAACCGTTGGGTAGATTAATTACTGTTCCCTTGAAACTAATTAAATATGGGAAAATCAAGCCTCTGGCGGCACGGACTAGAGTTGAGATAAAAATTTGAAAAAATTGGGGTATTATTTTTGAATTATTTGGAACCGATTTGCGGAATGAGACAGTCGAAATTCAAAAATAACCTGCTTAAGGACGACCCTGACGTGCAAAGTAATTGGCGATTGGTAAAAAAATTTGTCGACGGCAACATGTATATATGTGAATACTTTTGAGAAGACCTCCACCTTCTCGGAAAACCCTGTATTATACCTATAATGTGCTCGAGAGTACGAGTCGAGAGGGCTTCCAGTCGATTTGTTTTTTTGATCGTGGGCCTAATTCTGTGGCGATGGTGATGGTGGGTGCATTCTGGATGAGGAGGATGAAGAGGCTGGTATAAAAAAATTTCTTCTCTTTTCACGAGCACCGGATATGGGGCGATTATATTTAGAAAAAGGCACCGCACTTATGTGTGTACATCTTATACACTGCCACGAGGAAACATAAATTGAAAAGAGGATAAATAAAACGAAAGAATAACGTTGAATTTTATCCTCGTTTATCGACGTTACGCGTGGTTGGTTATGATAAGTGATAATTAATTATTTTCTCATAATCCAATTATAATTTCCGGGAATTTCGAATATATAGCCCTTGCGGCTGTTACCGATCTATCGTTTTTATACGAGTTCTGCAGATCGTGCAGAGTTTACGAATAATCGACCTTATGACTGGAACACCTTGACCGTTCTCTGTCTTCTTCTATTTTTCACTTAATTTTATTCTCCTTTTCATTCTCATCCGCACCGTTTTATGATACTATTATTGGTATGCAGCGGCTCTTCTTCGATGTTTCGCAGACATTTTCATAAGAAAATGCAGATAACATTTTATTTTTCTTCTTCTTCTTTCTGTACGATACATCGACTTAGGAGAAACGAAAAATAAATAAATTAGATAAAAGTTATGTTCGTTTCATCTGGTTGTTGCTCAGAATTCAACGATACATTTATTACTTACGAACTCTGAGCAGCGGAACTCTGTTGACTTTTTTTCTCACATTGCCGCGAGATGGTTAACGTTTTTTTTTTTTTTTGAATGCAAAAAGATAGCAAACTAATTATCACTCCCAATTACACGGGGCAAACTTCCTGCGACGTCTACTTAACGATATTCTAAATCCTGTCTCTTATCTCCCGACGGTTTCCGGCTTTGAGTTATTTTCGCAAACGATCACACTGATCGTCCTTGTGGACTAAATCCTTTTTCTATTCCCACGTGAACATAGCATTTTAAGATAAACCCGACGTTGATATTTTGTTAATTTTTTTTCTCCTAAAACCGTATATAATTAAGTAATCGTACGTTATGGAAATATTTAAACCACCCTGTGCAGATCCGTGAGTACGGATGTATGTAGGGTAAACACAGAGTGCAGCCACGGTGTCGTGAGAAACAAGAAGATAAAGCGGTGGGTAGAACCGAGATGAAAAGAAAATATGAAAAGTGACAAATTTTGTCTACTATTCGTCTCTTCCGGTTATAACTTTGAACAATTTTTTTTTCCCCTTGTCGTCGCGGTTAAATAGGTTTGTTTTAACTCTTGTATTTCGGTTTCCATGCACCGACTCTTCGAGTGTAATTATACAACGATATGCCGCGTGCTATATGCTTCCGTTGTAAAAATAATCCTATTTTAGGTGTTTGAACGAACTGCTTGAGGTTATTGTTGTACGAAACGTATACACAGAGCCGGTAGAGATACGATAATCTTATCTCAACTTAAAACATGCATTTCCGTTCGTCGCTGTATATTTTTCACTCGCTTAAATCGTTTCACATACCTATATCTATGCAACCCAACGTACAGGTGGGTATATTAACAAATAAGAATCGCGCGAGGCGCCGACTCGACTTTCGGTCGTAACAAGAGTAAATTACTGCACATGCGCCAAATAATCGAATACTATTGGTCCGCGAGATGCAAAGCAGGGGTGCCAACTTGACTCGAAATGGAGAATGAGATGTCAAACTCTTCTGGATCAAATGGTGAATTGAAATTACTTTGTTACGATGACCCGTAGCAGTTATCAATAAATTAACAACAAAACCCTGCTTCGCTGTTCCGAATAATTATACCAACTATCCGAGATATGCTGGAACCAGATAAATTTTCGTCGCGTACGTAACCATAATCTCTGTAAGCCGTGTTTGAGAGCCGAAGATTCAGGTGGTAAACCTGTATAAGAATTCGAGAACTCAATCTGTCAAGTTTCACCGTTCACTCGTGAGTATTAAAGGCATAAATACGTGTCTTGTTTTCTCAAATATCCGAATCGGTTATCCGAATTCGCAAATTACAAAATGAAAAATTACAGACACCGATCGCGTGAGAATAAATGTCAGCATTCACGCACTCGGAGAATGCGTGACGAAGTGGTGAAAACGCAAAAAAAAAAAAATAATACAAAGTCAGATGAAAAATAAAAAGAATTGGCAAATCACTCGCAGGCATTCCATTCGTGATGTAATCGAAGAGAATTCTGGCGAGTCTGTGCCTGCATGGGTCTCTAAGGACAAAAAGACGCATGCACGACGCTCGTTCGTCGTATATACATACACATATATATATATGTTGGTACATACACGCTGGGCATGATGATTCATGAATAAAAGATTACAAACTGTGAATAACACGATGTCGAACTCTTTGTTTTGCGATTTGACTACCTAACGGCCGTTCTTTTACCTCCCCCCCCCCTCACGCCCTTTTTCTCTTCTTCATTACCATTCTTCATCCTCTTTACATCTCTCGTTCAATGTTTTGTCCCAAGGCGACGATAGAATCCGGCCGGCGTTATTTAAACGACAGGAAGTGATTAGGCACAATTTGCTTAATGATTGATTCCCGCGACCACATCGTCATAACTTGCGGCGTGGCACCACCTTGGCCTCTTCTTTTTATCGGTGGTCGTGGTCTCGGCGGGAGTCAGGTTCGCAAAGAACACCGTCGTCCCTATATTCGCCCCCTGCAATTGATTTCAGTATGCTGTATTATATACCCACGTCCTGGTCACCGACGTTATCGTTAGTGCGGTAATTTAACATCTTTCACTAATTAGTCCAATAAGATTGGTCTCGCTAGCCAAAGGAACATCCAGAACTAGTGCTGTGCGATTAATCGATTAATCGTTTTTACCATCAATCGATTAATCGTATTTTCGATAAATCAACGGTTTCGATTCATATACCGTTTGACCGGCAGAATTGTTACTAGGAAACTTCGATTAATCGAAAAACTCGGATTAGTCGATCAATCGCGAGCACGATATTTTTCGGTTATGGTGTAGAATGAGAACAGTCGAGGACCGTCGTACGGTAACCACAAGTTGAAACTCTTCTCGTTGTCAGTGCAGCTTTGATAATTGCCGATGACTTTTGCAGATTTTATAAATAGACAATTATTACGACTACCCGATCAGATCGTTGAAAATGATCTTTTACCCTTTGAATCAAAGAGAGTCGGGAGCTTGTACCGGTGCAGCTGCACTATCGGTGCAACCGTTCTCGACGCTCCTCGTAGTCGACGGAAATCTCATTGCTCACTTCTACGTAAGGTGTGTTTGTACGTGGTTACGTGTGTTACGGATGTATGGCATGCACAACTAGGGGTCTCAGGTTCCTGAGAACTAAACTCTGGATCTTGCTTTACTGAATCCCAGCTATGTCATGCCACACCTTTCACATAGTTAGGTATACGCGATGCCTGTAGCTCCGTTACATACGAGTATACGGAGAGCTTGTCTCACTCGCACAGACGAATCGCTTTACGCGCATACAGCATGCAGGGAACATCTTTTACGGCATGAGAATACGTTCGCTGTACAGATAGTCTCTTTCTACCGCGACTTTTACCGCATAAACTACGATCCGTTGTTATATCCGTATGTCCGCCCGGCGGAAATGGACCCCCTAATTGGGTCCTATCACTTTATCGATTTTCGTAGATCTCACCGCATCGGACCCATACAATTTATTATACAACTTTACCGTTTTTTGATCGTCAGGCGCACACGCAGCCACCGCCAAAGAAGTGCTCCAGAGTTTCGAGGATCCCGAACACGCGGTACAGGAAGGATGTTACTTCTCCGCCGAGTATCAGGGCGAGTTTATCATGCAGGTTGGCGGGGCTGGTTCCAAAGGTTCAGGGAGCATCGGTGATCCGGTGCCATACTCCTCTGTCCGCATAACCTTCAATTCGATACCAGTGTGGGGATATTGTCGGCGACGAGTTGGCCAGAACGTGCTTTTGGTCAATAGGTTGGTATAAGTTCGTTTACATAAACCGTTCGATTTTAAGCCTTTAATTAGACGCTGTTTCGGAGGCGGTTCAAGACCATGGATTTGACCAACTGTTGAAACGCCAACTGTTCTTTCTTTGGTATTAGAATTCACGTTTTGATTATCGTTTCCTGCATTAACACCTTATATTCCCGGTGGGAAACCCGAAACTACGATGACTCTGTGAAAATTATTCGTTATAATTGGTTCGCTGAACGAAAAAACCGGTAACATACGGAGAGAACTCGCACCGTCCTGTTGATTCGACAGTTTGAACCTGAACCTTTTGCCATATGTTCGTCATTTCGAGATGAGACGAGACCACGATCCATCCTTGGACTCGACGCGACGGTTGAGCAAAAAAGGGGAAAGATGAGGTGGCGAGGCGGGGGGGGACACGAGCGAATCAGATTGCGCAAAAGAAAGCAAAATGCATGTTATACATGCGCGCTTCTTAATGGAAGTTAAATTGCCATCTCCCAAGAGCTATTTATACACGTTCACCACCACCACCACCACCACCATCACCATCAGAAGGATGGACGGATGCAGGGATATGCCGCATGCTCCTTCCTCAATTTTTACCATTTCCATATGCGTGCGGATGCTGCTGGAGAGACTCTCGCTGCAAAGTCTGATCTTCTTTTTTTTTTTTTTTTTTTTTGCTCGGGAGAGAAAGAGAGAGAAGTAAGAGTTGTAAGAGAATAAAAAATTTTTTAAATGAAAAAAAAAAAAATAAATAAAAAATGCGAAACTGCACCTCTCGTCTGAATAATGTTCCGTGGAGAGCTAAATGTGCGTATATAATGCATGCTCCTGATACCTTCGTGCCTACGAATTCTCATCAACTCTCTTACGCTGCTGCGCACATGCTCTGCAGCGAATGATATTTAAGATCTGATGCAGCTGTAGGACCACCTCGGATGTGATGTTAAAATTGAAATAAGAAGGTAGTCTTCTCGTGAGTGTCTGTAGTACCTGCGGACGGGATCGGGAACTGTTGTTGCAGGATGCGGGAAAATTAGATTTTTCGAACCGTAATTGGGTGCGCTTCTTGCTTCTATACCTTTCTCTTCGCGTTTTGTTTTGTTTTTTTGTAGTTTTTTTTTTTTTTTTTTTTTTTTTTCGGTTTTTCGTTTTTCTGGTTCTTCTGATTTGCAGGTTTCCTCGTCAAGTACGTCTAAAAACTGATTGGCCCGTTGCCCGGTGTTGAAGATCTTGCTTCTTTTTTTCTTTTTTTTTTTTTTTCGTCTTTCGTTTTTTCTTTAATACCGTTTTTCTGGTATCGAATACCGCAGAGATTTTTATCTCTTACACGATCGGGTTGCCCTTCTTCTTCGTCGTTAAACTGCCCGGCGGATGTTTCCTCAGCCGTGACGTAGTTCTTGGGTCGTCGTCTTCTTCATCCTCGTTGTCGTCGTTGAGGCGCGATCATCGAACGAAAGAATTCTTCTCGCCTGCACAAGTTGCGGTTCAGCAGTGATGAGTTCCGATTGGATCTTCGCTACGAACGAAACAAAAAAAAAAGAAAAAAAAAAAATACAACACAACAACGCTAAACTATATATACTGAACCTTGAGGATAACCACAAAGCGCGGCGTCGATTCTTCTGAAAAATATAATTCCCCCGACAGCGTTGTAAAATCTTACAGAAATTCGATCGCATTGTAATTTTTTTTTTTTTTTTTTATTTTTTCTTTTTGCACTTCGACCATAATTATATCTCATCGTGGGACCTCGCCGCAGATGTGAAAAAAAAAAAAAAAAATTTGTCTTTTAGATATGAAAAAACGTTATTGAATTATACATACTATATTGCACTTTATATTGATTGTTTTTTTTTTAACATTTTTTTTTTCACAGATACAACGACGATGATTGCATCCGATGTTTCCGATTGATAAGGAGATCGCGAAACATAATCGAAGTATTCTCAGAGAATTTGAACAGATGTTACACTTCCGAGATTGCCGCGACAGCATCTTGTGATACTCTATACTCCAAGGCTATTTTATACCGTAAGTATTTTTTTTTTTTTTTTATACCTTCAATACTTTTTCTTCATCACAAACCTGTATTGTGTATAATGACAAACTGTGTTATATCTGCAACACCATAATCGAATGCATCGAAACGTAACAGCTCCGATAAATAATGACTTTTTAAATTAAATGCAGAGGAAAAAAATTTCAAAAAAAAAAAAACAAAATTGTACAGGCGTCTATTTTTTGATCATCTAGGAAAAAATTCGCGAATCACACATATCCACATTCACAAGTTTCGCGGTTCATTGATCACTTAAATATATTACGTTGATTGCATGTGTATGTGCGAAGCTAACGTCAGATAGTTACTTGGCAATTATTGCTGTCACACCGGCAACGAATAGTCCGCGGAATTTATAATCACTGATTCATTATAGATATTTCTTTTACGAAATGTGACTCACGCGGGATTCCGGTGTGTAAGGTGTTTGCCTTTCCGTTAGCCTCTCTTTCTCTTTGTCTCTCTCTTGATTTCTCAGACACACATCAGGCACTGTTATATACCTATGTTGGAATTGTGATTTCAAATCTACGCGGCTGCAGAATCCACGTCGTAATTAATGGAGAAAAAGCAAAAATAGAAACGAAATCCTTATATATCCAATTAAGAACGCATTATGTTCTAGTTTGAAACTTGTATCCTGCCTGATGCGTATAATGTATATATAAGGTTGTACCGGCTCGTTAATGATTAATTAGGTAATTCGGTATTATGATGTACATTAATTGTAAGCCGACGCTTTCTCACCTGCGTAAATATGTAAATATATACGACGTTCGGTTTCCTTTCCTATTTTTTTTTTTTTTTTTTTTTCAAATTCTTTACTCGTTGTACTTGTAAAATTAGCGTGATTGCACCTTATTTACATGTTATACAGTATAACTCAAATACTCGTTATCATGGGGCCGATTTTGTTATTACAGGTGTATAAACAAAGCGTATAAATATTTGTATTGCATAAATTTATACCAATTAATTCGCCTCGTTTCCTTGTATACGTTGCATTATACTGACAGCAATGCATCGACGGTACGAAGCAAGTGGAAGTACACCTACATACATACATATATATATATATATGTGCATAAAGACACACGTAATGTATAATAACTAGAGGAAAGGAAGTGCGGAGAAGATTGTGTAACACTTATGAAAGAATGTCTTAGACAGCGGATGCTACCCGTTTTTTACTCGTGTGTTATACGTTTACATACGTGTACGTTCATATCTCTACGCGCGTATCCGAATACATTTTGCTCGGTTTTTGATCCCCACACTTGATACATGCCTACCTGCCTACGTGTATATATTCTTTACTTTTTACCTTCGTATCGAGGTACATTACTCATGAAACGACGCCCCTGCGAGATGCCTAGATCCAGTATGTATAATCATATTAACAACCTACAGTGTATCTCTGGCGCCATCCAAGACGATTCTGCACCGCGCGACGTTGATAGTTTAGAAAACCTGCTAAAAACACGACGGAATATTACGATTTTCAACGTTTGATGAAAATTTGTTTTTTATCCTCGTTGTATTTATAGCGTACATATACTACTTGCTTTTTCGTTTTTCTCAATTTACATGTTAATTTCGATCTTACCGGTTAGACACACACCTATTTCACGGGTATACCTGTGTTAATCTATTTCCACGTGTAGGTATCACATTTTGATATTGAGCAACATCTGTTTGGAAAAACATACTCTATTATCTTACGAAGGCTATTATACCGATGTCGATTCTTTGGTAACTGTTTCGAGGGTATTAATTAACGATTGGCAACGCTGAAAGAGCCGTAATGCTATAATCACAAACTGACCTAACGTAACGAATTATAAACGATCTGGTCACGGGTGTCTATATGTATATATATCTATACACACATTATGCATATATCCATGCCCGCATCACCATATTACGTATGCATTGATACATTATTATACGAGCTTGGAGACACGTCTTTGTAACTTCAATTGATGCAGCGTTGCAGCTATCACTTTATACTTGTATACATGTATGCGTATTCTTTTCACACGTCCGTTGATCTCGCCTGCGCGCACGCGTAATTGATATTCATCATTCATTGTAAATTGTTTGTGAGGTGTATAATTGACAATTGTTGTATGAGAAAATCGAACGCATGGAACGATCGCGAGATGAGCGGAAATTGGTAATTTTTATTGTTTTTCTATTTTTCCATTTTACTTTCTTTTTTTTTTATTTCTCATCCCGCTAGACGAGGGCTAGGTGTCTATTATACATCTTATCTTATTATACCTACCTGTCGGGTTTCTTGGCGACAAGAAATCTGAAACGAAGTATTATTCTTCCAGCGTATAATGAGGCTGAGGCTCGTCGTGTAAAAAATTGCCGCAAGTTGACCCAGCATTCGTGGTGTTTACGGAAGCGTGACACCGGCCATCTTACATTTATAGTTTTACCTCAGAATTATACGTGTATATAATACACGTGGCGTACATACCTCGTACACAACAATTGAATTTAAGTCGATGTCATCCACACGATCAGCGATCGAGGGTAGTTCTTCTATATGTATTATAACAGTCGGGCGTGGGACTCCGCGGCGATCTTCGCCTCGAGTTTCTGATCTCAATGAGCTCACTTTTTGCTCTATGCTCGGTAGTTTTTTTTCTTTCTTTCTTCTTTTTATACATCTTCGTATACGAAGAAGAACCATCGAACCATGAGATGGAGAAGTGAAATAAATGCGTGAAAAAAGAGCAGTGAGAATGAAAACAATTCAAAAACTATCGGGATCCACGGTATTGGGTGACGCCATTTTGCTCTCATATTTAATAATAAAGATTGTTTTTCATCGTATATTTTACTCTGTATCTATTTAATGTATCAAAATAGTCGTATGAACGCTTGCACGAAGGTTTTTGTGCATCCATGTTCGTACAATATACATATTTAATACGAACAGCTGATCACACCGCATGACGCCATATTGCAACGTTATAGCCATGCGCAAGTGCAATTACAGTAGATTTATACGACGGTGTTATTCATTTTTATTACTTTCCAAGTCTTGGGCTCCGTTCTTCGAAAATATGTTCACCAGGCGATAATACGGTACCCCATGGGTATAACCTCTTTCGCCGTGTATCGTGAATTTATGGTTAACAGGGAAAATTGCACATATTTTACATGAATGAACGCAGCTCCAGTACGTGCTATGAACTACTGCCAACCTATTTGACGAAATGGTTTATAACCTCTTACGTGACGCCAGTCGTGCCGTTGTGAAGGTTAGGTTGGCAGCAGTTCGTGGCACACGCTGGGCTGCTTTAACTCGTTTAAAATCTGTGGATGTGTTGACGCATGCGTACTCGATCTTTCCTGTTCACCATAAATTCACGGTATACAAAGCTACCTACCTGTCGCTTCTGGGTTTTCCGTGACTAAAGGAAATTCGTTACGCCGAAAGAAGTCATCTCCCAGAGCTGGCTCACTGTCCCATGAAATATTCAGTGAATACGAGTCAGAATCAGCTGAGATCACACTAATTATCTCGCCTGTATTAAGTTTGAAATTTTTTTCCGTTCACTTTTTACGAGGAAATATTTTTTGACTACAAACTAGACATGAATAAATTTTACCTGTATTCTTAACACGTGATTCGTGTTGTTTCTTTCTTTTTCTTTTTTTTTTCAAATTGCTAATTCATACCTCAATATTTTAACCTTAGGTTCGTCCTTAATTCATGGACACATGTGAGGATTGAACAACGCATACTAATTCACTGTTCATAGATTTAAGTATTAATTTCAGTCTATATTAAATCAAGGGTAACAAACTCTATCTCAAATTTCCCACGTGTCGCGAGGGTAAACCCGAGTCTCGGAGAATCCTACAAAAATATTTACGCATCGCCAATATGGGTATACATATATATAGGTATATCTATGTGAGCACAGGTAGTAGAGTACATTTACAAAAAAAAAAAAAAAAAGAGGAAATAACGAACGGAAAAAAAAGAGAAAAAATACCCTTGAGGGAAAGTGGTATGGAATTACCAGACTTCCGGTGGGGAGGATGGATTCCTCTCTATTGTATATTTACCTCTAGCTGTTTTGTAGTTTCTATCACCGGTACCCATAGATATCGGTTATGCGATTTATGAACCTCGACGAACTTTACCCGGTTCGGAGCTCTAATATACGATATTTATTTTGCGAAAATCCGTAGTGATACGTCTTTGCATAACATACATTATATATCAGAAAAAGATATCAAATGCCAACAAATGATATTCGACTTCCGTTTCTGACGGTATTTACATATTGTATATGGTCGTTATTAAAGTCGACTAAAAAGTTCAGTCATGATTATCCACGAAACGCCTGCCGATATGCAACTTAACATACCTACTTGCAACCTGCATTGCTTGAATTAGGAAATTTCGCCGATTACCATACGATTTATTGGTGAAAAATTCCTTTTTTTCCTCATTATTCAGAGAATATTGTTCTTTTTGCGAAGAATTTTGCAGGGTTCTTAAAAATTCTTTGAACTAACGATAGAAAAAGGTTTAGAACAAGCATCCGCCTAGAGTATGTTGGGTTCAAGAAATAAACTCGAATTTCGCCTGACTGCAAGCAACCTAACATGCACCGAATAACGAGTGTCATTTAAAATAAGGCGCTGTATTGAACACCAACTATCAAATTTAAAAAAAATTGTGCAGTTCTATAGAACTGGAAATATTATTTCCATCCTGTTTTGATACGTGATAAGAAGTCATTTTTCATTTCAGGTACTAAGGAATTCGCTGGGCAACCGATAAGGAACGAATATTGCCCGATTGAAGGACGTTACCATTTTACGTACAATATAAACGACGGTTCGGAAGAAAAAATTGAATGTAACACGTTCTCATCTGACTTTGGCAACTGCCCGGACGGATCGGTGTTTCATTTGAAATTCAAACGATGCTCGTTCGAGAATCTTGGTAGGGATGATTTCATCAGTCTGTCGAGAAAGGCGTCTCGCGATCAGATAATGAGTGAGCATAAGTGTTCTGTGTTCGTGATGGTCTTGTCGCATCCTCGTTATTCCTTGTTTCTTTTCGTTTGTTTTTCATTTTCATTTTTTTTACTTCTCTTCCATACCTTTGTACTCATCATACGTGGTCGCAAATCATGCTGGCTTGAATCATCGTCACCTGCGCATCCACATTAGTTCGCTTTGTTTTGTGACATTGATCAGAATCACACACGCACTTAGCAAAAGATCAGAAAAATGAAAATTTAGACACGTATCTAACGGTAATTTCGGCAAGGATCAGCATGAAAATTAATATGTGAACGCTAATACTTGTTCGTTAAAATTGACTTGACATTTATACTTCGCACTAATTTGTAAGACCACTTATGCCACAGTATCTCATATCACGTTTTTACCGATATATTTTCTAACAAGTCGTTGTCTATTTTTTGTTTCCGGGATAGAAAATATCAGAAATTCATATTTCTATGTTTTTCAATGTGATTAACAGGCATTGGGTATAATTTGAGAATTTGATTTTTGTCTACCATTGCAATATATCTTCCTCTCCGACAGATATTACATTCAATTGTCTCGGTACTTGGGACGGGCCGAACGGATCGAAATACTTGGCTCTTCTGGACGCGCAAGGAGGCGAAGAACGTCGACCCCAATATCGATGCGGTGTAAGTTTCTTGTTAGAAAATTTCAAACGTGTACCTCATCACAAGGGTACATATGGGTTTTGTTTTGAGAACGAACAAATTCGATGCAAAAATGTACGATTTATGACTTAACGTCGCCAATTACCTTTCAGCTTTATCATGTCGATAATAAAAAAGGTAAAACCTACCTGGCATTCAGCAGCGACTCGAGTTGCACACAAAATCTTGAAAATTCAACTAGCGGATACGAAACTCTGGTACTGAGCAAAGCGACGAACCAAAAAACGGTACCAGACTACGTGAGAAATCATGTAGCATTGTAAGTATCCGTAATCTGTGAGTTATTTTCTAACTATATTTGAAAAAATGAACTCGGGTAAAGTCAAGTTTTTCATTCTTGGCTTTAAGATTCCCGAAATGGTCGCACGGCGAGTGGGAACAATCGTTGATCGTAAACGGCACGATGACGTTTACGGATACAAATGGATATAAAAGTTACACTTTCGTAACTGTCGATTCGAACGATCAAAGCGGACGTTATGTCGTCTATTCGAAGGACCAATGGTAATTATAATAATTTTGATAATTTTCTATTATCCATGAGCACGGAAAAAAATGTATAAAAAGTAAAAATTCCCTATATCGGTAATATATCATTTCTTTGATCCTAAGAATTATCATTTCATTGAATGAAAAGTTAGTCGTTCTAAAATTACAAATCAGGAACTGTATTCTCATTCTTTTACAGTGAGATGGAGGGTTACGTGTGTTTAATGATGAAACAACGTAGTGAAAACGTTCTGGAATTCACCACAGGTGAGAGTAAAAAACATGAAATAATAATAGTAACTATAATAAATGACAATCCTTTTCTTATCGAAATTTCTATTCTCTACAGGTACGGCAACGAGTCTTACTTACAAAAGTTACCTCTGCGACGATCCGAATCTCGACAAACCCGTTTGGATGACACAATCCAGTGAGTAGACAAATAAAATTAACTGATTATTTAATAATGATGATCGAAAGAGAAAATAGAAGAAAAAAAAAATTTGGACTCATCCATGTAATTTTTATTGCCCCATTCATCTGAGATGTGGAACAATTTTTGTTTAAGGAATAGAACGCGTGGTCGAATCTCCCTGCCCAATTACGGGCCAGTATACGGGAGTTATAACCGATCTTCCTGGAATGTGCGCAGAGTTAAGTAGTAATTGCAACACGCGAGAAATCATGTATTACAAAGTCAGTGATTGTAGTACCGGTGAATTATACGAGGGTGCGTAAGAATTTAATTTCATCGTTGTGAATATATTTGCTTTTTTTATCTTATCGTTTCTAAATTTTCAGAACGCAGTTATTTGTGTCTTGGACAGTGGGAAGAAAATGGCGTTATGTATACGTACACGAAGAGAAACGACACTAGTACAAACGAGTGCTTCGTTGGACTGATAGTTAACGACGAGGAAATCTACATCAAAGAAGCTGGGGATCATTGTATAAGAAATATCGATCCCAAAACGCAGGGAATGCGTTTGTACAAAAAAGGTAGGAACATGGGACAATGATTACATTACCCATGGAGAAAAAAAAAAACAAATTATAAGAATCTAAGGCTTCTGCGCTTTCTTTTCTTAGTTCGCTCTGTTCACAATATAACGAACTACAGTAAAACCTCGTTCTTCCGGCCTTCGCTCAACCGAGTCTCCGCGTTATGCTCGGATAATACGGATGGAGCCTTTACTTTGTTGCTTATATGTAGTAACAATGCTTTCTACCCCAAAGATTAATCTACGTTCGTTAGATTTTCAATTTAATATACTTCTGTGATTAAATTTCATTTTACCATTTCAAATACGTAAATAATGATTGAAATTTTCAAAATTTTTATTTCTTCCGTGTTATCCGAGGTTTCGCTTATCCGAGGTACCTCCTCCTCACGTTATCTTGGATAAACGAGGTTTAACTGTAAATAAGACTAAGAAATACAAGGTTGTCACTTTTGATCGCTATTCCAGGACAATGTTATGGCAACTCTCCGAGTCCCGCACCCACGCCGCTTAAACCAATTCCGCACGATCCAGTAATGCGGATTACTTCCACACCTCGATCAAACGTTGGAGGTAAGACGTCAAAGTACGAGTAACTATTCGCGCGCTGAAAAATGTGACTAAAATTTTCTCTGCTTACCAATTTTTTTTCGCGTCTTTTACCCTACAGATAATATGATCAACCAAATTTCAACAATCACGGCTGGATCCAGATGTATCGGGAAAACCGCAAATAATCAACACACTATGTTCCTAATTATCCTTTTGGGGTTAATTTACTTAAATATGTATTACTCGAAGTCGGAGCGTTGAAGAATTGTTTTATAACGGAGATATAAATATAACACGACAAGCGATATTCTAATTGCGATAAATAGACTCTAAGACTGGACAATGTTTAGATCTGTCGCCTTTTTTTCAAGATAAAAAAAAAAAATAGGAAAGAAAAAAAAACAAGGACGAGGGTAAAAAATTTTGTGTAGAAAGTGTAGAATAAAAAAATACTAGAATAATATATTAGACGTAGTTATATCATATATATATATATGATATACGCGTATTCGTAATCTGAATATCTCAACGAGTGTTTTAAATAGTATACATATATACACAATATACATATAACGACTGAATTTACGATGGGAAGTTTGCATTGTGAACATTTCACGAAAAAAAAAAGAAAAAAAAATAACAAGTATTTGGCAACGCCCGGCCAAATTTTAACTGAATCTTGTTAACTTTTCACATAATATGTATTTTATCTGACGTTAAAATGACAAACATTGATAATGACTCTCGTGAAAGTGATTAATTCGAAAGCTTCACCTTGGTTGGATAAAATTTGAATGCTGTATTGCATTTTTTTTGTTTTTTTTTTATTTATTCCATCTCATCCAGGTCCCTTGGACACTTCCAAACTGTGACTAGCTTTTCATTGTGTATCTCTCGCAAGTATTTTGATTTCGATTTTAATTTCAATTTTTTCAGCACATTTCTTTCGAATATTTCTTTGGTTGTATGATTTTTTAAAGCAATTTTAGACTGAGACCGTTCCAAAAGCCGTTTCTGCATGTTTTTACAACTGCATGTACGCATGTCGCACTGAAATATTTTTGAACGTGGCATATCAAGCTGTGTGGAAATTTTTTTTTTTTTCTTATATAAACTTAAAATTATATATACATAAACACGTGCCTTAGAAATGTGCGAACAATGCGTGACTAATGGCTTCAGTGAAAAAAAATTTAGTATACGTATAATTGAAATTTTTATCTTATTTAGTTCAGAGAGTTTACAATTATCGTATACATGTTAAGATCAATGTACAGTTTGCCAGAAGGCAAAACATCATGATGCGGCGGTAGATCGAGCCTTGAGTTAATTGTTTGCTTTTTGCTTTTCGGTTGGATATAAGTAAATCAAAAAAAGGAAGATTTCCATATCTTCTTTGTAATTCAGTTGCACGGAGCCTATTACAAAAAAAAGAAAAAAATTCAGTCCACAGTTTACAATAAATTTTAACGATTGACTCAAATCTCACGGAAACTACCACGCTAAAAATCAAATGTAAATATAGTTTATTGTAATCCACTTTTTATGATTATTTATTAGTAAACATTTATGTAAGAACTTGAAATGAAGTACCCCAGGTTATTGAGGAATGTAAAAATTGAGGTTCGTCGATCAATCGGAAAATATTTTTTATCATTTTTTTTTACTATTATCCTGAGTCTTAATTCAAAGTTCGTGTTTTGAAAATATTTTTCCACACAAATTTCACCGAACCCCAATTAATCGATCCTCGTATTTTTGGAGCAATTACCTTGTGCTTTTGTCAATTTAAACAATAGAGGTTCGAGTGAGTACTTAACATGGCATATATTTGATTGGTTTTTAAGATTGTAGATCAGATTACATTTTTAATTTATGCCTCAATACCAAGGTTCTTGTGCATGGCTAATGTTTATTGTAATTTATTTTATCCAATTATTAAGACATTCAATCAGTTTTTCTTTTATCTCATTCGAAACTTTATTCTATATTAATTCACTACTTCATACCGACTGTAAGCTAATATTATTGTAACGAAGTGAGTTCACTTTCCTTAAATTTCTTCCTCAAACTTGCGTGCTAACAATAATTTTAAGCACGTTGTGTTTCGTGCAACAGTGATGTAAAATATTTTTGTACAAAAGACAAAAAGACAGGATACGAAAAAAGCAATAAGAAATACATATACGTATGTTTTTTCCATACATGCGCGGAAAGGCCGATTTCGCTCCCTGTAATGCGGGAGCATAGCATGTGAAAAAGTAGACAAAGGTTTGTTCCTCCGACGGATGCATTTTTGTTTCGGTCTGCGCAGACCATATTTCAGTGGTCAGCTGTTAGCCCAATGGAAGCCATCTTGGAAATCGCTAAATGATCTCGAATCCGATTGGTCGAAAATCCAAGATGGCTTTCACTCGCAGCGGGACGCGATTGGTTCTAAGAGATGGGCTGCGCAAGAGATCGCTTACAAAATAACGCCATCGGACGGCATGAATCTTAACCTCGATCGCACCAGCGTGATCGATGAAGCGTTATTCCTCGCTACAGGAAGCAAAATCGGCATTCGCGCACAGTGGAAATCGAGTTTACCGCAGGAGTGACCGTTTGGCTCCCTTGGTGTACAATATACTATTAATTAGTCTAAGCGATTGAACGCGACCACGTGTGTCGGACGTACTTATTTAGCATACGTTTTCTTTTTATAAATCATAATACCGATATACCTTCTAACGAAAAGAAATTATTTCCTATAATCTATAACTATGTTTGCCAAATACATTTTTTAACACAAACGTGCGAACGAATATTTCTATTCGCCAAATTATTCGAAAAATATATTTAGCAAAAACTCGTACCACCTTTCTCAATTTCCTAGTGTGAAAAAACTGAATTTTGTAACAAATGTATCGGTGCGTAAACTTCGGATTCGGTGCGGCGATCACAGCAGAAATTAGTCGAGTATTATTTATCATGCACCGTTTATAGTTCAAGCTGGCTGAAAGTAGGTGATGATGTTGAGCCTAGAACGAGCCTGACCCCGAGGTCTAGTTGCGGCGCTATCGCATTCTAGGATCTATGAGGGTACGAAGACGTGCTAGATTTAGGAGTCGAATTGCAGCCGGTTCACAGTGGAGAGCACTCAAGGTAATTACTCCAAAGAGACATTAAGTAATGTCGTAGATCTTGTCAGTGGGTAATGTGCGCATTGTGTACGAGCTTGACGCAAGGTAATCATAATTTAGGAGAATGTGAACTGCACAGAATTAACTCTGGGCACTGTTCAAGGTCACCTCTAATGGGCCAACGCACAGATAAGGAGAAGAGATATCTTCCGAAGACGCGAACGGCGTTCAGAGCTTTGGATGATTATTTTCTGCCATTCTTTTCACGTCCATTAATGGCTTAATTGTCCTGACAATACAAAGACGTTGTATAATCAAACGAAAAAAGTTGAATATGGATTGTCGAGATTGTCAGGATTCGGTTCTTGAGAGAGTCGATATGGAATACTGAACGGAAATCTTTCTTTATCTTCCTCTTCGCGACCATAAGGCATTATTGTTAAACTGTTATCGATGAAAAAGAAGACCATGCAGCTGCAGCCGGAAACCTAACAGCACAGCGATGGTGATGATAATAATAATAATCACGTTGTGATAAATAAAATATTATAGAAGCCCAAGACGCGAATACGAGGAGAGTCTAGAGCGCAGGTCCTTACGAATGGAGTTTACTTCGAGACGAACTCAGTCACGCGATCTCGCTTGGCAAGCTACCTTGCACCATCGGAAAGCCCTCCTCGGTCGCAGCAAGTCGTCAGTCGGTGGTTAAACACGATGAAGAACAGCACGAGATTCGCCTTCACTTTATCCTTGCTGGCTTTGTTCTGTAATGGGATTCCCAACGTCGATTCCCAGAGAACTCATGCTCGGCAAGGCGTCGGTAGGGAACCACCAACGATCAAGATACCCCTTCAGGGTAGTCTGGTCGGAAAGGAGGTGAGGTATTAATATGCACTGGCTTGTTATTAAGCACCAATCCTATTACAACGCCTAAATCATCGTGCATTATGAAAGATGCGACTGAATGTTTCGTTCCACCGCACATGTTAAACACGTCCTGCAAAGCGCAGAGTCAATAATGCTGTGCAGGTATTTTAGCCATCCTGCCAATTTGTACCTATGTCAATTATTAATAGACTCGCATGCAAAATTTCAAATAAAAAAAATTTTCCAGTATTCATCGAACGTATAAACTAAACATGCATTCAAGTGTTTAAGATTTTGTATCTAGTTTGTCAACCATTGCGAAGAATTCATTCATTTGACTCGGGTGCTTATGTACGAAAAGTAAAATTCAGTATTTACAGTAAACTGCCATTTCTTTGAGTCGAATATGATTTCTTCACGGCACATAAATTATTTTCAAACAAAGCCGTATCATTATTTCTGAACAATAAATATTTTCTCAAGTTGTGAGGGGAGGGCAATTGTTCATAGTCACGTGATCCGTGTCGGCAACAAGCCTATAATCACCGGACTCTGAAAGAGTAGCTGTAACATTTTTATCGAAACTTTTTGGTGCTCGTGACACAACACGTCATTTCCTATTTCGCATATAATCAGAGGGTACATTGAGCGATTAGAATCACTGTTCACCAAATTCTGTTACTCTAGCTTTTGGTGATTGAATTTGTTATTAGATGACGTGGATGCGGACGCAGAAGGTTTTCGCGTACCTTGGAATACCATATGCAAAGCCTCCGATTCGTCAGCTTCGATTTGCTGCGCCTGATACAAACCCGCTTCCATCCTGGTCCGGGATCAAAGAAGCCACCACCTACGCTCCATCCTGTCAGCAAGTAGAGGGTGGACAAAAGCTCCATGAACGGACTTACCTCAGACTTCTGGCCATCAATGATGCCGATGATCCAGGAGTCAGCGAGGATTGTCTTTACCTCAATGTCTTCGTGCCTGATGGTGAGCTCTGATAAACTTTTCCTCATTTAAGTTATTCGGCCATCGAGATATGTATCGCTTTAGAGTAGCGCTGAGAATGACAGTAAAAAAAATTGCGCGGAATTTTTTAATCACCGTGATGATATGGTAAGTTCGCCGTGATAACGGTGCGATGGAAATATCCGGCGGAAGATTGCAGCGGCGGAAACGAATGAACGTCACAAGTAGTTTAACTTGGGGGTGCCTTGGCATTTGAATTGCTAAGGTGACAAATTAGATCCTGATTTAGAATTGCGGATTAACAAATGGTGTTCTGTAATTAAAGGCAAACAGCAGCTCGACTTAACTTTATCAAATGAAATTTAAGTGAGACTTGGATGTCGAGTAGTTCCGATACAAAAATAGAATGAAGAATTTAACCTCTGCCTATCATTTTATTGTGAAAAGTACGGGTGTAGAAAAATGCAGGAATGAATCATGTTGAATAAAAAGAGAAAAATAGAAAAATTGAGACAGAGCCTTGTGCCAACTGAAATTGGTTTTTCTCGTTTACAATTTTTACCACCCAACGACACGCGATATTACTGCAGAAAGTTCTTTCCGCAGCAACGCGAAGTTAAAGTTCAACGTGACAAAGACCTTACAAGCCTCAAGAGTTGACTAAAATTAAAATCCATCGGTGTTACAAAATTTATTCACAAGGGCCTCTGTTATATAATATTCGCAGACCCTTACGGAAGGATTTAAACATATTAAGTAAACGGGGATGAAATTTTAGAAATACGTACAGCCGGATGAGTGCCGAATATTACAATGTTTTCAACGAGCGAAACTGTGAAAAACTAGAAGCGAATTCGAACCGATCGGAATACCGAAGTGTGGATTTGTTTCGCCTATAACTGAGATTATCGATTCCGGATGCGAACAATCAGTCGGTCAATGGCCAAGCCCCGAAGCCTTTGTGATAAGTAAATTTCAGTATCGGTGTGAAAACGAGCCAAGTAATTTGTCTACTTCTTTAACCAGATCATGTCGATTATACGTGATGAAATTTCCGGCAGGGTAGTCAGCCCGTCAACTTTATACGTCTGACTTACATGCAACCCTTAAATCAAATCCACGATTTACTTCTTTACGACTCCTGCATCAAGGTGCCTGTATATAACGAGAAAACTTTCCAAGGGCATATAATATCGCCTCGGTTAATGGGCTTTCAGTTTCCTTGAAGATGACGATAGTAATCGTTGCGATAAACAACCCCGGGTATACAAATCTAGCCAAAGCCACGATACTCACATTATAACGTACGACAAGAACGCACCGCTGACATTTTCTTTGTCGAAGGTGGGGAAAAAAAAATAAATAAATAAAAATTATATGTATACCGATCAGAATCGCTCGGACCGTCGCTGGCCAATCACCTGCGTATTTCGACAATCCGTTTCGACGCCTGCGACAAATCGACTCTGGGCACCAAACTAACCAGAGTTGCTGCACTGTACTCGAAGTTTGGCACACTTATGCACCCATGAGCAGTTAGTCCGGACTGGGGCACCCTTACAGTCAAACAGCAACTGGGTTGACGGGAACAACGACAAAGAAAGAATTGCCATTTGGACATAAGCTGAACGGTCCTGGATCGATAAGGGAATAAAGTATACGGTTTTAAAGTGTTGGTGAAGAAGAAGGGATGGTTGTGTTGCAGCGTTACGGTGCTTTGGACACGCAATCCGTTCGCCCTCCTCGCAGATGCCATGATACGGTGGTAATAGTCACGAAGCCCTCTCCTCCACCCCTGAAATCATTCCATCGCCATTTCTAGCTGGATTTTTCGCTCCCTTCGTGTAGGTACACATCACGACGGACCTTGGACGCGGGTTTTAAACCCTCGAAAATGCGACTGGGCCAATGGATCGCCGTTGCGAGATTCGTGATATTACCGCAATTCAACCGCAGGCTCGATTCTCCTTCCAACAATATTTTGTATAGTATAAGTACTGCAAGGAGTGAAAAACTCGGCAAACTCTTACCGGAGCTCGTATGTTTACGCCAATCAAACAGAATTATATGGAAATGGTTACTTTTCAACGGTGTTGTGTTTGAATTAGCGCCATTGTACGGACAGCGAAGCAATTTGTACTGGTTCAATTGTAAGGGTTTAACCATGTTTTAAGGGTGTGTATAGATCGAGATTCACTCAAGTATTTTTTTAATAGAATCAATCAGTAGGAAGCATTGTCATTTAGAATAACGTTCACCATTTCGCGGCTCGTTTTGCGGGGCCATGAATATCTCGAGAACGGCTCGACCGATTCACTTCAAATTTGGAGTCAGTATTCTTGGACGTATCGCGTGCCTGGTGTTTTCGCGTCATACTGACCAGCTCAATTTCTTTCAGGCAATCCACCGGGCGAGGGCTGGCCGGTGATGGTCTGGTTTCACGGCGGAGATTTCAACACTGGGACTCCAGCCATTTGGGACGCCACAGTCTTCTCGATCAAACAGAAGGTAAGCTTTGGACTCAGCGTGATACTGCGATTCGGAAGGTTCGGAACGGCCTTGAAAGGGTCGCAGGACTCTCGTCGAAATCGATTCATAGCATGCTATTGATAGTCGTGTATGAGATTACTGTCATTAAATCTGGATGTTTCGCGTGTTTAGGAGACATGCATAACGACCCCGAGTCTTGCGCGTGATAACGTATGTCACGGTTTACATGCACGAATTCGTCCGAGGTGGACCTCGGGCTTGAAAATAGAATGCGAATAAAAGTTCGAACGTATTCTACAGGTCTTATAACTTTTGTTTTCTCAATTCAGTACCTGAAATAAGCTGGACTGGGAAAAGTGCTGCAGGAGTTACTGCAGGTACAATACACGTCGCGTGAAAATATATAACTCGATTCTGGGATTTGGCTCAATGTTTTTTTTTTATGGCTTGATAAAGATCGAGTAATCAACAATACTTTCTGTGCTGGTAAATATGCCCACGGTGTAAGGTTCAAGATATGACTTGGAATTTGACTTATCGCAGGGGATCGGGGGTCGAAAATACGGAACAGTTAGAGGCAGGTATGTGATAATAGTCGCGTAATTGCGTGGTCACCCTTACACCAACTTTTAATACATTTATATATGCCAGGACCTGAAATCTCGGATCAGGACCTTGACCGTGAATTTTTAACCAAGCGTGATCGGTTAGAATTCGGAGATAGTCACACTGATATTATTCGGCAAATTTTCGTTGAGCAGAATTATTCCTGAATGCAATCTCTCGTGCAATAAATTTGCTGTTTTGTCGTGTGACTATAAAACGAATTCATTTAACCTCTATATCTGTATGTATGTCAGCTGCGGTAAAGATATTTTTAGAATGATGTTAGATCAATGAATCGAAGCGCAACGGACCAACTGACGTGATATTCGCGTGGAGGATAGGAAATTTATGCGAATTTGCGATGAATTTGAATACTGAAAATAGTCCTAGGGTTACTTTATGTATTGGACGGAAGCTAAAATTGTGTTTCGCAGGTTTTCACCAGAGTAATAAGTTGCAAATTGATTAGTTTTTGCACAACCTAAATCTGTTAATAATCGCCAAGGTTCTCATGTTGTCTAAGAACATTAATTATGCGTCCTTTTGTGTCAAGGATTTCCTAAATTTAACAGTAGTTGGACATCGTATTGTCAATCATAGGAACTCATAACGACTTAAATGTTCTTCAAAATCACGAGGAATAAACAGGGAAAACGGAAATTGTTTAGCATCACTCGAATTCACTTAAAATTATGTGAAAGTGTTGAAAATGATGGAAATCTTTGTAAGTTTTATGATTAATGGTTTCAATTTATCAACACTGATGACGAGTTTTTCCTATTGATTTCCATCTTATTACGTGCTTTCGTTCTTTTCTAGTTAACCGAATGATTTCCATTGATTTCAAATGATTCCTCAGTGTTTTAGGTGATCCACAATGATTCTTGTGACCCCTTCCAAGCCGTTACATTTTCTGATAGGAACGCTATGAAATCCTTACAAGTCAAATAGCAATCACTCGATACGCTGGGAATCAACGAGGATCACACAATAAGAAACGATATCATACACTTGTTTTCCAAGTAAACTTCCCCCGAGTATTTTTATCTCTTCTATCATATATGCGATCCCAACTGACCGTGACTTTTACGTACTCAGATGCTGATCGTGACGGTTGCGTACCGGCTGAACATCCTTGGATTTTTCACATCGACGGACGCGGAGGCTCCTGGTAACTACGGAATGCTGGACCAGATAGCGGCGTTGGACTGGGTGCAGAAAAACATCCAGTACTTTTCCGGCCAGCCGGACAACGTGGCGATATACGGTCACAGTTCGGGAGCGATAAGCGTGGGTCTTCACATACTGAGTCCATTGAGTCGAGGAAAATTCTCCAAGGCAATAGCGATGAGCGGAGACGCTATCGGGTCTGTCGGATCGCCGAAGACGGAGACGTCGGTGGTAGACCAGATAGCGGAAAAGTTCGGGTGCAATCGTCACCCGACAACGGACCTCATCAAGTGTCTCCGTAACGTTAGAGCCGAGATCCTGGTGCAGGAATCCTCCCACATAGAGACGTGGGGACCGATCGTCGACTACGAAACGAACAACACGACGGAGCCGTTCCTGCCAGAGGACCCGCTGGTCACCCTGGAGATGGGCAACTTCAACGCGGTTCCTCTGCTCGTCGGCTATTCGAACAACGAGCAGGCCCTGGCCTACATCGAGTCTATCGGCAACGGGCGGGACGAAAACGCTGACGGGGCGTTGAGTTCGGATAAGTTCGAGGCGCTGATAGACAGCGAGATAACCGCCGCGGCGAAGAAGTTCGAGGACAACACCACCTGCGAGGTGGACTCCGATATGCTGGTGAAGTCGGTGCTCTTCTACTACAAACCCTACCCGCCGACCAAGGACGAAATGGTGCTGAGAGACCGATACCTCGACCTTCAGACCGAGAAGAACTACGCCGCTGGTCTCACTCTTCTTGCGGGAAAAGTCTCGCGGCAGAAATCGGCCTTCGTTTATCGGTTCGACTACCGGCCGCGGACGGCTATGTCCACGGAGGGTGTTCCCGACTGGGCCGGAGTCCCTCACATGTTCGAACTCCAGTTCGTCTGGGGCCTTCCTCACGCTGCGAGCTCCGTGCAGTGGAACCCCGCCGACAAGAAGATGGCCGACGTTATGATGACGCTCTTTTCGAACTTCGTAAAGACCGCGAACCCTTCGCAGGCGAGCATGGGCGTGAAGTGGGAACCTTACACCGAGGAGAATCCCGGCATTCTACTGATCGACAGGACCATCAACATGAGCGATCACAATGCCGTCGATTACAAAGCGCTCGCGTTTTGGAACGAGTATTATCCCATTGTTCTCGAGGAGGCGAGATCCTGTGACTGTAACAACACATCAGCCGCCCAGTCTCTCACATCCGCTTCGTCGAATTTCCACATTGTCTTTTTCACCGCGGTGCTGCAGAGTATCGTTGCGGAGCCGGTGTTCGTCAGGAGGTTCGGATTGTTCTGACGAGTAGGATAGTCGAAAACAACTATTGTATTGTCTCTGCAACATTGCTAAGTCTGATTTAGGCGCCATTGTAATACTAAACTGAAAATGGTCAATGTCGGATGATTAATAGATGCGATATTATCACTCAAATTATCATTCAAATCAAATTTAACTATCGTCGTTCTGTCTTTTCATACGTATAATTGGCAATATTGCGAAGTACAAAGAAATTGCATAATATGCGAAACGTTGCGATAGAACCTTCGAAAATGTCTGATGGCTTTCTTTTTTTTGCAACGTATTGTTGCCGCTTTGGTAATAAGCCAGAGTGCAGAGTTGCAATAATTAATTAATAATACACTCTCTTAGTCATGCCAATGAGGAAATTCGAAATTCCATTGTCGCTTCTCGGATGTCCGAAAAGAAAGATCGAACAAGTTTCCGTCACTGGTACACTTACACAATATGTTGATTGGCAATTTCATAAAACTGGAAATAAATCTTTTCACACATCGTTCTATAATAGACGTGGATCATTTGAAATTGATTTCTCCTATAATCTTTCTTACAAGTCAGCTAACTTTACATATACGAATGTTATGAAAAAAAGAGTTCTAAAATTATAGAAAACACCGAGGAGAAGTTATCGTCAAAATGGTTGATCCATGTAGTTAAGAGTTTGACTGAACGAGCAGTTAGTTGAAAGCTTGAATTACGCTTAAATCTATGTTTATCTCTTCAACTTGACAATCGATATTCAGCAATCTAATATCTATCGTAGTAAGGAAAGGATCCAACCATCTGTAAGAGGTTGCGAACGATTGAACCAACGTTTAACATTTATTGAATTTTTTTTATTATTGGCTTCAATACGGATATAGAAAAAAAAATTTTAAAAAGAGAAAGAAAAAAAACCATAAATCGATTTCGAGAAACAAACGGTTGATAACTTATGAATATTTTGATGCTTTGATAATATAATAATAATAATAATAATCATTAATAATAATGTATGTACTGTCTATGTATAATTACTATTATATTATATAAGAGAGATGTACGTCGAGCGATGGTGCATGAGGGCTTGGCCAACACCGGCGTACACCCAAAACATGTTTTTTTTTCTTTCTTCAGCATAATAATCATTATCATCATCATCATCATCATCATCATCATCATCATCATCATCATCATCATCTTCGTCATCACCATCATTATCATCATCTCCTTATTTGTTTATTATTTTTTTTCTTCTCCTAAATATATAATATTATTAATTAATAATTTTTATGCAAAACTCCTACAGTGATAACCGAAGTCACAGGGTAAGACATCGCCGTTGTACGCCTACAGCCGCACCTTTGACACGAGCCACCCCGGACCAACGTATATACAATAACCCTCTCTGTTGCTCCCTCTTCTCCACTCCTCCCTGTGATCAGTGCTTGAGAAAACACTATTTTCTTCGAATGTCTTGCTCTTCTCCTTTATAGTCATCTTCCCCATCTTCCTATTTTTAATCGGTTTCGAAGCTTAGAGTCCCGCCCCGCCCCACCCACCTGTCTTCCTTGCGTCACTTGTTTATTATACTCTCCCTCCGTTCGGTTTATTTCCCTATTCCCCGTTCTGTATTTTATCCCGTTCCTCTGAAACCTCGTTTTACGCCCCCACTGGTATGTGTGTTCAAATTCAGATATATATTATATATATATATATATATATATGTGTGTGGATAGATGTGTACACACATATATATGTATATATATGCATATGTTCATTTGTTTATCTCTTTCGTATGTATTTTCGCGTACAAGGATACGATGGGGGGTTTAGGCCCATTTCTCTCTTTACAGAAGTCGGCATAGCCCTTTCTTTTTTTGCTTTATCTTTTTCTCCGGTGACTTCTTGTTGATTTGTCGCACCAGGTCGTAAAAGATCTGAAACGAAACGGCAAGAGGATTAAAATTGTACTTAAAGATGCGTCATATGATATTTTTTGTTTAGAACTTTGAGGGCGTTTTCGGTAATATTGCAGAACACTCACGTCGTTAACGTTAATTTTGGCTTTGGCAGAGGTTTCCATGAACGCGCAATTGAATTGCCTGGCCAGATTGACTCCTTGGTCCTTTCCGACTACCCTCTCATCCTCCAAATCACACTTGTTGCCTACGAGTACCATTGGCACGTCGTCCGTGTCTTTTACCCGGAGGATCTGTTCCCTAAGATCCTGAAGGTCGTTGAATGTCGACTGTGCCGTTATCGAGTAGACCAGTACGAAGCCCTGACCATTCTTCATGTAAAGGTCCCTCATGGCCGTGAATTGTTCCTGAAAATATCAATCAAAAGACCTGTCATTCTTTTCGGAGCTCAGGGGAATCAGCGAATGGGGACGCGACTGAAACAATATGGCGCCGGAACGGTTATCAGCTGACCGTTTTAGGTCAATTACACGAATATCAAGCGGCATATTGCGTCGCGCAAACTGCCAGACTCCTATTTTGTTACATCGAGTAACGATAGTGAAAAATGCGGTATATCAAATGACATTAAAATTTAAATACGACGACAAAATGGCGTCGCAACGTACACGTAAAAATTACGGTACATAGTTTAATGTGCTAATATTGAAAGAGTATTTCGTCGAAAAATTAATTTTGCCTATGCAGCAGGTTTTCATTTACGTAATGAATGAGTGTAATGAATTAGTGACGATGACGAAGCGTATATGTATAGTGATAATCGTTCTTACCGTGCCAGCAGTGTCTAAAATTTCGAGCATGCATTGCTGCCCGTCAACCTCCACCTGTTTACGGTAGCTGTCCTCAATTGTCGGATCGTATTTCTCGACGAATATACCTTGGACAAATTGGACGGTGAGGGCAGATTTGCCGACACCTCCGCTACCTAGCACGACTATCTTGTATTCGCGCATCTCTCGGCCTATCTATCTGTGCTCGCTGTCACAGCCGAGAGGTCACCGAATCCGCCACGTCGTGTCTTTGGTCTCTTTCAGCGAGATAGATCTGGAACAGGAAAGAAATTTTATTTATTAACCCAAAGTGTTATAATATTCGATTTAAAATTTTCGGTGCATGTTTCGAATTTGCGATTTCAATATGTATTTCAATTTTCATTTTTCACCCACCCCCCCCTCCCCTTTCCCCTCCTCCGCAAAAGAAAACCGCACAAATATTTTTCATGCATCAGCGATTAGCCAAGCGAGAAAAAGAGAAACCATTATTTATTGCCGGGGTTACACAAACTCCCATAGATTGACACATCGGTCATAAAAGATACACGAGTGCGAGCAGAAAAAGACTACAGCGACGTCAGCAGAAATGACAGCAGATCGGATCGCTATTACGACCAAATGATCAATGGTTCGGAAAAAGGAGAGGAAGGAAAAAAGGAACATTTTCCTATGGTATATATAGCGGTGCTAAAATTCAACCAATTTATTCGCTATAAAAATACTTTGCAACGGGTATCAAAGACGGAAGACTAGATGTACGGACACTGGAAAACAGTGTATAAATAGAGCTGAGGATATTGCCTCGGCGATTCCTCGGTCAAACGATAGTGGAGCTCTTCTCGGATACCAACAGGGCGCGGAGAGGTGTAAGCTCACAATCAGCCCTCGACGATATCTGCCAACGCAACGACCGCCCGTCGTGTTCACCACCACCATCACCACCACCACCACCACCATCACCACCACCACCACCACCACCACCACCACCACCACCACCACCACCACCACCACCACCACCACCACCACCACCACCACCACCACCACCACCACCACCACCACCACCACCACCACCACCACCACCACCATCACCACCACCACCTCTTCCACTACCGTCGCCACGTCGAGCAGAGAGTATCGGTATGAGTTATCTGCTCTGATGGGTACCATCGCTGCGCTCGAACGAGCCAAGCCAATGGTTAGGGTCTCCAACAACCCCTTTCGCCAGCCACTTTCTCCTATGCAGCGATACGAACACGGGTGCAAGTCCGTACTCGTTGCACAACGTAGACGTCTAACGTTTTTTGGGATGAAAATAAACGATGTCCTGATTAATTTATAGTAAATACGAATAACAGTGACTGTCAATTGTGAACTGTATCAAAGAAGAAGACGTATTCCAAGGATTTAAATATCGTGTTGCTTAGGTTAATCTTCTACGTTATACGTGTTTTTTCAACTTTACTTCGTTTTCATAACTTTCTTTGCACAATTTCCAAAATCCCAGCAGTCCTCTGACAGTTGCGGGTGTTTTAAACTTTTTTGCCTACTATCAATTTTCTAACCAAAAGACGAGGAAGTTCTGAGATGTTAGCCAGAGTTTGAGGAACAGACGGAAGCACTTATTGGAATCGTATCAACTTGATATTCTGAAACCGCTTAATTCTATTTGGATTATATTATTGGATCGTGAGTGTTATATATCATGCAGGATGAAGACGGAATAAAATTCAAAACTTGTGACAATAATCATGATGGGACCAAAAACTGAGTGAAGAAGATTATGATAATGGTACTTAAAGATGGAAAGCGGATGGAAGAGGAGCGTAAATGACATAGTTTATAACACAGAATTCAACAGTGGAGAAGAAAACGGCTTGATGAGACAGCGATTGGTGTGCGTGTGTGTGTGTTAATGTTTCTCTTAACGTCCATAGCGGCCCGAGATTTTCCGTTGTTGTCAGACTCGGCAAATAACGTTTTAATAACAACCATAGAAGAGGCTTCAAGTGTCGAAACTTCTGACAGTAAACCTCGCCTGATTATCGATCCATTTTACCCGGGAGTGTAAAATCTTATAGTGCGAGAGATAGAACAAATTAGCTTCACAATGAATGATAATCGATGTCTCTTCTTACTTATACCGTTGACGCGCAATAGTTCTAATTGAGACCCATGGACAATGCGCACTTTCCGGGCTTTTTGTGTACGAAGCAGGTCATTATCGACTTTGAGGAAAGTGATAAAACTGCGAAACGACCATTCGTATCAGTTTTTTTTCCTTCGAAATTCATATCTAAACGTGGATTTGAACGTCAAGTGAATTTTCGTTTAATGCCGGTGCACTTAATTGGCGAATGTCCGATTCGAACGGCGGAAAATACGGTTGAAGATTAATTAAATTTCGTGCCAAGAATCTCGGCGTTTTCTTTTCTTCAATTTGTATAATCCCTGAACATTTGACGACAGTGTATAATTCTTATCTGAACTTGAAGGTCCAACGAATCTGCCCGTTCGGTAAGAATCATTTTCCGAGTTAGTTACGTTCTTGAAGGCTCTGGGAAACCAATTTCAACCTAGATAATCCGTAGTTTGATCGCATCGACCGAACAGTTATGTATCTATAGATATAATGGTTGATATACTCGGAGTATACCCGGCATCGGGTTTTTATTCGCATATAACGAAAAATGGGGCAAACTGGCGGACGTAGATATAGATATTGTAAACGTATAGGTATATACGCGGAGAAGAATGACGTTTGGCGGTAGATCCGTTGCTGCATACATCAGTGTTCGACTTTGCGGGGCTATTGTTGCAAAAGTGTGCCATCATCATGGTCGCACGCTCGTATACCCTGCAGCAGATATTCTATGGCCTGATCCCCCGCCAGTCGCTTCGCTCTTCGCATATATGCACGTTGGTGGATTATACGACGTGATTTCATGCCCATTATTATACTCCGCAATTAGGGTGGTGGCGATGAGGTTTAATTCTCATTATACCTACCTACATACGGTGGGATTGCAGTTAGTTATAGAGTGAAAAAATTAATTAAACGAAAGATTCGAAACGTCAAATTTCTGTAATATAACCGAGGATTGGATCGAGGTATTACTATTAATGAAAAAGAATCCCATCAGCATTCCCTGGTATCGATGAATGATATTAAAAGCGTGAAGCGTTACGGTGACGGTGAAACACGCCCACGTTCCGCAGGGTATAAGAGTCTCTAGATTACGTACACTGTGAGCGCAGTATTGTTGTACATACCAACCACGCCACTTTGCTCATCGTCGTCTAATCGCAATGAGCAGCTGCTGCCTCAGACAATGAGCGTGAATGAGCGTGTTACCGCTCTAGCATAACCGTATAATATATGAAGTGGCAATTCAGCCCTGCTGCACAAACTCGGTGATCGAATTGATCAAAGATAGAGGTGGAAGTGAGGAGTGAGATAGAGGTGGAAGTGAGGAGTGAGATATAAGGACAGTTATTGGCCGTTGGACGAGAGTATATAATCGGACAGCATTTGTTTCGTCGCAATGCGAGTTCCATCCTCAACTTTAGATCTAAGAGGATGGTGTAGTCAGTCTTTACCGACCGATTCAAATTTTCCAATATTCATTAACGCCGTCTTTTTTTCCGGCTAACTTGTTTTCGATCGGAAACAAAATGCGACTTCGATTCTATGCGAATTACGTGACAATGCATCTAATATTATCACGTCACCTTCATTGCCAGTCATTGTCACATAATTCGTATAGAATTGCACTCGCGGTTTTTTTTCTTACCGAAAACAAGTTAGCCAGAGGGGAACGAAGTGACTAGTTATACGCTTGACCCCTTGATGAAACTGACTTCGCTACTTCAGTTTGCGCTAATAACATTAAGTCGATTCCTATTATAGATTGTTGAAAAATTGAAAACCCGTAGACGCGTTGTGCGCTGTCTATAACGTATCAACGGTAGAGCCTCGATCAATAATCCAGAAAATCCGGCTACCGTGGGCAACTTCATTTCCTTTATCACGTTATCTCTCCGTTGCTCAGTTTTATCCGTCTGCATGTTGCGGTGAAACGATTGCACGAAGGCTGTTTCAGTGTCGGTGCGTGATTATAACGAAACATTGAATAAAATTAACCATCCATGTGTTTTCCGTACATACCAGAGTCGGTCTGGGAGCTACATGTATACTATATGTATAAAAGATTGTCCCCAGACACTAAATTTATGCGATAAATCAAGGATAATATTTCCATATAAACATCGTCGAATAAATAACAATTCATGTTAAAAATTTTCGTTTCAGGGTTAGAACTGACAGACGCTGCAGTTGAGACAAAAATACATACTGCATCGCAATTCGTGCAGTATGCGCATGTCCAATATATGAAGGATCCCCCTGTGATGATGAAAAAACACTTCGTCTCATGTGTAGCGGTAGCGGTTCGCTATATCGTACGACCGTACAACAAGTGGCGGACATTTTTCTACTGTTCTTTTTCCTTTCCTTTGTTTTTTCCTGCACTAATTCAAGTGCAAAACAACTTTGTCCCTCAGCCTGTGTGTGTTTGCAGCAGTAAATTTTTATCTGGGATTTTCATATGTAATCACGACCAAGTGCAACGCAGTGAATATTTCGGTTGACTATATTTATACGTACATATAGATGTATGTGTCTAATGAAAAAACAAGACAATAACTTTGACGAATGACTCACAATCAGTCTGATTAAATCGGTCTGAAATGATGCACACTGATCTTCATCATCCGGTGCTACAATTATAATCGGGGCACGTTTGTTCGCTCAGCTTGTTATCCGTGATGATATGCAGCAGAGATGACGTGTGTTCCACAGTCACGTTTACAATAAGCGAGGATCGTTGTTTCGCATTATAACAATTATCGGCGAAGATATTCGAAGGTAGCCAACGTCGTGTATGGCGATCTGTTGTCCTCCGAATTTCGAGACTTAAAACGCGGGTCTGCTTGGCGACAGAGCTGAACTCTTTTAGGTACGCATACTTACGTACATACCTATACTGTATACACCGCGTCGAAGAAAACTAACTAAAAATACTCCACTCCGTGCCAGGATGCGACGGAAACGAGCTTAACCGTAGGAGTGGCAATTAAGGGGGTTCCAACAGTCGTTGGGGGCGCTTTGAACAACGGGATGACGAAACGAAGAGGATTTTTTTTATAATCGATCGAGAGGTAATTGTCGATGTCGCGAATAGGCAATGGGGGGAAATTTTTTCACGACGATGAAAGTTAATAAACTTGGCAAATTCGAAAAAAAATTCCTCTGGAGAAAATTTGACTGGAAAATTGGCGGTCTTACAATTAGAGTCCGTGAAATGACTTGTATCGATCGGTAAGAACGGCTCGTTATCGGCTACCGGTAAAGAGGATCAGGAGTAGATAGAAGAGTCGAGGGATTCACGGAACGTTCACGGCGGGGTTAAAAAATTGCTCGAAGCATATATATATATATATATACATAATATTGCGAAACGTGGGTGTCGCCGGAAAACGCAATATCCATTCATACTTATGAAGTTTATCCTATTTCGAAATTTTCCACCTCTTATAACGAGGAAAATTCCCCATATAATGGTGAATTTTAGATAACAAGCATGACAACAGCGAAAAAATATAGTAAAATATGAATCTCTAGTGAAATTGAGAAGCTCGTGGTTAATCAATAGGTATTAGAATATTATTTTACCATACGATGGAACAAATCATCGGCTACTGATAAAATATTAAAAAGATATAACTAAACCTCTTCAAGTTGAATGTAGTTAAAAACGTCTTTGTGATTCAGAGAAAATTTCTTTTACTAACAACAATCTGTTACTAACAATGACTCAGAGAAGTCACATTGTTCTAATAAATTTTTTTAACATAAAATCCATACAGTTCGTTTGAGTCTAATGAACAATAAATTAGTTTATCCGTGAATAAATATGCCTGATACAAATCGTCCGAGACAGAAATTCTTTTCGTTCAGCTTATCGATTGGTAAAAATAAATCCGATGTGTAAAATAGTTAAAAATGAATTTACAGATGTTAAAGTTGTGATTTAACGATACAATTGCATTTTTTTAAATTTAATTCATGCAATACGAGACAATTATAATTAGGATCTGATAAGCGACATGAATTCGTAAGCCAAAAAATGCCGAAATAAATAATTGTTGTTACTAATATCTGACACTGCAAACATTGATACGCTTTAAAATAATTTCCTGTGTAACGGGGACTTATTTACAATTAAATACATATAACATAACTAAACCAACCAAAGCGAAGTAATTTGAAAATTCTAGTAAATTTCATTTCCATTGCAGAGGTGAAGTTCGTTAGCAATACGAGTTCCGTCCTCTGTTTACACTGATAATGAATTCCCCGATGCGGGATCAGGAACGAATTACACACGGCTGGGCAAACGGCTTGTGCAACTGTTCAAAAGACGACGAGTATGCAGGTATTATACATAGAGTCAATCGCAGCATGCAGGTGAGTTGGCGCTGAACACGTGGTGAAAATTTTCACCCCCTTTATGTGCCTGCATACCATGACCCGTTTCGTTTGCCTCGTTGACGTTGGTCGTCGGTTCGTCTAGTCGCCCGCCTTTAGTAGCAAGCAGCAGCACCACCAGCTCCTTTTGGCAAAGCCGGTTGATGATTAGCTAGCTGGTCAAACAGCCTCTTCTTACAGTCACTCTGGCGGAATAATATAACCCACATCGGTAGCAGACGCAGTCAGGGTTAAAATTTCATCAAATTTTTTACACCAGCCGGTATATTTTTAATTTTCTATTTTAGTTGCTACAAATTTTTTAATGCAATATGTTCAAAGAAATATAGAAAATTATTTATTGTCAATTACTAATTGCTCTAGTTACGCGGTTCTCTTGGCGAATCTTTGCCCTTCGAAAACCAGTCGCATTGCATGTGATGCATCGTTATTTAAAAAAAAAAAATCTTTCTCACGAACTAACTTTACTTTTGCTATCTTTAATACAGCATGGGTGTGGTATGGCTCTTACATAGCGGTTATGTATACGTGGATCATGGATGTAATAGCGTTAATTGTTGTCCGTTATGTAGACATAACCGGGATATAACCAAGTTATGTTACGGTAATGCAACATGGATTATATAATTGAAATGTTATATAATGTTAGAGTGATTACAGCAAACGGGAATCGCAAGTTCGAGTAATGATATGTACTATATCAGTGAGTGACTTGCTATATTGATATCATCATTATTTCACATACATTGCGAATTCATACGTGATATAATATATTCATGATCTCGGTTGAGTTTTTCCGTAGAGTTTTCATTTCACGAATTATCAATACGGTTTTCTTTTTTCTTCTTTTCTGCCAGCGAATAGGAGAATCGATTAAAACTTACCGAGAGGAAATGAACAAAATACTTTAGGCGCAAAAACGCGAATGAGGCAATAGCAGTGAAAAACCAATAAATTTTTCCTCTATAAACACGTACGAAGCGAACCCTTCGCCACATCCTGCAGTAAATAAGGTCGCTAAGAATTCACGATTACATAAGATTGAAACGGTGATTTATTGTATCCGAGGAATGTTTGTTCATTGTTAGATATGGATTTTCATCCTCTCGACAAGTAAAAACGTTGTACAATCATTGAATATTTGAAGCCAGACTGAATTCGTACATTATGTATTACAGAACGAATTTTGTCTCAGGATAAAATTGAGTATGTATTATGTATATGGTATAAACTCGAGTTAAGTACGCGATGTTTAATTTACAGTACAGATATATGTACATGTGTATACACATATACATACAAACATACTTACGTATAACAGACGTATAAAGTTCGTTGCTGATGTAGCGTGCAAAGGGAAAGTTTGGAAATTTAATTAAACCGTGATGCCTGTAAAGAGCGAGCGGGCGAAAGAGAGAAAGAGAGAGAAGCGCGGTTTTTCCGGCGAATGAACGAAATTACGGAATTTAGTTTATACCAGCAGGAAAGTGTCACACTCTGTGAAATAATCAACGCCTCGTATTCACGGTATCGTTCGATTTTTAAAATTCGAACAGACGAAAAACGCTTTGAATACTTGTTTTGCAAACGACTTTCGCCTGATATAAAATTTGTAAAACTCTCGACAGGAAATTTTCATCACGAAGGCTAATAATGGATCGAATCTTTTTTCTACGGAATTCTGGCCTTGTCTTAATCAAAGGTAATGAATCTCCTTAAAAGTCAAGGCTTGAAGTTTCCTAAGAACGCTGCAGCAAACGTCGCAGCAACGTCACAGAAGAAAAAGGGATGACGTCAGAACTTGCAAGATCGAAACCACAACGGGAGAAATGAATAAACGGTATGGCTCAGCCTCTTTCCTGCTCCACTGAAAATGCTGAGAAACGTCTGGAACAATTTGGAGAAGAAATTGTCTGATGAAGTGGAAAACCGGCGGTTTTAGAGTCCGTGAAATAATGATTTGTAACGATCGGTAAGAATAACTCGTTACCTGTTGCCGGTAAAGAGGATCGGAAGTAATAAGAAGTTAAGGATTCACGAAACATGAATGGCTGAGTCAAAAAATTGCTGCCAAGAAAAAATGTCATAAGCCAGAGGCTTACAAGGTATCACTTGTGCCAATCAATAGTTACACGTATAATAAAAAAAGAAATAACCTAATAAGGAGGAGGAGAGGAAGAAGAACTTCCTGAACCTGGACGAGCATAAATCGACCTAACTAGTACACAGTATCTCACGACCCATGATTCACGGATAAGTTTTGTTTACGGGTAGGCTCCTTTTTTCACGCCATATGTAGAATGCACCTAAATTCGGTTAATTAACCAACCAGTGCGACATCGTCCCGAGGGGTCTGGCACGAATATCATCGGCGCGATGAGTCAAGTCTTGGCCATGGCCGAACGAGAGAACGACTCTTGGAAAGTTCGATGTCACGAGCGAGACCGCGAATTGATCGATTTTATTGTGGACCTATTGGGTCGATAAATGGAAGCAGTAGAGCCCGTATTTTTTCGCTGACGAAGAGACTCGGGTCGAGCAGTTCGATTTCAATGCTGCAAGCCGAGTTGGCATATCGCTTAAAAGATCAGAGTATTAAATTCTTTGTACCAGGAGGACTCGCGGCGGTTCTTCTGCGGTTTTTCTCTTATCTAGGTTCCTGTCGGTAATTCTTCGAAGCGGAGCAAAGTTTCGCATAACGTGTAATGCGGTGGTAGTTTTGTTCGATAGCTGACCGGGTTTTACGCCAAGCAATTCAGTGCAGTGCACGAGCAGCGAAGAGAGGAATTGGCTCGTGGGAAGCTGCGGATGCATGACGTAACTCGAGGATCGAGAGCCACTGCAACTTACGGAACAATGAACGATGAGCGCTCGAATTGCTGCCGCCGACGAGGGGACGAAACAGGTGTTCCATTTAGGTTAGAGAACCTAATTCAAAGCCCCTGACGATTTTCTCTACCATCGACTTGCTCTCTTCACTTTTTGAGGTAACTGTTCAATCGAAGGTGAATAATTCAAAGGTCAGGACAAGGTTGATCAAGCTTGGTCGAAAACTAAATTTTGCACTTAGTCTCATTATTTTACTCTCCAAGGCAGTCATTATCGGAGTTTTTAATCAAGCTTGACGGGTCGAAATTTGTGCATGTATAATACAGGAAAAGAAATTGGCTGTTCGAGTGGAAAACCGGCGATCTTACAGTCCGTGAAACGACTTGTATCTATCGGTAAGAACGACTCATTACCTGCTGACGGTAAAGAAGGTGAGAAGTAGAAAGTAGAGTTAAGGATTTATAAAATGCATGGCCGGGTCAAAGTATTGCAAAGAATCGAGCCCTGTGAAATATACTTAATTCTGAAATTCTATACACGTTTATGTTTCTCTTGGATTCTGATTCGACTTGATTGCACCGTCATCGGTAACTCTTATACAGGTATAATGCCTATAACATTCTAGCGATTCCTGTTAGATATATGTATAGTTCTTTTTATCTCTTTATGAATTACTGGATTTCGAATTCCGACTCGATCCTTTCATTATACACACGTTTATGCATTGTCAGAGAATGACCTAATCAGCGTCAACGAATGAATGACTAATATTTTTTCGTCACCGAAGGAATAGTCCAAGGTATAATGTACATTAGAAGAACTGCGTTAGCAATCTCGCGGCGCGGTTTTCGCAGAATCAAGAGAGCGATCGGAAACGGTTTTCTTTCTTCCACTGCCAAAAGAGTCATGTATCAAAAAAGGAAACGGAAATGAACGTCATTCGGAGAGGAGATTGAGTAAATTCATTGCGTTGTAGCTATCCTTATAAGGATACAATTATTATTTCATTCGAACTTCTCAAACTTCAAAGTTCTGAAACCTGACAATGATATTGAACGAATAACGAACTAGGATTGTAAAGGGAATTTGATCCAAACCGTTTAGAGCCACGCAATTCTGCCGATGAGTGAGTTTCCTTGCTCGTTATATCGGTACGCATGTAATGAAATCCAAACTGATTGTGAGTGAAAAGCATAAAGAAAGGAAAAGCGGCTTGTGTATACACGCGACAAGCGAGAAACACCGAAGAGCATTGAGAAGGAGGTGGAGGCGATAAGGAGTAACGACGCGTGACTGGAAATCACAACAAAAGTTCTTCACCAACTTGACTCAACAATAAATCCGTTTATCGGTAGGCCGTGTATATCAAGCGATTATCGATTCGCATCTATTTCACCATCAATATCGTTGATTTTCGATTGACAATGAAATCAGCTGGCATTCCTAGACTTGGCAAAGTGTGTAAATTCAATTCGTGCATCACGCGCGCATACAATGATGTATCTTGAAGGAGCGCGTCGCGAACCGAGGACCCCGTGCGACGTGATATTTTAAATATAGATACCGCTAGATGCACAAAGCAACCGTATTATATACCTTGTACAAGTTTTGCGAGGAGAAAGAAGAAGCCGCGCCTTTGTGGCAGGAACAGCGGTGTTTCCTCAAGTTGTTCACTCTGTGTGTGCTTGCAGCACCGTTGCGTTGGTGCTACAGCACTCAACACAGGAAGCTTTCCTTCGCTTATTCTCTTTCTCATATCGCGATGCCTCCTCATACATCTTACAGTCTAGTCGTCAGCCGTCCGTAAAGAAATTGGAAAGGCTTTTTAGCGACAGAGGAGATATATCGTAGATTATACGCATACTGTACATATAACGATGAAACTTTGTCGATATTTTATCTCGAAAGCAAAGAGAAAAACAAATATTGCCGTTCAAAAATAATAATAACAATGAGAAAAACGTATCCCAAGTACAATTCTTAATTTTATATATTATTTCAATCAGATCGCGACAGTTACATTTATAAGTCGTTATTAGATCCGTACGACGTACTGTGTATACGCGACTTATTCCGGGTTAGAATGTTGTCGTTATTATACTAAATTTATACTCATCACAAACTTTGCGTTATTCTTTGTGATATACATGGATACGAGAATCGCGATTCTTTCCGTACATCCTTCGGCTGGCTGGTTGCACCCGGTGTGATTTTGGGGAAGCGCGATATAGCTTATTGTTAGGTGCGTTGATCTATGACTCATCGCAGTGCACCAGTCGATTTATACATCTGTGTTGTTCCTCTTTTAGTGTTCAGCAAAGTCGGAGAAAACTCGCTCTGTACCCTCAGTGTATACATTACCTTTCTTTGATTCATTTCCGAACGGTGAAACTGTCGTAATCGAACGAAAGGAAAGTCAAAGGCCCTCAAGTTTGTAAATGAGAGAAGAAAAGCATAAAAAAAACGAACCCTTTTACCTTTCCTGCAGCATTAAGTGCTTGGCAACGTTGCCGACTTCTAAAACAAGTTCCCGTGGATTCCACGGAGTCGACGCTCTCTCTATGTTTATATAGTTACGGTTAGGGACTTGGTAGTTAGCCGCGGCAGCCTTCTTCGCTCGGTCGGTCTCTCAACTCACTTTCTATTGGCTGACACGCGTTGTTTAGAGGGTGGGGCACGCGGCGTGGGCCCAGCGTGGGTCCCCACGTATAAAATGCACATATGAGTGTCAGAGGGGACTCGATATCGTAGTCGAAATCGGACACGTGTAATAAGGTAGTGAAAAAAGCGAAATCAATGCCGGTTAACCCCGATAAAACAACTCGAAACACATGTGTGTTTCTTGTCGATGAAACGAAAGAAGAAAAGAAAACGAAAATTAAACTAATTAATAAATCGTTTGCAACTTATAACGTACTATACATCGTTTATGATAAATAGGTTGATGTAAGAAAAACATACGCACACACGTACGGACGACTCTTATCGTTATAATATCATCATCGACTAGCTTTATTGTGTAATGCGATATCCTTATCTGTGCATAGAATATTTCTGGATGCTCGGTTTCAGTCGTTTAGAGAAATTTTTATGACATAACGTATCCCGTTGTTTCAGACTCATAAAAATTCAGGTTTAAATAATGGTACAACTCCATCTCTATACAAGTGTATTTAAATACTATTTCTAGTATATCAACCGCTTGAAGTTTACTGATTTAAAAACGAACATCAATCAATAACAGATCAATCTTCGGATAATCGATTGAAATTTGATGCTGCTCGAGGAGGCGCAACGATTATTTTTGTGTAGAGTTTATCCCCGTTTTTGGTACGAAGGATTACCGGAAAATCGACGAATCGCTTTAAATTAGTACGAATTATGACAGATGGTACAGAAATAGATCTACGAGGGAATGTGTTTTTTTTCTATCTTTGTTGCTGCTTGTTTCCTGCAGTTTGCCAGAATGGCGAAACTGAGTAGATGGAGTGTATCGTTTCGTCGATTAAGTTCAACCAGATACCTACACACACCAAGGATAATTGGTATCACTTACGTAACGACTCTCTACCTATATGTACATATGTATACACCCTCGAGTGGTTTCAAGTTGATAATTTTGTAACGTATACGTACAACTGTTTCTGTATACTTCGCGATGTTACTCCCACAATACGTGTTGTACCTTTCTGCAGGATGAGGGGTGGTTTGCTTTCTTCTCGTTGCTGTGTGAATTAATTTTTAATTGTATTCCCCCTGCTGCTGGAAGCCGATAATAGTCCATGGAATAATATAATAATCATACACAACGTGCCGAGTTTTCTTTACATTGTATAACGTGCATTAAAAACTTTGAAAATTTTACTATATATTCATTCGACTTACGTTTAAGATTAGTACGTACAATATTGACGGACGAGTAAATGAGGTTGCGTTTAATAATAACCTGCATGATAAACACTGGCAACAAGACACGTCGTAGAGAGACCCGTACAGTCCTCGTTTATGACGCCAGGTTGAAGAAAAATACAATCGATACATCGATGTCTAAAAAGCATGACGCAAGAAAGAATTTTATTTCCATGATCGGTGTAATCATCGATGATATAATCGTGTGCGATTACACAGATTATTCTATGCTGTCTATACAAATGACTAGCATTTTATCTCAAGAGAAGTTATTATCAAGTTCAAATTTCCCGCTCTCGTGACTCGATTTTATGTTACCTGTGTGAAGGTATGTAACAGCTGAGAAACAGTCAAGAAAATTTGAAAATCATTCGACGTGAATTATAAAAATCGTGTAGAAGGTAATCTCGAGAGTGCGAGATCAGTGCCCGTATAAGCGTGGTACTATTATTAAATGTGCAGTACGTTAATTGATTTTATTTAAGGAACGACCGTGATGCACGCAACGTGCAGAGGGGGGGTGTCGAAGACCCTTAAACACATGAAGGATTTTCGTCCCGCGATGACGATGATGGGGAATGGATGACGTTTATACACGCTCGTGTTACATCGTGCATAGATACACCGTATAATACGTGCGTACGGCGTTTTATGATATGAGTCACATTAGGATTATGATTATTTTTAGTGTATGTATCCGTAAGTTGAATCGTGTCGTCACTTGTTCTGATCGTAATTGCGGTAAAGCCAACCAACAACCATATATTGCATGTCTAGATGTCGCCTCGTAACGTGAAAGAGCCGACTAAATTATTACTGATAAATTATTTATCGTGGACAGTACGATAGGTCGATTTTAAAACGCGCCTCGTTCGCCGATAAAAGCGATTGGTTACCGTGATTAATTGAAAGAAATTGACAGGATTGACAGTAATAAAAGGGCAATAGCAGAAGAGAACAAAAAAAAGAGGAACATCGGTAACGTGGTACTGAAAGGAAGGGAGGGAACGCTCTCAGTTATGTGGATCAAGTATTTAGTCTATGGATGGTCGAAACGCAAGATAAATCCGGCTGCTGTGATCGTAGATAATAAATTCCTAGATATGCGACAAACGACAGAAGAAGAAAAATTCGCTTTCTCTCCCTTTATTCATCCGATTCCGATTATCGAATACTCGCGAATTAACTTTTTGTTTTTTGTTGCATAGTGAGAGGACCAGAGGGAAGCGGATGGGATCGACTGTCGAGCTAAAATGAGATACGACAAGATACTTGAGAGCTCGGACTGTGGGCGTTTTCAGTGTAGGGATGAATTGATGCATCGCTTGTGTGCGGAGATGAAGATAAGCGAAGAAAGACGGAATGAAGTAGATGTGTGTAATTTTCTTAGTTACATACCTGACGCCTATCTCGCGATTGGTATCTCTGGGGATCCTTGATTTCCCGTAGAAATTACGATATATGGTGTATGATTGTTGTTGTTGTTGTTGTTGTTTTATTTTGTTTTTTTACGACGTCCACCGTTTTCGATTTCGTTGCAACGACTTCCAAGTCTGACTGTGATTAGATTCTCCGGTTGTTTCCTGTCGTTCGCTTTTGCCTTCTTCTGTCGTCGCCGCCGCCGCTGCTGCTGCTGTTGCTGCTGCTGCTACACCGCCATGACTTCATGTAGAGAGAGAAAATACCCACTACTACCCAGAGTCACGATGTAGGTAGGTAGGCAGGCAGGCAGTTGAGTAGGTGTACGTACCAATTGCACGCCGAGATTGTCGTCGAGTTGTGACACTGATATTCGGTTCACGAATGAAGGAATATCTTTTCTCTATTTTTTTTCGTTCGTAACTCTTTAAAGTCTTCCTACGAAACTTTTATTACAACTTTACATTCACAGATTTTCTTCCCCTCTAAGCCTCGTGTCGCCGATGCTGCACCCTTTCCACGCACACCGCACTACTGCCGAACTCGCGAGCATATAACAATAATTAATTTTACCTTTTATACAGTCTTGTTGAATTGTATTGTTTTTTTTTTTTTTTTAACTATTATTGTTATTTTCTTTGTATCCCGTATCTTTTTTCTTTTTCCTCGCAACACTTCTTTGTTCATTTACTCGTTAATTTAAATTCTCTAGTTTGTTGTTTTTTTTTTTCTCTTACGGATCATTCGATTCCACAGAGTCTCTATATCACCGCACGTTTTACTCCTTCTGTCGGTTCGTATCAATTTATAACACGGCCTTAAGTAACGCCCGGCGAATCACAATTCTACCGTTATCTAGGGCGATGCCTACTCTGCTCGTCGCCGCTCGCTCACCCTGTCTTCCATTGGCACGTCGCTACGAACGTTCGCCGATAGCTTCTCTCGTAACCTTTCGTCGGCCAATTGGGGGCTCCCTTACGTCGGTCAAGCCCAATGGGCACTCAGCTTTTATGTGATGACGTCACTAGCCATTCGACCAACGTAAGCGCAACCGCTTAGTCATACGCAGCCACACACCGAACGACATCCGGAACGCCAGATTCGAGCAGGATATTGTTTCGTACCTGTTTAAGCAGCAATTTTTGCTCTATTCCGTCACTACGAGCGTTGATTTTACCTATTTCGGAGCTATAAACTCGAGGTAACTGCCAAAAATCTCAAATAATTCTACTCACTCTCGGCCAATGGAGAGTGCGGAAAATTAATTTACTTTCTTTAAGTTGGCAGTTCCGTATGCCGCGAAATATAAAACTTGAAGACGTATCGGATCTTCGTGCATGCGATCTTGCGTTAATTTGTATAGAAATTCAAATGTTCGAATGTCTTTTGTTTCTTGGTCTTACCGTTAATCAGATGAAATTAGAAGGTCAACGATGGAGCGAGTTACTCCACATGGTTTCCGATCGAAGGGTGCGAATCAGGCAGAAATATTAAGAGCCCGTCAGCGGGATGATATGTTTGTTACAAATTTGCGGGAAAACTTATCAGAATTGATGCACAAACTCGGTGGCAGCAAATTACTTCTACACATCGTACAGTCCGAGCTACCAGCCAAATTCGCCTATTTCATTGCTACTACAGCAATGAACAATCAGACTATTGGTGAGGAGTACACTGGCATTATTCAAGCTGACCTGAAAGCCTTAAAAGTTCCATCGCTCGCTGTGGGTATTCAGTTTTGGAACATCCGCTGAATTCAAATGCCCGTTTTTATAAACAGACTGAAATTATCTTTCAGGCACGAACGTTAGCCATACTATTGGAATGCTTTGGCGAACAAGTCTTGATAAGGATATTAGACAGGCTATTGGTCTCAATCAACAATCCAGGAAACGATTTAACACCCGAGGCGAAATTTATTCTAAATTTCTCATTGACGAGACTCAGAACTGCTATTCCCATTGTAATTCTAGCCCATCGAGGTCTCTTCTATATTCTTGGTCGGTATTACAGCCTCAGCAAAAGAATCGCTGGTGTTGATTACATCAAGGTGCGTTGACCGTACTGTCTACCCCTGCTCAAAGCATATTTGATAGTAAAATTTGCAAATATTTTTCGCAGGTATACGGCCGTCGTCCAGCCGAAGGGATAAGTTGGGGTTTGCGATTGTTGGGGGTGGCAACGATCGCTCAATGTTTATTGAAGCTCTGGAGCAGCCGACAGTTATCAGCATCTGAGGAGGCAAAAACAGTTGAAATCACGAAAGGGTTGGGCACAGATTCACGTAGCTGCCAATTATGCCTCGAAGTTGTACCAACGACCGCAACACCCTGTGGTCATCTTTTCTGTTGGCAGTGTATTTCTGATTGGCTTGCCGCCAGACCGCAGTGCCCATTGTGCAGAGAGTATGCCCATCCATCTAGAATTATATATTTATTAAATATTTGAGAAATGCGGGCAGAGAGAAGAAAAAAAAGTGGCAAACACGCATGCGTTATTTCCATTCCAATTTGACAAACCGTTAGATACATGTACTAGGTACGGAGATTGTTTCACAGCATGAAAAAAGTAAATGCATGCCAAATAATAACAATTCCTTCGCTTGTTGATAATAAATACGTTTTGTATCATTGTAAGTTTGGCTATAATTATTACACTGATGAAGGATCACGCAATAACCCATTACAACAACTTATGGGAAAAATTTATAATTCCAGTTGTGAAAGAGGAGAGATTGGTAAAATAAAACACAAACAACCGATGTCAGATCTGATTAAAATATATAAAAAAAAGTTTTTTTTCTCCAAATTACATTGTACACAAGAAATAAATTAAAAATCTTCAATCTTATTTGAAATCAGAATTTAAGTGAAACATGTTTTTGCCGTTCGTATGTTCATTTTTTTTATCATTACAACGGTTATACGTGCTATATCATAGTCCATGTTGCTCGATTTTTATCGTAAACTTTTCAATATGGAATAGGTAGTTCGTGTTAAGTAGATAAATGTTTTATTCTAATTCACGTACTTAGTTTAGTTTAAGGCTTAGTGCCTGCAATTTTTAACAACGGAAGAAACGATGATTCCCTTTACAAATATTGTACAATTTGGTATAATATGTTACAAGCCAATTATGAATTACTATTACTTTTCATTTTACAATAACAATTTCATTCTTCTTTAATCTTGCGATGACGTCCTCTCATGCAGTAGAAATAGATTTTTAATTGTTTGTCATCAATAGGTCTGCGGTTCATTTGGTCTATGACGTTTTCAATCCCCAGCTCAGAATTCACATTTTTATTCCCGTTATCAACTAGCTAGCTAACTACGTGGATCTGGTGTTTCCTAATTCTAAGAATATTCTTCGAATTTCGGATACCTCATAACGTGAAAATGATTTAAATAACATGAAAAATTGTATTAATATTCACCGATTATACAGCGAGTCGATGACTCGATCCCGAATCTTCTTTTTGTGATCAACGATACTATTTTCGAATTCTATAATAATAAATACAAGTACGTACGTGTAATATTGTAAACGTTATTTTATATATGTGTTAATGATTAGGCGCGCGAACGATTCAAAGACTTCGATTATTATAAAAAGGATAACGTACGATATATTATATACAAAAATAACAAGTCTTATTGAGACGTATACGTAAGCCGAACACGACACGTTTCAATCGCGATACATGATGATGATATACACGTCAACAACAATGGTGAGTTATCAATATGTGTGCACGTCACTCTTTTTAGTCAGGTGAATAATAATGATATTAATAAAATTTTCTCAGTTGAATCAAAGAAGAATCAATAACGATAAATTAATTATTTGTGATTAGCATGATGAGGGGAAGAAGCTAAGATGTCACGATGATCAACGGCTTAGGTCACAACGATGTACGCTGCGTTGAAAGGATTCCAACCTTTTCGGCAAAATTACCCAACAGATTACCCAGTGCCGAATCCGCGCCGTCTTTGAACTTGAACCCGATCGCCGAACAGTAGACGTTGTAAAATAACGTTCTTACGTTGTGGAGTCTTTCTTTCCGTCTTCTGGAAGCAAACGAAAATAATTTTTTTTTCTCTCCAAACTCTAAGTGTTAAAGATTTAAAGCTACAGAAGCCGGCGTAATCGATTAATTTATTATAGACACTACTTGCATATGTTCATCTCAAGTAATATTTCACGCCAAGATGTAAGATACCTGCTCAGATCAATTTCCGGATTAAAAATACAGAAATATTATTTTCATCAAGGTCACGTACTGCGTAAGGTGATCAAGAGTGGTCTGGGACAGGCCATCTTCCGTAATGGTGCAGCTAGAATCATGCGATAATTGTCCGGGACAAATTTCGCACATTGGTCTACAAACTGTTGAACAGGCACCAGAAGTGGTTTCGCTTCCGGAAGAATTGGCCATTGTTGAACCTCGGAGACTTCCGGTACCTGATATTATTTGCCAAGAGCCTCCGCTGACTGAGGATGTGGATTCATTTCTCTGTCGAAGTCTCCCTGAAACAGGTACGGCGACAGGAGATGTTCGAGTCTGTGGCAAAGGCGAACGCGGCCCCAATCCGCTACTCTCCCGATTGTGGGTAGTGTGCAAGGTCCGTGGAACCGTGTTTCTGAAGTACATAGATAAAAATCGGATTTATTTCAAGGTAGCAGTCGGTAGTTAAGAGATTAGGGAATTCAGCGACTTGGTCAATAGTATGGGTCAGGGATACTTAATGGTCGTTTGGGTTTGGAATGCCTGCTTTGATTCAAGGGCGTTCAGGAGGTGGATCTGAAACGAAGGATCAGGGATGATAGCGAACATTCTTCGGGTTTACAGTGTGCCTCGAAATCGAGCCTGGAACGCAACATAATACTGTTAGGATTAATCAACTGTAGCCATACCCATTATTTTGAGATTCTTCCTGGCCTTCGTTGACAGGGGAAACCGTAGAGATAGCAGGTGGATTGTTGTCTTGACTATCGCGACTATTTTGACTAGCGGAACTGCACCAACTGTTGAGGCTTAAATTTGAGCTAACCGAACTAATCGTGACAAAGGATTCGTTATCAGACATGACGTTGTCTAGTTGGCAATCGCTGTCGTTTCTAAGTACCGGGTGTTTAGTCTTTGAGCAGCGTGAACCCAATATGCTATATTCCTCATCCATTATGTTTTTCAAGAAAGAAAAACAAAAGAAGAATATTTCTTCTCCTTTGCTAAGCCGGTCCTCCAAGTTGTGGCCGAACAACATCCAGTCATACGCTATGGTGAAATAAAGTATTTGGTGTGCGTCCAGTGACTGGTGGATCATTCCGTCTGCCCATAAGCTTAGCCTGAGCAGCGAGACAAACAATGGAGTTCGATCCCACCCTAAGAAAAGGAGTTAGTCAAGTGAGTATTTCATAAAAGAAGTGGCGATTGCTAGTCCTGTTGATGATTCTCAGAAAAAAAACGTCCTTATAGTATCTCACCAGAAATGCAATGGATTAATAAACCGCTTCCATTGTCGGTTAAATAACGTAAAACGAGCTTCATGTAGTTTTGCGTTAGCTGGACTAGATCCCAGATTTTGTACTGGTCCCAATTTACCCTGAGCGGAGTGGAGACTGGATCTTCTGGAACGCCAATGGTCGCATCAACATGAGCTTGGCTCCAGTCGAACACGAGGCCCTTCCCATTGTAGTTCCTGTCTCTGTATTCCTTGAAGAATTCGCACCCAGGATATGGCAGTGAGATAATGGTAAAGTCTGAGTACCTTTTCTCCTTGTCGACCTTCTCCGAAGACGTGACACTATGTACCGGACAAAATAGCACTGCTTAGTTCAATAAATTTATCATCAATACAAAAAAAGTGAAAAGACACTACGAAGTGATTCAACACAATTATTGTAGTAAAAAATCAACGACTGCAGGTTTCCTTTTGACAGCTTATTTAAACAAAAGTATATATCGTATTTTTCACTTTTGCTTTTTATATTTTGCTTAAATGATGAAATGCTGCGTTTAAGTAATAATTAAGAGGGTAGTTTGGATTTTTGTGCCATCTTTAAATATAGCGTTACAATGTCTTCTGCATTTTATATAAAATTTGGGATTGAATATAATTGAAGAAGACTTTATGCATACGTTTGAGAAAAAAAACCATCTATTTGTCTCAGGAATAAAAACTATACTCCGATTTCTGTGACAAACCAACGTTATATATTATAAATACATAAAGATAAATGGTCGAAGGGGTTTAACACCTGAAATTGGTTATTGTTAATGATATTGATACTTACTTCATGCCAAATTTCACCTTCTTCTTTTCTACCATAAAGTCAACGATAGTCCCAACATTGAGAGTTTTGAGCAGTCTTATATCATGGCTTCTGACTCTGTCAAACAGCTGCCAGTCTCCAGAAGTCAATTCTCCGCCAGTAGCCTCTTCGACCTCTTCTTCAGGAGGGAGAGAGTTGGCACCGTCGTTACCCGAAAAGAAATAGTCCAGACCAGACCTGCCGTAAATTTCAGGTCCACCAGACAGCGTGGCGGAACGACAGATATATTTCCCTTTGTAGAGTATGACCGGCAAGGGAAATCTGGACCTGCATCTTGCGAATCTTGCATTTTTCATAAGTTCCCTGAGCTTATTGATATCGTACATGCTCTCATATATAGTATCTGTCGTCCTAGACGGTGGCGTCGGTGAATCGGAATTAGAACTTCTGGTTTTTTCATTTTCGAAAAGGATCATTTGACTAGGATAATGAGCGCTAAGCTCACCACCGTTATTGCTTATCACAGAATGTGAGTAATCGATGTCGGAAATTAGCAGGCATCGCTGCATTATCGCTTGACTCTGCGAACAATTTAAGTGCGATGAGAAGTGCTGATGGGTGGAAAAAAAATTTTGAGAATACGATGCGGTAGGAAATCAGAATAGAGACAATTAGAAACACGAAGGTGGCGTGAACACGAATTCCAGGTTAGATTAGGTTAGGTCGAGGTTCAAGCTAGCTAGTGCCGAGAAAAGAAGTTAAAAATAAAGAAGTCATTTGTCCGCGTTGTTTTTTCCTTTTTTTTCTTGAACAAGCTTAAAATTATCGACACCTACGTTGGCCTTGAGCAGACGTAGAGAAGCATGCCACGTTCGTGATACATAACCTTAAACGTGGGTTAAGATTAAAGGTAATATAATATTATTTAGGTGTATGCATTACCGTACTGTCAGCATCTTTGGCACGATAAGTATTTTTAGCAAAATGGACAAGCAGCTCTTGAAGATCTTCGTTTTTTATTTCACTCATGATATTCTTTTTTCCGTATTTTGTTTTCACTGTGTTTATGAATTGTTGTGATTATTTTTTTACACTCGTACTTATTACGTTTCGCTTTTGTTTCTCCCGTTCGTTTCCTTTTAGCCGTTCGCGGCTTCGAGTTTGTATCTTTTTTTTTTGTTTTTTTTTTATAGTTCCTTATCTCTGTTCAATTCCTTCGCTGTTCTCTTTATTACTTTACTGTCCTTCTTTATTTCTCTTCATCTGTCGTTTCAAAACGTTTCGAAACTCTCGCGTCACAGCGTCGTTGGGCTAGGTGTAACGGATATGAATGCTTTACAACGTCTGGTATGCACATGTACCGAGCGAGATATATACCTCGGCGTCTCTAATGCCGATTGCCAAATTTCGGCGTTTCAAATCCCTCTTCCTTCTCCGCGCCTTCTTCTTCTTCTTCTACCTCTTCTGTTTCTTATAATTATTATTATTACTCTGCTTATCCCTTTTTTCATCATGTGGTCGGACACGCGGTGTTAATTCCTAATCCACCGTAACCTCTAGATTCAGATCAACAGTCTTTTGTTCTGTTGTTACGATTTCTATCCTAAGTTCTTTTACTACCAAGTTGGTTAAGTAAATTTAGTCCTTGTCCGATGATACAATTTTTACCCCTCGGTTAGCTGACCCCTTCCAGACATCGTTCAACTTCCCAACTTCCCCCCTCACGCCGCGCCGCGAAGCTGTAATGACGAGATGCGAAGCAGACGTCCTTGCGGTCATACGCTCATCCCGTTCTTCGCCCAAAGCGGAACCGTATACGATAAGGTGACGGTATAAATGTTCATATATGGGTCCGTGTATCTAAGCTATGACTGTTCATGATTTGTCACAATGCTCCATACAATACTCTGTGTATATAACGTTATACGTGTCTCGCTTCATATGTTTGTAATGTATTGTATATTTATAAATGGATTTATAATCATGTATTGCATTATAGTATTTGTATAAAGTATTGCATCGTATAATTGTACACTTTATGCATATACGTATTGAATTTAATTGAAAAGTAATAATTTACAACTCTACCGTTGCAATCTGTATCGTTAACACTGTCAACACGATACCGTTACGTCTGACTTTTGGGTTTCTCAGTATCTCGGGAGTTTTTTGATGTTTAAACATTTCTGTTTGTTGAACAACTAGAAATATTGCAATGAAAGCTATTGGATCATTGAGTAATCATGTTAATCTTATTCTCTGATTTTTTTTTAGATTTTTTGGACACTCCTAAGTGGGTTAAAAATGGCCAAGAACGGCGTAGTCACAAAAACACGACGTGGCCGACGCAGGGTTAACTTTACACCTGGCACGGCGTATTGTCAATAATTCTTACCATTAATCCTATGAGATTGCGGACCAAGTCGCTAGAGGTGAACTGTCATGTTGGGCATTATTTTTCTTATTTTAGAATTGAACGATTTGTGTACATGTTTGATGGAGAACATGTTTGGTTTACATGATTCTGTAGCTTCTAACTCATGGTAGATTTGTATTTACTAACTTTGAGATTGCCAATAGCCTTCGATAAATGCGTGGATGTGTTAACCTGGAAACAGGAAAAAATTTCGATTCTATTTACACCAGAGAATTGTGGAAGCGAAGATTACAAAACATCTTATCACGTATGGACGCAAAACTACAAGTAGATGAGGATTCCGGCGCAGTTTAGCAGTAAGTTCAACTTCTTCGAAGCAGCATTGGCTGCGTTCTCAACGTTTTACCGCGAAAATTTAAGTCTAGGAAGTGTTTCGAAGAATATTGTAAAATCTTTTCACAAGTGAATGTGCGAGTTGTATGGAAAGTAAGAAAGTGATTACCTATTACAGTATTGCAATTTTGAATCGCAAACTTTGTTGTATCAGAAAAATTATTGCGAACCTCTTACGTGCTAAGGAAACTCGGTGTATTCAAAGAATATTTGTGAGAAAATCAAACAAACGAATTGGTTGATGGGTTGAGGATTTTTTTGAGATATTCGTCGGACCATGACTATTTTGATATGTGTATTCTGTGTATTTTGGCTATAACTATGGACATAATAATCTTGGCGAAATGAGCCTATGCACTGTTCTCTCTCGTGAACAGATGTCGATATACTGTCTAAGGTATTGTTTAATTGAAGATTTTTCGGAATAAGGGGCCATCCATAAATTACGTCATACGTTAACGGGGGGGGGGGGGGGGGGGGGAGGGTATCACCGTAATGTGACATAGTGTGATAAGGGGTAGGGGGGGTCAAAAGTTTTGTGACCTCACATGTATGAAGATTATTTAATGAAAATAAGAATAAAACGAAAATAACTGTTTTCTTTTGATTATTTTTAAATACATGCATAAGTTTGAAAAATTTGTGACGTCACATCAGGGGGGGGGGGGGGGGGTCTAAAAATGTGACAACCTGTGACAAGGACGGGGGGAGGGGTTTGAAAGTTTTAAAATTCGTGTGACGTGACTAATGGATGGCCCCTGAGGTAAATGCTTTTTAGGTTTTTTTTTAATCAAGGGCGTTACCATTAATTTTTCTCGATTTTTAGAGCGAAAAGGTTTTCGTCTCATAATCGTTGTGTACGATCCTTCGTGCACTAATTGAACCCTGAGAACGCTAGAAAAGATATCTGGGACACCATGGAACCAACGGCTTAGGAAATTGAGAGAAAGTTGAACTATAGTTGAAAACTACAAAAATAATTATTCTGTACAACATTTTTTACTTTTTACTTGGAGTAATGTGAATTCTTCTTTGTACTTCTTAAGTAATAGTGAGATTTCTGATGTAATGTGAAATCGTTTTGTTGCATTTCTTCTTGTGTGTCACATGAATACTATTTGTCTACGTGTGAGGTACGATACACTGACACCCGAACACTTGTACTAGGAATAAGATATGTTGAATGAAATACAAATGAGACTCAGCATCTATGAATTTGTGATTTTACCCTTCCACCTTTTTGGAAACCCGGTTCAAATTTGATGTTGTCGGCCGTGAGTTTCGATCCGTTGCTCGCAGCGTATTGGGACTGCGCTCAATCTAATTTTCTCGCAAAATTACGTCGATATAATGCACCAACGAATTGATTCCAGCACTTTTCAAAGTCGAGAAAATTTTCGCCAAAAACACAAAGGGGTTAGCCTTACTTTTTTTTTGGGCGAAAAATTTTTAGTCTCAGATTCGATTTGTACGACCATTTCTAGACTAACTGGACCCCGAGGAACTCAGAAAACGCAGCAAAATAAGCGTGGGACCACTAGGAGAGAAATGACGATCAAAAGAGCACCAGCTGAAAAATGTCAAAATCACAGGTTCTCGTTCTTTGGCTGTAACTTTTGATCCGATGCTCGCAGCGTGTTGGGACTGCGCTCAATCGAATTTTCTCGCAAAATCACATCGATATAGTGAACCAAAGAATTGATTCAAGCACTTTTCAAAGTCTCGAAAATTTTCGCCAAAAACACAAAGGGGTTAGCCTTACTTTTTTTTTGGGCGAAAAATTTTTAGTCTCAGATTCGATTTGTACGACCATTTCCAGACTAACTGGACCCCAAGGAACTCAGAAAATGCAGCAAAATTAGCGTGGGACCACTAGGAGAGAAATGACGAACAAAAGAGCACCAGCTGAAAAATGTCAAAAACACAGGTTCTCGTCCTTTGGCTGTAACTTTTGATCCGTTGCTCGCAGCGTGTTGGGACTGCGCTCAATCGAATTTTCTCGCAAAATCACGACGATGTAGTGCACCAAAGAATTGATTCCAGCACTTTTCAAAGTCGCGAAAATTTTCGCCAAAAACACAAAGGGGTTAGCCTTACTTTTTTTTTGGGCGAAAAATTTTTAGTCTCAGATTCGATTTGTACGACCATTTCTAGACTAACTGGACCCCGAGGAACTCAGAAAACGCAGCAAAATGAGCGTGGGACCACTAGGAGAGAAATGACGATCAAAAGAGCACCAGCTGAAAAATGTCAAAAACACAGGTTCTCGTTCTTTGGCTGTAACTTTTGATCCGTTGCTCGCAGCGTGTTGGGACTGCGCTCAATCGATTTTTCTCGCTAAATTACGTCGATATAATGCACCAAAGAATTGATTCCAGCACTTTTCAAAGTCGAGAAAATTTTCGCCAAAAACACAAAGGGGTTAGCCTTACTTTTTTTTTGGGCGAAAAATTTTTAGTCTCAGATTCGATTTGTACGACCATTTCTAGACTAACTGGACCCCGAGGAACTCAGAAAACGCAGCAAAATGAGCGTGGGACCACTAGGAGAGAAATGACGATCAAAAGAGCACCAGCTGAAAAATGTCAAAAACACAGGTTCTTGTTCTTTGGCTGTAACTTTTGATCCGTTGCTCGCAGCGTGTTGGGACTGCGCTCAATCGAATTTTCTCGCAAAATCACGTCGATGTAGTGCACCAAAGAATTGATTCCAGCACTTTTCAAAGTCGCGAAAATTTTCGCCAAAAACACAAAGGGGTTAGCCTTACTTTTTTGTTGGGCGAAAAATTTTTAGTCTCAGATTCGATTTGTACGACCATTTCTAGACTAACTGGACCCCAAGGAACTCAGAAAACGCAGCAAAATGAGCGTGGGACCAATAGGAGAGAAATGACGAACAAAAGAGCACCAGCTGAAAAATGTCAAAAACACAGGTTCTCGTCCTTTGGCTGTAACTTTTGATCCGTTGCTCGCAGCGTGTTGGGACTGCGCTCAATCGAATTTTCTCGCAAAATCACGTCGATGTAGTGCACCAAAGAATTGATTCCAGCACTTTTCAAAGTCGCGAAAATTTTCGCCAAAAACACAAAGGGGTTAGCCTTACTTTTTTTTTGGGCGAAAAATTTTTAGTCTCAGATTCGATTTGTACGACCATTTCTAGACTAACTGGACCCCAAGGAACTCAGAAAACGCAGCAAAATGAGCGTGGGACCACTAGGAGAGAAATGACGATCAAAAGAGCACCAGCTGAAAAATGTCAAAAACACAGGTTCTTGTTCTTTGGCTGTAACTTATGATCCGTTGCTAGCAGCGTGTTGGGACTGCGCCAAATTGAATTTTTTCGCGAAATTACGTCGATATAGTGCACCAAAGAATTGATCCAGCACTTTTCAAAGTCGCGAAAATTTTCGCCAAAAACACAAAGGGGTTAGCCTTACTTTTTTTTTGGGCGAAAAATTTTTAGTCTCAGATTCGATTTGTACGACCATTTCTAGACTAACTGGACCCCAAGGAACTCAGAAAACGCAGCAAAATGAGCGTGGGACCACTAGGAGAGAAATGACGATCAAAAGAGCACCAGCTGAAAAATGTCAAAAACACAGGTTCTTGTTCTTTGGCTGTAACTTTTGATCCGTTGCTCGCAGCGTGTTGGGACTGCGCTCAATCGATTTTTCTCGCTAAATTACGTCGATATAATGCACCAAAGAATTGATTCCAGCACTTTTCAAAGTCGAGAAAATTTTCGCCAAAAACACAAAGGGGTTAGCCTTACTTTTTTTTTGGGCGAAAAATTTTTAGTCTCAGATTCGATTTGTACGACCATTTCTAGACTAACTGGACCCCGAGGAACTCAGAAAACGCAGCAAAATGAGCGTGGGACCACTAGGAGAGAAATGACGATCAAAAGAGCACCAGCTGAAAAATGTCAAAAACACAGGTTCTTGTTCTTTGGCTGTAACTTTTGATCCGTTGCTCGCAGCGTGTTGGGACTGCGCTCAATCGAATTTTCTCGCAAAATCACGTCGATGTAGTGCACCAAAGAATTGATTCCAGCACTTTTCAAAGTCGCGAAAATTTTCGCCAAAAACACAAAGGGGTTAGCCTTACTTTTTTGTTGGGCGAAAAATTTTTAGTCTCAGATTCGATTTGTACGACCATTTCTAGACTAACTGGACCCCAAGGAACTCAGAAAACGCAGCAAAATGAGCGTGGGACCAATAGGAGAGAAATGACGAACAAAAGAGCACCAGCTGAAAAATGTCAAAAACACAGGTTCTCGTCCTTTGGCTGTAACTTTTGATCCGTTGCTCGCAGCGTGTTGGGACTGCGCTCAATCGAATTTTCTCGCAAAATCACGTCGATATAGTGCACCAAAGAATTGATTCCAGCACTTCTCAAAATCTCGAAAATTTTCGCCAAAAACACAAACGGTGAAATTTCTTTACGTATTAATAATTTTATTCCAGGTTACATAAAATAGTAGCGATACAATAGTGTTTATATTCAGAATTGGGCAGCAGAAATTACTTTCGTCATTTCATTACCCGTAAATTACAATTACTGTGAATAACTGTAATATTTAGTAACTAATTACAATTGCGGGAAATAATTATAAATTTTGATTTATCAATTACAGTTAGTATAAACAATTGTGATTTTATAATTATCAACTACAATTACTCGAAATAATTGTAATTTTTTTGTTGTCAATTAAAATTACTTGAAAAAATTGTTATTTTTTTGCTACTAATTACAATTACTTGGAACAATTGTAATTTTCTGTTATTCATTACAATTAATGGAAATGATTATGTTTTTTTTTCAAATTTCAATTGTTTTTCATAATTTATTTAAACAAATTACCTTTGGAAACGTAATGTCGAATTCTCAACATAATTTCAAATTCCGAAAACATCGGGAACTTCATGGAGCTTACATATTCACATTGACTGGTCAAGAAAATTATTTAAACAAATTAATTTTTCAAAGTAATGTGAAATCCTTGATCAGCTACCCAAAAAACTTTGGTAACCATAGCCCATTCACATATTGACTGTAAAAGACTCGTTCTCGACAAAAACGGAGTAAATTTATTTGTCTATTTGTTATTATTTCACAGGAATAACGTTAGAGAAAAAAATTCAATTGGACCACATCGTGTGGTTTACAATTACTCAAAAGAATTTTAATAATGTCTGATTTAATTACAATCACTGAGGATAATTGAAATGATTTCTGATTAAATTCCAATCCCTGAAAGTAATTTTGATAAACATTGATTAAATTCAAATTACTCAATGTTATTTTAATGAAATCCAATTCAATTACAATTACTGGAAATAATTTCGATGGACTCTGAGTCAAATACAATTATCAAAAGTAATTTCACTGAACCCCGATTCAATTATTATTACTGAAAATAATTTTAATGAAACTCAATGTCATTAAAAATTATCCTTAGTGATTTGTAATTGTTAATTTTTTATTACAATTTTGCCCAACACTGTTCATATTATATCTCGGGTAGGGGCATTTCACCTGTATGCAGAAAGGAACTTGAACTCTTCTCACGAACTATAGTAATAACTATCTTATACAGTATCGGTAATACTCTGCTTGATGAAATGTATATTGTATTTCTATTCCCTAGACTGTAGTCAGACTTCTCATGCAATTTTTGTTCTGTACATTGCATTTTGTTTGGCTTGAACTCTAATACTATTGGAAATATCACACTTACTATATCAATCAATATAATATTATAATACTTAGACATTTGTATAACATATTCCTATTAGTATAATGTATTAGTATAACATATTACAATCATACTCTTCGAAACCTTGGTAAAGTAGCGTATACTCACACTTGAACATTTGTACTATACTAACTTACGTTGAATAAACCTAAATTGAACTGAAATCTGCCGAAAAATACCCTGTTCAAATTACATGGTTTTCAGTTGTAACCTTTCATCAGTTGTTTACATCGATTCGAGACTGTACTCAACTTTCCTCTCGCAAAATTACGGTCAAGTGGAGTCTGGGGACACGTCGATTTCAGCATTTTTCAACATCCGCAAAAATGGACAGAAAAATATAGTCGATATAGTGCAGCAATGACGCATTTTCATCATTATTTAAAATCGGTTAAATTGCGTCCGAAAAAATACAAAGAAGTTATCCTTGCTTTTTTTATTTGCTATTTCTGGAACCAACAATTTTTCTTCGTTAAAGCCAAAAACAACATGCACGACATCGTAGAACCAAGAGCTGAGACGCTGTTCAAAGATTTCTTACTTGTAGATTCTAATCGTAATATTCGAAGACGCATAATTCGAATAGAATTCATCTTCCCGCTTGAGAAATCCAACAAAATCACTACGCTCATATCTTTCGTACCTTCTGACCTTTCCATGTTAGCGACTTTTGACCTGTTGCAATAATTTTTCTTTTCACATTCCTCTCAATACGGCGTATCAACAAGACTATCCACTACTCGTTGAATATCATGCAAAATCACACGGTTGAAAACGTCGGGGGGTTTTTTTTTCAGAAAAAGGTACAGTTGTGAAGAACAGTCCTATACAACCCGATCAATTTTGTACGTTTTATTCCTTCAATTACTGGTTCACAAACTGCAGTCTTCATTCTTTCAATCAGTTCCAATCAATCAATATTCCTATTATCTCTAATTAATTAGTAAATTACTCATTCACGCATGGAGATAAATTTTTGTTCCATGGGTGCAAGGTACAAAATACTTATTCTGCAGAAAGTGAGCGCTGGTATGATAACCAATTGGTGGTTCGCTAGTTTGCAGTGGTTGTACCGACGCAGTGGCTGCGTTTCTCTGACAGGTGTTGTCACTAGTTGTCAGTCTGACATCCTTCTACCACGTGTTATCGACCGAGACTAAAATAAACAACAAAGCAGGATGCATCAGATACATTGACTATGTAACAATAATGTAGATATGGAAGATCACAATAATGCATAAAATAGTTATTCGGTGTGTAGTTTCATGGTATGGTACTTCTGAGTCTTATTGCAGGTTCTGTAAAACCCAGTCATTACTAGTATTTACCTACCTATCGGTAGTGGGAATGAATTCGACACAGTTTTCAAATTTACTGTGATCATCGGTTGACGGTCCTCAACCCCGAAGAAACTTAGTACCTACAAGTTCCACCAGGTGGCAGGTGCTGTCGGATCAGTAGCAGACTGCGGCTAGCTTCAAGCTTGACGCTATGACATAGATCGTGTAACATATAGAGATTCAGAGGTAAAAATTAGAGATCCCAATCTTATAAAGTTTGGATAGATAAAATCTAGACTAGTTTGTAGGTCAGTATCGCAAATATTTAGTCTAAATTGATAGCTGGATATTTCAGGCATTTTGATAAATATGTTCTTCGGAAAGTTTTGCGCAGATGCTATTTACATAGAATTTGTCGGATTTTATGGAACCTTGTCATGTATCAATAAGTAATGGTGTAGAATAGGCCTATAAATGTACGTGATACATGTGTATATTTTTAATATAAATACAGTATCGCGTTACCGGACATTTATCAGAGTTGAGATAATCACGATCGTGACACTTTCACGATGTCTAATAAATGTATGCTTATGCACACATTCATTAATTAGGCATTAATTGAATAATAACGCATTATCAGACTATAAATTAAACTTTATTGACACGCAGTATTGCTCCGTAATATCCTCATCGTTGTCGCAATGTTTGCATTCGTGTTATAACCTAATTACCCTGGTTAATTAATTAGCTTTGAAGAAGTATGTGCGTACTTTTAATCTGCAGGTGTAATTAGTATAAGAGTGATTTATTCATTCAAATAACGAATGAATAGCGGTTCATTACATTCAGACGACTCTAATCATTATTTTTCATTCTCCTGCAGTGAATTATACATTATATACACGTGTCTCGACTAACTTAGAAATTGAACATAGAATTTAATATTATGAGTTATTTCGACTATGTAAATACATGACAAAATATAATTTCGGAATGGCTATACATCGATGAGGAAAGTTTTGCGGCTTATATGCGCGAGCATAAAATTCTACAGTTATTCGTAATTTAAAATCAAAAAGTACGCCACTGTTTACCGGGCATTATATATTTGCATTATTTGGTTAAATTCATTATGTAATTAAGTAATCCGTGTGTTCCACAAGCCTGCATTGTTGCAATGGAGATGAAAAAGTTATTCTGCCGGAATAATAACTTAAATTTCCTATTATCGCGCCCCTAGATATTCTCCGAGAGAATTCTTCAGCGCACTCTGTGATCACGTGTCTTGAATATCACACGGATGAAACAGTAAAGTATAACGTTCGACAACTTGTCGTTTTCGGTTAACGTTCGAACAGCAGTTTCCTAATTTCCGGGAAAGCTTTCGTTAGGCACGGGTTTCAGAGAAATTGATTTTCCAAAACACTGCCCAGCGTAATTAACCCCAGGCTGATCTCTACTCGGCTTAGCCATCGGACAGGCCGAGGAAGGAAATCCAGAAGGTATTGCTTCTGGCATAGGAATTTCCTCCCTGAATTATGAATGGCTTAATTGATCCTGTCGCGAAATCAACGGAGAAACACGCCGACTGAGAATATCGTCAACAGCAATGTCAAACGTAACCTCACTGCCGCCATCTCAGCCGAATCAAAGCCGTAGTTCTGTTTGTTATTCCTTTTAATAGATAACATATTATATGTATGTATGTACAATACATGATAGAGACGATCGAGACCATCAGTTCTTCCGAAAAGCATACTATACCTGACAACAATCTCACGGATCTCACGTATAATATTCTCGTTTTCCTACCACAAAATGGCGCCCGGTCCTTCTCACTAGGATTTGTCACCCCTAAACTAGGGTTTGTGATTTATTCAAGGGTGTTGAACACGCTGCGATGTAATACAATAACGTCAACATGATTGGAATCGGTATTAATTCGCCCGACGTAAGTCAACCATTTGCATAGATTGCTGACGGAAATCCCCATAATTTTAACACGTTAAGTTTAAGGCAGACGGCCGCGTTTCCTTCCTGTGATCGATTGTCATACAGTAGTTACACAATTGTCTCATCTAATCGTACGCGTGCAGATTAGAACAATGAACCAATTAGAATATAGGGAAGGATACTTTCCTTAATATGATAAGAAGACATTCATTCATTGAGTCATACAAATTATTGTATTCGTAGGCTGCAAAAATCTTCCAATATTTGACTCTATAACGTCGTGATATTAATTATGATCAAGAAATGAAACATCGCATTAACTGTTTACAAAAAAGAAGGTCCGTTTCAATGATTTTGTAAAAAATAGTCGTCTGAGTAAAATTGAGCAATCGTAGACGAAAAGTGAACGAATCTATCAGATTTTTTAAAATAATTTCGAAGCGATTTAAGATTTTGAATCAAAGCTTGGATATCCAAGCTTTTCTTTGGTCACTGACGAATGCAATTATTTCATAAATATTTAATGTTTCAAATTTTGCCCAACCAATCGTTTCAAGTCGCCATTTTGCATTTTGACCGCTAAATTATTCACGGAAAATTATATAGTATAATGTACATCGACGACTGCATTATGTCTGATGCGGAGCCGATTTACTACTCTTGGTTCAGTTAACCCTGCAGTGTAAATCGATAGTTGTATGGGTTTTTTGGTCCTTTTTTGTTGCCATTTTTATGTCTCAATAAACAGGTTTACGACCTGCCTCATGCGCAACTACCCATCTGCAAGTTCTGAACCACAATGTGTATCGTGCTGCACTTTATTGCGTGATTTTCATGTCAACTTTAATACTTGTGCACGGAAATTGTGATTTCCTAGCCCGTGCCGAGAAAACTAGCTGTCCAATGCCTTATAATGTATGTAGATATCTTTTACTCTGCATGTATTCATAAAATAATAATGTTCGTGCGAATTATTTTTTTGCAAATCAGTTATTTCTTATAGATGACGTTCAGTAGTTTGTTGCGATCTTCTATGAACTTGGAAGTCCCTGGAAATTTTCTAGAACGCAAATGAAAACATTTGAAAACTTTATGATGAGATTTGTAAATCGGTAGTAATCAAGCTAAATAAATTTTAAGGACTTGAAATGTTAAATTGGAGTTCCATTTAAGGGCTATTCGCATTTCTCCGTATCTCCATTTCCCATTCCATGCCATGTCCGCCTCTTTTTCCGGCCGGAAACGCATCGCGGCGATGCCTCTTCCTCAGCGGTTAGCGCGTAGTCCAGTAAATGGGTAACTGACCCGGCGCGTGCGAACGGTCGTTGAACGAACCATTCAAATTGGGGAATCCCCGAACACGCAGCGGAGCACTTAACGAAGCTATTTAGCGCGCGATTGGGCGGCGCGCGCAGTTCTAATTAATTTTATTTCGTGACCGCAAAGCGTCATGCCTCGAGTAATGCCCGCCACTTTGCAGGTTATAATCCCATGACATCTACCAACTGCATTTTAATACTTCCGCTTTTTTCCCACGCTAGAGGTGTGGAACATTCGTTGCAGGAAAAATTTCGTTTGGTATATTTACTGCAGAAAATTTCAGTGAAACCGTATCGGTATAAACCCTTATGTAAACAGAACGCAAGGTATATAGGATGTTTCAAGTAAACGCCACAGTATGTTGGGTTACCTACCACTGAGGGGAACAAATATCGGTACGAGTTAAGTATCGGTAAGTAGCGCGTTTAAAGTCCTCGCGAGTAAGCTGGAACTGTCCGTGTTGCCAAGTTGTGTTGATTAAGCTAAGCAGTTGTTTCGTTGTTTATAACCGATGTCATCCAGCTGAAGCATTCAGTAATCGCGTCCCGGAGTCACTTCAAAACGACTATAAGATTTGACTTGAGTAAAGCGATTATGATTCGGTAGATCTGTTTTACCGACATTTGTTCCCCTCAGTGGTAGGCAACCCAAAAAAACTTCGGCGTTTACTTGAAAACATCCTGTATATCATTATATTATATTATACTACCGGGGTGCGACAAAGCTACTAAAAGTTTTGCGATTTTGTTCGGCGAAAGGCGTTGGTTATCGTCTATTCACTGATTCCGTGTCCAACTATCGCCGTTTCCTGCGCACATAGCCGCGAATTTAACGAAAGGTAAACATCTGATCCGCCAGACGAATTCCCCCAAATGCCTCGATTTGGTCGGGGCGATATAGCCACTTAGCGGGTTTACGGTTTAATTTCTTTCCCGGCAATGAAAATTCCCCGGTTAACGGCCCTGTGGATTCTCCTCGTCGCTTCTCGGGTGGCTTGCTTCATGCGGTAGGATCTATCAAGTTTGCAAAGTAACGCGTGTGCCGTAGGCCATTATATACTTGAAATAACAGAGGTTGATCTTTCAGCGTCTTCAAAAGTTAATTAAAGTTGGTATTCAAGTGCCTGCAGATAAGCGTTACTCTGCGTGGCGCACATATCACACCATGGCGCGAGGCTCCTTCTGGAGCAGCCATGTATAAGCCTTGGGACGTCCAGGTTATTGAAATTTGAAACGTAAATTGTACGTCTGTATAAGTCTACCAGTAACTTACCCACCCGTATCATCAACCGAGCTGTCGAGTCGTTACGTGAATTATCTCAGCCTTTCATCTCGCCTAAACTTTCGCCCACTTCATACATCCAAAGCCTTCATATTTGCGTGATGATAACTTCTCAAGTATCTCCTTGCTTTGCAAAAGAAATTTAACGAGAAGCCCACCTTATTCCTTCAATTTTGAATAATTGTTATTATACGACGATCCGAAGCATAAGAGTGATTATTCACGTTAACAAACGCGCGTTTTCTGGATGCTCAACGTGAGGTCAAGGTGTGCTCTAAACGGTGATGCGCGGTAGCAAAGTCACGTGATCCCCGCATGACGTCACGATAGAAATCCATTTCTGTCGTATAAAAAGTACAACATAACCGTTGCAACCAGTTATTTAACATTTGAGAATTATTCCCCCATCAAATATGATTCGGTGGACGTAAGAATGAATGGCTGTTTTATAATTTTTTAAAATGATGCTCGGTATGACGTCATGTGTGGGCACGTTCTCATTGGCCGAAGCGGCAGTGATGCGCAAGAACACACCTGATATGCTCCACTCTGAGCAATTCCGTTTTCCATTTGTTACCGTATAACGTGACTGATGCGAAACTCGGAGCTGCTCAGAGTGGACTTGTACCCTAAATTGCCTATAATTAGGGGTCCCCGTTGCACTTCCACGAAAATGCTTGATACACACTGAAACAGAAATTCAGCATGGACAACTATAGACAAAAAAAAGTCTGATGTCAGTCTAACACTATGTGATGGTCAAGTTTCAAAGGAACCATATAAATGGTTCTATAGTAGTCTGCACTAGCAAAATTTTGATCAATTTTAACTCGACCAATTTTTTTAGAGTACAATCTTTTATAGGTACCCATAACTTATAGACGATTTCAGATCAGGGTAAAGAGTGTAATATAGTACTCACGTTCGCCAGAACTCGGCTAATTTTAGGATGAAGATCGGAGGGTATATTTCTGCTTGATGTACTTCCTACTTCTGGCATTTCAGGCATCCGCATGGACCACGTATTACCGGCTTCCTCAAAGCGCTGCATAAATGGCTTCATCGCCGGAGGGCTTGTTTTTGAACTGGTGCACTTGGCCAGAGTCATTTCCTTCCTTCGGCGTCCGAGATTCCTCGTTGCTTGCCCAAGTCTCTTACTGAGTAACGGTCCGGGTCGCCATAGATCGAGAGTGCGGGTCTGCAACTCTGGCGACAGTCCAAATGAAACTACATTTTTATCCTCCGATTATTCTCAAGCCACTTCATCCACGGCTGTAGTAACGTATTTATGAACGTTTCGACCGTTCGAATGCATACCGTAACACCTTACGCTTTAAAAGCCGCGAATCCTTGGAAAGTTGGGAATCCAAGAGATTTCGCGAATTGAGTTTTATTAATATAGGTACAGACACCAAGGATCGGAGTTGACGCTCTTCCGCATCTCGCATTTTTCCTGATTGCCAGACTGGATTTTTCTCCCTGATTTGCTCGACGGAACAGAAAATAAGTTACTCGCATTCTTCGGGTATCCACGAGCCAAAGTTTACTGTTAATGCTGCTACGTCAATGAGCTCGATGGGTTTTGATGGAATTTGTTAGCCCTGCGGTGTAAAATATCAGAAAAGCCCGACGTTATACCGGCATTAAATTTCTGAAAAACCGACAACTTTTTTGCAACTTTTTCTAAGAGAGATCTTTATACACAGCTCTTGAAAGTAATTTTGCATGATAAAAACAAGTCTCTAAACAAGAATTTATTCCTGTAGCCTGAAGCTGCTGCTGATGCTGCTGCTGCTGTTTCTGCTTCTTGTTCTACGTCTTCTTTTTATACTTCTTTTTATCATTATCATTATTATTATTCTTTTTCTAAGTTAATTTCTGCTCCAATCAAGCCGGCAACACCTCGCAAAGCCAGATACCTTGCGGCTGTTATACTGAAACGCTAATTGCAAGTGTTGTTGCCATTTTCTATCAGTACGTGTGTAACATGGATACAAGTATAAAGCTTAGCTCAGTTTCTGGTTGGTCTCACTTAACTCGGTGCAAAGAAACTTCATGTGACTTCCGGCTGATGGGAATAGGCGGAAGTTCATCAGTCGGTTGCCTCCTGGCATACGTATTAAAGCTGAGCGCACGTTTTTACTTTGTATAACTTATATCATGGTTCAGATGTAAGAAAAGTATTGGTTTCCGTTGAAATTTACTTCCTCCAATTACGACGAATCCTTACGTTTTCAAGCCACTGTAAGAGTATGTGTCGGAAAATAGGTTCTTTGAAAACTAATCGAAATTTCAATTTTCGACAAGCTAACGAACAAAATACGAATTTCAGAAGTTCGTGGAAGATTTTATTATACATATTCAGATGACGATGGGGATAAAAAATGATCATATACAGTTTATTCTACTTTTCCCTGTACGTGATCTTACAATTAGTGTATTGCAATTTCACAGTTATCCGAATCACGATCGACGGTAATTCCCAAAATCGAATTGATCACCATTATCCATTGCAACAATAATCCCACCGCCGGTATCGAAATAAATGACAGTTGCAAATTTCCACATTAACTTGGCAGGCTGCGTCCAACAGGTAAAGATGCAGGGTCACCGGTTACGAGAGAAGAAAGTGTGAAACGAAGGCGTTGCCCCGTCTGCACCTCGGAGTAAATAATGCGGGCTTGAAAGTGGATTAAGAGAGTTATTGTATTGGGCTTGGAGGCAATTTCGGACCTGAGCTCCACCCGGTGGAGGGTGATGCGACCCTGCAGGGATGCTGGGTTATTCGGACGTAGCTGTACGCCCTCCACCCTCGATGACGTTCGACCGGTCCGTTTGGCCTGTCGTCATGTCGTCAGGGGATGAAAACAGCGGAGCCTTCCACCCTTAGGCCTTTCGCACGTGACACGGTCACGTGGTCAGAGAGGGGGTGGTGGTAGGGAGGTGGGGGAGAGCCGGTACCTCCTGCGGTTGACACCCTCCGAATAATTTCTCCTTGAATTTCCACGCGAGTATTATACGTAAGCGGATGTTAATTGCAAAAACAAAGCGGCGTTGTTTTGCTTAAACCGCAAAACCACCCCTTTCCGTACGCCCGAAGGAATCAGACCGGAGAAATGCGGCTGTTTGGATATCCACCCCTTGTTTTTATGATACGCCCGAGTGTAACGCGCGCACATATATCCACAAATTTACTTCACGTAACGGGTGAAGCGTTAATTGTTATGCTTGCGATTCATTGAGGACGAAATTTTATTCATCATATAATGGTTAATGGACGATTATATAGTGAAATTGTTATCGCGTCGGTGCAATAACGGGTGTTATAAGGTTGTTCGAATTACTGGAAAGCGAGGGGCTGTTCAATTCTTGAATATCGCAAAGGACCTTGTGTCAAGCGACTTCTGAGAAATTGGTTAGGACTTACTTGAAATCGTTCGAGTTCCAAGCAACAATCAGTTGTAGTACGAACGGATTGGAAATCTTTTGAAATCACGGTAATAGTTGCTCGAAATCAATGGATATCTTAGAAATTAAAATCATCTGTAATCGGTTGAAATCATTGAAACGTTTTAAACGCTCCTCACTTGATCTGTAAGTGAATAGCCTATCGCAAAAAATTGTCACAGTACAAGCAGCACACCTGCAATTAGTGTGATTATATAGTTATCGATCTAGAATATAGAATCTCGAGAAGAAATTTTCAGTGAATAGGTATTAGAAAACAATGTCGCGGATTTTAAAACCAAAAATATTTCTGGCACTCCATCTTTGCATATTTATATAAAAGTTTCAATTTGACCCCAGCGTTTTGTTATCACAACTGCTGCCGTAGCGAAATCATCATCCGCATCTACACTGAAAACGCAAAGCTTTTGTACGAGTTTATTACGTCAGGAATATTGAGTTCTCCTCTGTTTTCTTCGGCGCATTTTTTTTTCACTTCTGCAAAACAGCTATTTCGTAAGGAATGTCTATCTTGATTTTCACCTTTTTTCCCCTACACATTTTCAACGGTATTCAATTTCTGACGCTGGGCATGCTCTCAGTCTCCTTTCTTGGCGTTGGATCATGTATACGTATATATGTATATATGAGTAGGCACTGAGGGAAACTCGGCAATCTCCAACTTCAAAAGGCGTGACTAACGGAGGGTTAACCGTGAAAATGCTGTTCTGTCACAGGTCGTTAAATTTGTCTTGACGGAAGCCAAAAATTGCGGTGTAAAAAAGAAAAAAAAAAGGGGAAAAAGTAAGAAAAAAACACGCACAAGGCATATTCCCGTTTAAAGAAATATTTCCAACTTTTGAACCACATCAAACGTTCTCTTTGCGCGATCAAACTCAGCCTCCACCTTTGTACAATGTAAAAGTAAAAAAAAATGACGATATTGGGAATAGAAAATTTTTCTAAATTTCGATCCCAAGAAGTTGTAAGGCACACAACAGAACTTATTGATGCATGTCCGGTGTCATTTCACGTGGAAAATTTAATTCATTCAGACTCCCCGATCTTTTATTTCATCATTTTATTCGCAGAATTCGATATTCGAGTAGCATTACATTTTTACACATATATTTGAAAAGACACAGCATTGCCGTCAAAGTGTGAATCGAAATTTCATTGACCATATTATCAAAGGACGCGTCTCGTACCGCAGGATCCTTCGAACCGAGAACTATTCCTGGGCAGGAATACGTGACAATTTCTAAATTGCGTCAATGTTCGGTAAAAGTATGTATATAGATATGAAACTTTGACGTCGATCGAATTCCGCATTGACTTTGGTCCGGTGAAAAATGGGAGAAGAAAGAATTGTAAAAAAAAAAACAAAAAAAAAACAGAACAATGAAAATGAAACAAAAAGGCTCGCAGATACTATTTTTTTGTCACCCTAGATGAATGTTAGGATTAACCGTATAAAAAAAAAGTTCGTTGAACTCTTACCGCGTTTATATAACCAATTCAGAGAACGTGTTCAGAGCATTTCTCTTCATTTTGACAGATGGAAGGAGGAAAGAAAATGAAAATAAAACACCCCGTGGCCCCGTAGCTGGTCCTGTTTGCGTATGGGAGGTGCGTATTTATCTACATATCCTGTATGTACGGTTCTATCTACCTTCCCGGGTTCCGATATGTACGTATCTACGGTACATAGAGTGCGGGTATGTGTGTAACATGTATAAAGCCCCGGGTGGTATGTGCTGTATAGTGCGAGAGATTAAGGGGCGGCAGGAGGCGGTCGCACATATCGCTGTAGCGTGTATGAATTATGGTCACACAGGTAGAATCACGACTCGCGGGAATATTGTGCAGGGGGTGTTCCGTCTCGAAAACGCGTTACTACGTCCCGCGGTGTATTCTGGGTATGTACGACCCGACCGGCATGTGTCTTATACCCCTTATACCCGAAACCCAAAACCTGCAGCGCCCCCTTCGCATCGTGTATCGCTGTACCGCGTAATTTAATTTAACCTTGTTACGTGAGCATGTTCCGAATCCCGGAAATTCCCGCCCCCTGAACGATCCTCGAAACGCGCTGCTAACGAGCAAAACGTTTCTTTCAATCATCTGCACTCCCGTTATTATACGTGTATACTATACAGGTATAATATCTCAAAAGAGGCGGATCCTTCGTTATAACCTAGAAGCTGTTGTATGTACTTCGAGAAAATTACTTCGTTTCAATTACCGACATCAATTTTCTACAACGCTCAACCGATAAGTTCGTTGCGAAAAAATTCAAAGCTCGTTCCGGCTCTTCTTATTCTTCGTTCTTTGTTTTTTTAAACAGTTAGCGTTCCTGTTTGCAGTAACAGGAGAGACGAGATATTTTTACAAGTTTATGGATCGATACAACATATTTTGGTCGGCTTTTAGAGCGGATTTAATTTCGACTAGAATATGAAATATTCCAGGAATCAAAAATTTTCTGAAAGTATTATATTATGTATTGTATAATATAATTGGATATAGAATACGCATTATATCGGTTTAATTATAATCCCATTTCACCACGCTCTTGCAACTTCGGGATACACTACGAAATGTCTACTTTTTGACAAAAAAAAAAAAAATAAACAAAAAATAAACAACTTATTCTTTAGTCACGCATGACTGAAAATGTTGAAAAAACGCGTGCTATCGGCAGGTTCTGAGGCTCTACTGCAAAATAAATTTCACGTTTGGGATGTTCAGATTTTTATACACAAAAAACACATTAAATGATAATACGTCCAAATTTGTCGCAAGACGATATTTTTACTCCAAGAAATTACCTTGTAAAACATGATGTTTGTGTTCACTAGCATTATCAATTAACAGTACAGACATAGTATATATTGCGAGGAATTTACGGCGAGGTTGTAAAAGACCGGTGATCGGTCAAAGTGGAATTCGAAATTCGGTTTCTCGTATCCGTGAATATAATTCCTGAGAAAAACTGCGTTTAAAGTTTGTTGAAAAAAGATATAGGAGACTAGCCGGGAAACTGGAAAAGTTTCGATTGAACGCGCACGCCACGTCACGCGGAGCTGCAGTAGCAGCAGCAGAAGCGGCAGGTATGTGGCGGGTAGAACGTAGCCGGGGAATCCCCGCTGCGTCAATGGGCGATATTATGACGATGCGGTGCGAGAGGAACGCGGCGCGTGCAGAGGAGGCGCAGCTTTAACTGTGAAGGGGATTCCCCGGTAGCCAGAACTCGGCACGGCGGTAGCGTCCCGCGGCGAGATGGATAACCGATATTAAATAGTGTTTAATTTATGAGGGATGGTTTATGGTTATATCGACAGGATCCGTGCTTTACGGGCTTGCACCTGGGATGTAGATTGCCCGGGGTGTATTCCCCGCGTCTTGTCGTCCGTTCGATAGGAGGATTGAGTTATTATCATCGGAACGGGAGCGCGAGCTCCGCCATCTTGCGGTGGAAAATGCGTAAATCCTAACCTAGCCGTTATTTAATTTCGAAGCTTGTTTTTCGCCGGAATTTTCGTTGCGTATTAACTTGTTGCGAGACAGCGAAGGTCTGACGGCTTGCACGAAGTGTACCGAGTCTCGATAGTCGGGAAATTTTCCCTAAACTGATCTACCGTTGACAATATGGCGGACGTAAGAGCAGCTCGTTTGTTTTAAGGCTTTTTAATTCACCGACTGTATCGCTTTTGGACCGTCCTTTAATTTTGAATTTCTTCTGGCAGTCTCTGGCAGTTCAATTTACTTTTGAGGCGAGCCCAGGCTCATGAAGGACAACAAAAATTTAGATTAATTTCGAGTGCCTTGAATTCCGGAGATTCGCGGATGAGCGCCGAGACACCGAGATCGGCAATTACAATGTTCTTGTCCTTGTGATCTTCCGGTGGTTTATTGTCGTATACGCCACCTTGGGCTGTGTACCGAGCCTCCTTTAATCGCGTGTTTCTCCTTCTCGAATGTTGCAGGTACCCACCTTTAGAAAATTGTTTCTATCGTCGTGGTTTCCGCCTCCCTTTGCACCGTTCCGGAAACGATTCGGGGAAAGGACTGAATTTAATAAGTACGACAGGTTTATGCCCTCTTAAACCTGAAGATTTACTCGCCTCTCCTGACAGGATGTTATTGAGATTCGGGGGAGCGTTTTGGCACCGACATTTCCCACTGTATATACCGTATTATATAACCAATAAAATTTACCTCCCCTTTCTTTTCCGATACCTCAAATGATCCATTTCGCGTTATTCGTTCTGTTATTTCTCGACCATTCGCGATGTAACAGAAGAAATTGACAAAGTTTTCAATATTCTATACGAAATATTTAATCAAGTTTCAAGTGTAATTAAATTTCTGCGTCGAAAATTGCGCGCTTCTTAACGGCTTAAAATTTTCACCGTACCTACCGCATAATAATCAAGTTTGCTCGCTCGTTTTACTTATCGAGCTTGAATACACTCGCACTGCATCTCCTTGCATCTGGATGGTGTAACCCCGTTACCGTAATGAATGAAAATTTGAATCAGCCTGGTACAAAAAAGATATTACTCCAAGTTATTCCCCATTAATCGAAGGAACGGACCTGATACCGTTCAAAAAACATCTTCGCGGAGATTTCTGCCATCAAACTGGGCCTTCTCTTTTCGGCGAGACAAAGAAAATTCAAAAACTTAAACTTGATTCTCCGTTGGTGGGGAAAAAGAGAAGCGAGGTAGGTTTAACTTCGTTTTGTTGAACTGTTGAGCGCGTGTGGTTCGACGGTGGTTCCTCCACCGCTCGGCCGACGGTGCCAAGGTATCCTTGATTTCCCTGTAGGGCAATAGAAGGATCTGTAACCTCCGTCCTGGCAGGCTTACCTGCTTCCCTCGCCTCGCCGCCCCCTGAAATTCTCGTTACAGGGGCGTCGCGCTGGCTGTCGAGTCCTCAAAAACTACATCATAAGCTGCCTCCTTTCAATTGGACCATGCGCCTGAGGCACTCGACGACTTTTTATACCGATAAACAATTTCGCCGATCGTCTTGATCGCCCATCCTATCCGATGTCAGTCGATTGGGAGCAACCGGTAATGCCGATTGATACGAAACCTTGACGCGGTCACATTTGGGGCTCGAGGGAGTTTGCGACACTCTCTCTACAGTCCCTCCATTCTCTTCACCTCGATTCTCACCGATCTGCAGCATCCGGAATATTTCAGTCCACTTTCGTAAGCTGCATTTTCGGATAGTAGCACTAATGCCGACTAAGACCTCGCAGTTACGGATTTTTTGGAACATCGTTACACGAAAAATAAAATATACACTGAGAAAAAAGGTTTTTTCCATATTATTTCCGTAAGAAACTTCGATCGCGAAGTGGATTATCTTAGAGTTGAGATAAAAATCTGAAGATATTAGGCAATTGTTTTTAAAATGTTTGAAGTTGATTTTAGGGGTGGAGTGGAAAAAATTCGTCAACACGCTAAATGAGGAAAGTCCTAGTGTAATGTGCTGGCGATGTTAAATAGTCGAGTGCAGCAATGTATACGGTTATTATTAGCAGAGATTGAGGATCTTCCCACTGTAGTATATATGTATTTATAGGTACTACAAATGCCTCACTCTGCGTTTCATCGTTTAGTTACAAGTTGTCGTTGTGAGTTGCTCATTAATTTGGCTAATTGGAGAGAAACTCTATGGGTAATTTAGACACGTCTTATTGCTGTAGCGCGAGTTCCACTACCCTCGGCATGAATATATTTCGTAGCTGAAGGTATGTACTGCATATACATATGTATAAAGTACGCTTGCAAAGTCGAATAAGGAGTTTACAGGGGGTACAAATTTCATCCTAACAGCGAAAGTGGGACTTTCGGAGTAAGACATCCAACGATTAGCTGCTCGACTTGCTGCAGGAAACAAAACTTTTGCCTCAGTTTCGCTTGGTAACAGGAAAAACTTTTCATTATATATATCACGCCGTTTTACTCCGGGATTGTTGAAACAAAGGGCGTTGACGGTTGGAGGATAGAACTACAAAAAGAAAGAAAGAAAGAAAGAATAAAAGAATAAAATAAAAAGTCCAGAAAACTGTCGACAGTCAATGTGTGAAAAGTTCACATTGATATGTTGTTCGCATCGCCGGATGTGAAAAAAGTATCATTTCACGATTGAAGCTTTTTTTCGTAATATAACAAGCATCGGAAAGCCTTCTATCTTTTTTTTTCCCTCCTCCCGTTCCACTAATTTAAACTTGTCGCTACGCTAGGCCTTCAGGTCCAGGAAAATTCTACATCGTTTGGTTTGTGCGAATTGAAGAATGGTTGAAAAAGAGAAAAAGGAAGAAAAAAAAGAAATAAATAAGTAAAAAATAAAAATAGGACAGTTTTCGATTTTCACCGCTCTACAAACTGAGCTTAAATACATAATGCAAAGCTCTGCGACTAGCAAACCCCGCGGTTCGAGCTCTTTTATAAACATAAATTAGTTACATCGTAGTTTGAAAGTCAGCTTAAACTTAATGTAATTGTAGTATATACCTCGATATCTTAACTAAACAATCCCCTAAGCCAATAATTAACTTCTGGTAAAGTACACGGGTTCTAAGACCAGGCGTGGAGACGGAAAACGAGAGTACCAACCGATATGTCGATGGTTTGTTTGCCCTTGAAGGATGGGTTATTTATATATTCGGAGACTGGAATCGTTCGCAAAATACCGCGTGGCAGAAAGCCTTCGAGGATCGGCGCGACGATGAATTTATCCCCCAAGGTTGGTTTATTTTCGGGTCTGGAGTCACGAGACAAAATGTAATTAAATGGAAGCCTCAATTCGTGAAAATCCACGCGGAGAGTATGGGTTTCGCGAAGTGAATATAGCTCCTATACATTCGCCAGGGCTTTCTCAAATTCGCGTGTAGGCCCTAATTAGGTGTACGTCTTGGCTCCGCTAGCTGGAAGCTGACTGCCGCGGCCGGGGGATTCCCGCAGTTTATTCCCCTCAACTGCTGGAGGGGTAAGAAGAGGTTGCTTGCGAAACGTTCTATGTAAATAGCAATCTAGTTAGCTGAGGGATCAGCGGAGCCCCTATTCCGGCAAAGGATGAGGGCATGTCGCCTTAAGCCTCGGTCTGATTGATTCTTTTATTTTTCCTCCATTCTAATGGTTCCCGACCCATCTCCATGGTTCCGTTTAGGTTCCTGGTCGACGGTTGTCACTTATGCTGGCTCGTTTAATTTTCAGTAAATCGGAACTGCCGGAAGTACCTACTCGGAGTTCACTGTTAAAGAGAGAGCGAGGGGCGAGGGGGGAGGGAGGAGGTAGAGAGAAATAACTGCTACTGCAAGAGCTGCGGTATACACCAGCGGCAGGAATTGCAGTGAAATAAATAGAGAGACCCTCGTAAAAACATCAACTAATTGCTCGGTGACTGAATACCAACCAACCGCTCCGGTCGCATGGAATAAAACTAAAAGAGTGACGGCGGCGCCTTACCGTGTACATGTGTATACCTGTGCTTCTACCTACTCTAATCCGGCTTGAACCAGCTAACTACAGCTTACCCAGGTTGCGTCGTCGGTAGTAAATGAGTTGACCTCCGGAATCCACTTTGCTATTTGGATCGGTGCGTTTCCTCGGCTGTCCATTACGTCCCGCTTATTGCGCGTGCGCGGTTTTCGACGTCAACTGCATTAAAAAAGCAAAGTTTACCCATCAAGGCACTTCGCTGTTTAGACTCTCGGGGAAAGTATTTAAGCACTGATGGGTGGGGCCGCGAACTTGATAACCATAAAATTGTCCGGGACCACTCGGTCCATTAGTCGCGTCCATTGGGCATAAAGGATACGACAGAACGAAGGTGAAGTTAAGGTGTTTCAGGACCACTCCTCGGAGGTTTACGGCTCAAAGGGGTGCTTTTCTAGGAACAACGCATCCACTCAGCTTCGAAGCTTCTTGCCGAGGGCAAACGTGACTCTTGGCTAGTCTCTGGAACTCCAGCCCTCTCTTATCCTCTACGTCTCTTTCCATTCCTCTCCGCAGCCAACCACTGATGCCATTGCTTTTCCCCGCTGTACCTACCCTGCAGTGCAGGTCCCCCTAAGTGAGATTTTGTTTTATCAACCCAGTCCGCACTCGAAGCTTCTTTTTCATTTTATACCTATGCTTCTTCATATCGCAATCTCGATTCTCACTCTTCTTCTCTTCAGGTTTCTTCTATTATTCGTGAACTTTGCACCTTTGAGCTGTGCGTCGCATTCCTCGTGACTCGAACTCGCGGTGTAACCCGTTGGTTAATATTCGATTTGATGGTTTTCAAACGTTGTTACACGCGCTTTAATCCCTACTGATTAATTGATACACGAGTCCGCAGGGAGAATCGAGTGTCTACGCTGTTATTACATCGTCCTAACGAGGGTGAACCGCTTGCGCGGATGTTCATCGTCTGGAAACAACCGGGTCGAAGAATAGATGAACGATCAGAGCATGAAGGGACGTCTAATGGTGTTTAAATTTCATCAAAACTCACGAGCCAATTTCCTATTCCAAGAATCCATCAAACTTCCCTTCATATATACACGTATAATATACATTATTCTTATATACCCTGCACGCATATAACCGGGAATGTTTAACACCGAAAGCTGTGTGCTCGGGAATTGCGTAAAAAGCAATTAGCGCCTAATTACAGTTATAAAAGTCGTTGGTAAACGAGAAAGTTTTTCTTTTTCCTCTTATTTTTTTCATTTTACCCCGGCTTACCATCCTTCGTAACTCCGTACAATTATATTAACGTCATACAATTTTGTTATGTTCATACAAGCACATGGCTGGAAAATTGTGTCCTAATTGCAACGTTGCATTTGTACACATAATCATCTTATCCTCGAGGAACTCGAACTCTTTGCCTTTTTCCTCCTTCGCTCGACGTTGTACGAATCATCTGTAAAACGACGTTTCGCAAGTAGACCAGGCCGCAGGATTCTCTTCGTTAAACTATCTCCAGACAATTTCCGCGTGTACCTACTCAAAGGTTACTCTTGTAGGTACAGCGGTACAAGCTTTCTCAAAGAGAACTACTAAACGATAGCAAGTGTACACTGGCCCGTTGTGTGCAGGAGACTTTAGAATTTTGTGGTAAATTAGCCGAGTAGTTTAAGGATCCGGGAACACCTACCGCCAAGTTCCTGGTGAATGCAACTGGCAGCCGGTGACCCAGTTTATCTCGTTCCTAGCCAGAGTCCATAACGAAGGTACCAGCTAACTCGGGACACTGCGCTCTAAGGTTTTCCGTGAAATATACTGGCCTTCCTCTTAAAGACCTTCAGGACGGTTGCAGGAGCTGGGAGCGATCGATGAAAGCGGGCTCACTTTTACCCCTCATAATCGACGGGCTACACTCCGGGAAGAAATGAACGACGACCAGCTCGCCCTCAAAGTTGCGAGACTCGATGCAAATTTGATGGAGACGCTGTTCCCCCTTCTCCGGGGACTCTTTAAGGACTCCGCGAAGCTGTGGCAACGGGAGGCGGATGAAGCATGTGGAAACTATTTCGCGATCAGGGGGAACAAGTAGATCAAAGGTATCGATCAACTTCTCCAACATGCCGCACGGAGCGTCATGTTTAATTTCGACACTTGGAACAGCGAGACAGATGTCTCAGCCGTTTTCTTCTTCATATTCCCAAGTCTCGGGAGGTTGGTGGATTTGGATCTCTGATCTGTCCACCCAAAGCATTCCATCGAGTCGAGTGCTATAGATCATTGGCTATTTCACCCGAGCGATTCTCACCAGTCATTGACTCTTCTTCTTCGCTCAGCATCCTTTACCTACTCTTCTGCTAAACCTTTTCCCCTCTGTTTTACTCTCGCACACTCTTACCAACGACGCGCTGCGGCGGTCTCGCTTCCTGTGGGCTTAGGATCCGATAGGCTATTACCTTTTTCGGGTATAACACGATTCGGCTTTACCTTCCATTCCGGATATTGCTAGGATCGAACCATTTTCACGGATCGGATTTTTCTTCTAATGTCAGCTGCACGGTTAAATCCCTGTCGCGATAAATGTTCTTTTTCATCGAGACAGCCGAATTGTCTGGAAACCAAAGTAGCGCTCTCGTCGAAATGCCAACTATTGTTTAACTAATCAAAGACCAAGTTCCAACAGAAACTAGTACCACATGGAACTCCCTATATCGCGAATCTATTAGGATCAACAGGATTTGGTAATTATTAAAATTTCAGTTTCGTTTTACTGTTTTCCGATGACTACAAGTCAATTTACAACCAATTTGTACACTGTCGACTGTAAATTGACGACGTCGTAGTTACATTCGTGAGCGTCCAAAGATTGGCGGCAGGTATTCAGCTACCGGTTTCGAATCCAATACGCCTCTTTCAATCACTCTCCGATCAATCGACTTCATCTTCTAGCGGTAACGGTGTAAAAAGGTATGTGATTCGACCGTGCGTTAACTTGGATAATAAACTTGATCGCACGTCCATCGCATCGTTACACCTCGTCCGGAAGAAGAATCTTGCAGGTATAAGTGACCATGTACTAATTTCGAATCCCCACAGCGGTACAGCCTCAAGGGAAGAGGGAATAGACATAGAGAGTGAGTTAGTGGGAGTGGCGGTAGGACAAGATGAAATTTTTCGTGAGAGGGGTTGATCGATCTGTGCTACGCACGTTGTATCCGGGATGAAGTGGTAACTGTTGGTGGCACCTATGGGCGTAAACGAGGATAACGGCGGGAAGGAGCTCGGCATGGGAATGCGAATGGGAGTGGGAATGGGAAAAATAGAAGGAAAAGAAAGGGGAGGAACGGAAGGGTCGAGTAAGATAGAGGAGCTGTGGGAGAGGTCCAGGTGACCCGTGAACGTATCTCGGATGACGGGTGGTGCTTCTCTTATACCTTGAAACGACGGCAGAGTCATTCGGCGGCGCACCGCGACACACAAAAGCTTTCAACTTATCCTTTGATCTCGTCAGTTCTTCCACATGTTATTGCAGCAACACCGTGAGACACGGGGGTGCTAAGAATGGGCGGAAATTCATGGGGTCGGGGTATCGATTGCCAGCTTTCTCCATCCCGTGCGACGTACCGGCAATTGTGGTCTGTTATAACAAGCCGGGAGACGATCGAAGAACGGAAACGATAATTCACGGTTATCTGAGAGAGAGAGAGAGAGAGAGAGAGAGAGAGAGAGAGAGAGAGAGAGAGAAGGTGGATCGTCGGGTGCCTTGTAATTATCGATTCCAAGCCTCACTTCTCTTCGATGATTTGTACGTCGTTCCGTCGCCGAGGGTAAGCTCAACTCGATATTTCCTTACCTTGGGGTACCGATCAAAGAGAGATTTCCGATTATGCTTGAATTGAATTTCGCTCTATCGCCCGCCAAGCGATTCTGCGTCAATTCAGCCCCCCTGCTTTGACAATCGAGCCTGTATACGTACCCTTCGTGCGTTCGAGGACACGCTCCGTCTACTTTCGTACTGCAGTCAAAGGAACCGGATGACGACAACGGCCAATTCCGGTTACATATTCATCCTAAACATCCGGTAGTTTTTTGTCACCACCTCTGCCGACCTCTCGGGTTTCCAATGCTTTTTACAATCGCAAAAGAACCACGAGGACTTCGCAGCTTGTAGTGTATATATCGCGGCACTCAAGTTATTTCCACATCAGGAGCTCGGGACGAAGTGTTTTCTTGGTACTACAGGGATACCCGTTTCCATTCCTCTTGTCCTTGCTCGTTTTTCCACGCTTTAGCAAGCTGAGGAATTTTTTGATCGTTTGGCAAAAATATGCTCAGTGTTATTACACACCCCATGCAGCTTGGATCGTTGAGACACCTTGGTTATATTATTCTTAATTACGGTGGGAATGCCTTGGGAAGATGAAGACGCTCGCCGGGTTCATGAATTACTAATGAACAAAGTCGAGCGAAGGAAAAAGGGTTCGCTCGAGATCTTTGGTCGACGAGTATAAATTGGACGGACGTTTAATTTCGTAATCACACCGCTATGATGTTACTCGTCATCACGGTTCAAAGGGTCGGATTAACAACAGATACGGACGGGCTCGGATGGTCGTTCCAATTTTCACGGTTCGATGCTTTCCGCATTTGGCGAGCTACTTTGGGATATTGATGATCGAGGGCTTGGACATGTGGCGGTAGGAGGAGGACTGGAGATATGCTTCATGGCCAAGAGTCAAAGAGCCAAGAGTCGAGAGGGACAATATTGCGAATATATCTTATGCACGGGCGGTTCTCGAGTCGTTGAAATACGAGAGAGAACTGGAATGACCGAAAAACCCGGCCACTCTTCTACTCGACATTTGAGATGTCGTAGCGTTTTCTCCATTACTCGTGAATTCCGTGCGGTTACATCCAGCGTCGAACGGTCACCAATCCCAATTTTCTTCCGACTTCAAAGTGCGTCCGTACGTATACTCAAAAAAGGCCATCGATATGTTCACCATCACCGTTCCGTACTTAGAACCCGATGATCTTTGAGCTCTCGGAATACTTTTAAAATTATACGCGATTTTAGAAAAAGTTTAAGCTCTCGCAAAAAGTGGTATTTTCACCATCTTGAAAGGTGTTGATTATTTACTAACGTCAAGATACGAGTTATCAGTTCTATGTACAGATTTTAGGGACGCTTTGAAAAAGCTGCCACAAGAAAGAAAAAAATCACAGAATACATTTGGGAAAAATTATGAACATTTTGAACCCGGCCAAAAGTAGTTTCTTCATTTTTCAAAATATTTATCATTTTCTTTCCAGATTCTTCTGAGCGTCCCGAAGGAACTAGTCACTCTTATCTATTGACTGTGATCTCATACTTCTCATATTGTCCCTCTATCTTTTACGTCTCCTCGGGCTTGCACATAGCTGAAAATTTCTCTCAAAATGAGACCTACTCCGAACATCTCCCGTTTTGATTACTTTACTCACTCAAAAACTTGCTCTTTGCAAAGACACCTTACATTCAATTGCATTGACCGAACAATCTTCGAATCCACTTTCTTAAGTAAACTACCTTTCGACAAGCATTAGTAATTATTCAATGTCCTATCGACAGCGTTCAGGTGTGGTTGCTTTGGGCGGGAATGAATCCATTCAATGGTCCATAACGGACCCAACACTAGAACAACAATAAATTTCGTCTCTACTCACGACATTCGGAGAGTCTCAACGCCGAATTCGAAATTTGAATTTCAAATCCAGGGTTCTTTCCCGCTGTTTACGCGGGGAAGTTTCTCCTTTCGTTGTATAGATTCGAATCGATCGATCATTCTTAATTAAAGAAATGAAAAGCAGACAGAATAGGCGTTTCCTCTACTGATTCAAAAGCGGGCTGTTCGGAACGTCGATTTTTGCAGCTACGACTGCAAGACTCGCGCTATGCAAACTATTCAATCGACGTGTCGACAAAGCACATACACACATAATATCTGTGCTTAAGCAGTGTATCAACATATATTCATTCGGACCATGGCGAAACTTTGCTTGCCACCGGTTTACACATGTTCACACTATGCGGGGACACAAGTGACAGTTTCATTTCCCATGTATATTGCCCGCATTCGGAACGGCTGGGTATATATTTATAGAAGTGTTTACACCACCGCAGGTTGGCACGTGTGGATGAGCTTCATGATATATTGACTTTCGTGTGTAATTAAGGACGAAAAGTCAGTCGTCCACTGTTTTTTTTGGAAATATTTTCGCTGCGGATCCCGTTTATGTATTTGGCAATTCGTTTTTATTTTTTCTTTCACGTTCACTTTTCGACCGCGTTTTATCCTACTTATTTACCCTTTACATCGAATGAATTCATTCCTGGTTTATGTCGGCATTCAAGGGTTAATTAAAACGGGGCTTGGGACGATGATAACCTTTATTTAATTCAAACTCGAGAACTGATAAGATTGTTATATATGTACACGAGCTGGGAGACCGGGTATAACAAGGGAACCCTAATTACGGAATTTCAAGTTATTAGACTCGCTGCTAATTTTACGGTCTACACATGCTTTTGAAATTAATTGTAACTGCTAAAATAAAAAAAGAAGATAGCAGAATTACGAGTTTATCCCGTAATATAACCACAGGTGGGATGTTTAAATACGATTATATATATCATATATCATGCATGTTCTTTTGTAAAACGTTTTTTTTTTAAATTTTTATTCCCTTTTTTCTCGCGAGATAAGCGCAGTCATTTTTACCGATAAAAAATAATCACTTCGAACGACGCGCAACAGAGAGTTACGAGCAATTTATATAGCGAAGAAAAATTGTCAATTTTAAATGAACATTAATGTTTCGATAGCGTAAAAAATTTGACAAAGATAATTGATATACATAGAAGCTGTGGAAATCTTCTTAAATGCATTTCTTATAATAATCGAGGGGTTTAAGGAATATTAATGAAGAAAGTTCATTAAGTCTCTGCATATAGACACTTACCTTGTACTCTTCGTTCTACGCAGAGCGCGAAAACTCCAAAGTTTGTACAAACTGTGTGTTATGGATATGTGCATAAGAAAATTTACTCGGTGAGGCAGGGTCAAAACCCGGGCACAGGTGACTGGAAGAAATTCTCCCAGGTACTTTAGAGCCAGGAAATTTTGCCGGCAGTACGCTTAGCGCAGCAAAGTTTTCCGCACATCTCTTTCCCGATCGATTTCCGGCGTCCGTTTTCCGTTTCCCCGCCTTCCGTTATCCCCGACAATGATGAATTTCAGACAGAACGTCCCAAACATTTTCTACCGAGGAAAGACAGGAATCTCCTCTCCTATACTGCAACGTTCACACTTCACGACTGGCATACGAAATTCCGTATTCTTTTAGGGACACGTCTCCCTCCATCCCCCTACTCTCAGCTGCACAGATTGTTTTTTCTTTTTATGCTTCCAAGGTGGAAATGCTCCTGATTTCTTACAACCCCTCGACTTTTTTTTCCTCTCCATGGAATACATGAATTTAGATGACCGGATGTAACGATAACTTTGAGGTTTCATGAGATCGCGGAGCGGAAATGTTCAACGTTGTTTCCTCATTGACGTTGAATAATTTTTACGAAAAAAAAATGGGTCACATTACGGTCAGGTATTTTCGACGAGTACAGTTTCTGTGCTGAACAGTTGATTGGCAATTGGAGAACGCGCGGCAGTCGATGATAATAATTATAATTGGCTTTTCAAACAGCATCAGCAACAGCTGTCGGTAATTATAATACGAGCTGTAAAGAACGGCGCAGGGAAGAATTTCAAAAGTTTTTATCTTTACAATTGAACTTTCGTTTGTAAACCTTGTTTTGAAACAGATTTTTTTTTCCATTACATAAAACGCGACTTTTTGCCCCGAAACAATCGTACAATTAGCTTATTGATCTGCAGGGATGAATCAATCCGGAGTTATTATTTAGGCTCAAATTAAGCTTGTATTTATGAAGCAGAAAGCTTTTGTCCATGTAACTCGATTTTATTTATTCAAGTAAATTTATGTTCAATAATTTACCGTACCACCACCATGGTCGTTTATATTGTTACCCTTATTAATCCAGCGCAAGTTGGAAAGAAGGTTCCGAGAGTCGAAGGACCGACCCTTTGTTACAAACGAATTTTTCATGACTTATTTCCGCCTCGAAATCTTCGTTTATTAAACAATCCAGTTTCCGAAATCCAATCCCATTGGATCCGAAATCCATTGCACTTGAATCACGAGAGGCAATCGTTACGAATTCAGTGACCGGGGTCGAGAAAAGTGAGACTAGTGGTCCCTTTCATCTTTCTTTTCTGTCCTTTCCTTTCCTTTTGTTTTTGCTCTTATCTTTTCTCGGAAGGAAGTAAAAGTTTCGTGACAATAAACTTTTCAGCGCTTCGGCCCAGGGTAATCGCGAAGGGTTTGCTCTCGATGGAAAATTGTCGGTGAAGCGAATGACACGCGAGGACGAGACGAGGGAAGGAGTCGGAGACATTCAATACCTTCCATCCTGGCGAAGGGTTCGAAATCCTTCAGTTTTTTCCTTCTTATCGCATTTGTTTGTTTGTATTTTTTTTTTTTTTTTCTTTCTTATCTCTTCCTCAGCGCGAAACAAAATTCCGCACAAATTACATCCCGCGGGTTGACAGAGAATCGTACAGTTTATTAGATCATCTCGCGCTACCGCTGAGAGCTTTTCGACATTCATCGATTCGTTCAAATTTCTTTCAGCTTTCTTATTCTCCTCCCCCGATATCCGTTACCGTCATTCCGAAGACTGGGCATCCCTTGCTTTCTGCAACCGACGTATCTACTTGTTCAAAACTGAAATTGATAACTAACTAAAAAGTATCAGCTTATCTATGAACTACGAAATGTTCAAGTTTCGGACGTAAATGTGTTCAATAGTTGTTCCGCAAGTCCAACGATCACTTTGATACGTGACTGCACACATCGGATAGGCGTTGAACTGGAAGCTGGAAGACCCGTCGCTGTTTCTCGATTCGTAAGAGTTTTATATTATACGACTATAAGATCCCCGAGGATATACATATACATACATATATATAATACATAGCTTTGGAGAATTGCGAGCGAGGTTAATAACTTGCCGGCAAGCTTGCGACGACTGTTACTTATTACATGTATACTCCGTAGGATATAATGGAGAATGTGTCGTTGATCAGGTAATTATTTTCATTAGTTGGACGGAAGTTGAATCGGAGAATCTTCCGACTCATTTGGACGGGGTGTATCAGCTTCTTTTTAACCGGTATGAGACGGCGGAATTTTTTGACAATTGTTTCCGGTTGATATCGCTGCGGCAGGAACAAGTTTCAGCGAGTAAAAGACGAAGATTAATTGTCCGTCAGTGATGAGGGGTGGAGCTTTTTTTCCGTCCCTTCACCTTTTCATTCGCCTCGTGCCGCATCTTTGATCGTGCGGTATTTCGTCGGGTCTTGTTCCGCGATAATGAACCTCGTAGAAATTAACCACCAGCTGAAAAATCATCGCGCTCGTCGATTAGGTATTAATTGCTTCTCCTCGCTTCGCTTTCCTCCCCGCCGGTTGAAATTTTTTACGCTCGTATTTTCACCCCGCCGTTTATCGCCTTCGTTGGTAATTCTTACGTAGTTATTAAAGATGGATCGGTCCGGGGACCGTTGGAATGAAATCTTGTTAGGGGGAGAGAAGAGGGCGTTAAAAAAAAAAAATTTCCAGCAATGTTGTTCTCACCGATGATAGTAAACACGAATTGAACAACATCCCTGATACGTGTAATAAAAATGATTCTGAGCAAATCCGAATAACAAGGGCGGTGAAAGTCCGTTTATGAAAATTTGCAAATCCGTAGAGTCTATATTATACATGTAACATAGGTAGGTATACAAAGCATGCAGATATGAAAAATACATACACATACATAGAGAGTGAGATAGAGATAGAGAGAGAGAGAGAGCAGAACTCGCTCACGTTAAGGAAATAGAATTTGATTAACACTTCTCCAAGAGGAGGGGGGGGGGGGGGGAGATTCCTCGAGGTGAGTAAAATCGGGGATGAATATTTGCAAGTTTAATTCACCGCTCGTGAAATTGAAGAATTATTTCTACCCGTCGTACGCATTTATATGTACATTACACGTATACGTATACATGTATATGCATATATGTACAAATACGCATATATACAATGAGGGACAAAATTATTCGTAGATAGAGTGTTTGAACATTTTTGTCCTTGCCATAACGGCGACTTGTCTACGCAACATAAGATAACAATTCCGATTCCATATATTTGTTTACGTTAGTGGCCAGGCGTGAAATAACACAGTAAACAATGGAATAAATAAATTAATTTAAACAATTATTCCTTACTTTATTTAAATTTATCCACTGCACGAATACTTTTGTACCTCCTCACTGTACATATATACGGTAGAATGGTCCGTTGTCTGCTATAGTTTAATGCGCATGCACTAAAATCCGAGAGCAGTTGTCAGCCAGGGTGACCAACCGTCATGAGCGTGATTTCGAAAATTTTTACAGTTGTCGCTGGCAGTTGTTTTCAACACCGAAGGCTACAACAATTTTTTAGGTTACGTATACTTGGGGACAATGAATCTGAGAAGGCTAATTTTTTACACTAGACAGTTATGTTGGAAACACAGAGAAACCTACAGCGCCATAGTCGCCCGAGGGCGAAACAAACTCAGTCTCAATAAACGTAACATAACCCATGACCGTCGAATCTAACCTTAGAAAAAAGGTAAAAAAAAAAAAAACTTAGCTATCCCTACCCGCGGACTGGAATGAAAAATTAACGCTCTCTGTTTAACGAGGCACTCCGACCGGAAGAGCGATGATTTTAATTGATAAATAATTGAGTGCCTCCCCCCTCCCTCCGATCAGGGTGAAAGAATTTTCCGAGGCCGGTAGGTATACTACCCCAAAAAGGACTTTATATACGAAGCGTCGAGTAAAGACGGTACGTGACGGTCCGGAAAGAGGGGATGAGGTTACCTGGGAGAGTACATCAATCCTTCGCCGGGACGACGGCATCACGTAGTTGGAGTTATTCACTCTCTGTTCTGTTCCACCTCTCTCATCCTCATCCTGCGCAGGTCCTCTTTCTCCACCCGGGTTTAACGCCGGCATATATCCCCGAATATCCTGCAGCAACAACGCCATCTTGGCATCCCCAGCGTATTACGGAACGTGTGGAGGAAAACTTAGAGAAACGTTAACACGCGCCTGGTTGCGAAAAATTTCATCATCCCATCGGAGAACCTTTGACCTCTTAGCCGGTGACTCGAGTTCCAGACATCCAGCTTGCTGGGTGTATAAGGTATACACCTCCAGGCCCGAAACGCCATGCTCGTGATAGATGGCATCTTCGAGACGAATAGCATCTCATGCGATCCGGGCCATCCCCTGGGGGCATCTCACCAACAAACCCCGCATGATTGTAGAGCACTGCACCGTTCCGAACAACTTTCTTAGTCTTATTTAACACGGAATGGTATTTACACTATCCACCGATCAAAGGGAACTTTTCATGATTACGTATAAGCCACGGGTTTGTTTTCAGTTTAAATTTTACTGTATATTATAACTGCAACCAGGCAGGTTACACAAACTGAAATTGTCAATCCGAAGATGTGTTCTTGAATATTCTTCACGTCATATTAATGATGGAGCAAAGAAGGTTTGAATCAAAGGAACGTCTTTGGTTACGTTTCAAGTATGGCGACTAAACCATTGAATGAACAACCACCGGTATATATTAAATAAATTACGAAAAATTATAGCTATACATCATGATTTTAACACTGTTGTTCATTCGCTGGTCGCAGTTCGGTAATGGTGTATTTTTTCTTGCGAAACTTGTAATCCAGATGCATTTGGAGACGAGTGAGCGACCATCGTTATTAAATACGTGAAAGAAGTCGGAGATAACTCGGTACGTGGAAAATTAAACGACCGAGGTCGACTGTGACAGAAGCAACAAGGTTCATTGAAAGATAGCTGAAGACTGTGAGGGTACATAAGATATGACGGCCCTTTTATAAGGTCATCCAAGGAAGAACTTTTGTGAAGATATAATTAGCTGCTTTACGGGAGATAAAAGGAGAGTGTAGTAAGAGATTCCCTAGGGAAAGTCTACAGCTGCGGAATGGAGCAGCGCGCTTTTCCCTTGCACGAACGTAACTCGAGGACGAAAATTCTAATACCCTAAACTGCATCCCTCTGGAAAAGTTTTAACGAGCTATTCACGTGGATGAATTTCAGGTTTTGCCCGCGTTTTGAGAGCGAGTAAACAGTACCGGAGCGCAGATATGCAGGTTTGTACTACTTTGATATTAGGCGGAGGGAAATAATTACACCTTTCCACAGCATTCGTGGTGCCGCACGTATACCTGTATATGTTATGTATAACACACCTGTATACGATCGCACTCATCCTGATGTTTGACACGGCGGTGCGAACGAAAGAGAGACTATGGCTGGAATGGGGAAGCCGGGGAGATTTACGCCCAGGATGTGACTGGAATATGACATCGCTGACAAAGCAGTTACTTCCATGATGAAGTTCCTCACTTTGTTCTCCCTCAATGAAATTAAAACGGTTTAAAATTAGTAGTCAAACTCTATAGCCTCTGGCATAATCGCTTGAGAAGGTTGCTTTACCCAAAAATCTACGCTTTTCACTAAATTTTATCACGAGACAATCGTGCATTGAGTATTCATCGAATAACTATATTCACAAGCTACGGAGATCTGTTTGAAGATACAAAAATACTGGACATACTGGGATTATAAAAAAAGCTTACTTAGATGTTGATGCTCGATTGAGAATCTCTTAAAAATTGCTTAAAATATCTACTGAATTTGAACGATTTCACTCTAAGATAGATCATTTTGTCCAGAAGACTATTTTTCACAAACTTATTGGAAGAGATTTTCTTCTTTTTTTTTTATTAGTCAATTTACATTACCGATTTATGCCGAATCAACCTCCTTAATTCCGGAATTATGAAATACTCACAGTTGTTACTGAGAACGAAAATAGAGGGCGCAGCTTAGCAATATGGCGGCGACAATTGGGCTATGAGTAAATAGTATTTCGTTAATTACACGAACGTGAAAGCAAAGAAAACTCAGTGCAAGTTGTGAAGCTTTAGTTATTTTACAAGTAATGGATATACCGCGAAAAATACGACTAAAAAAGTCTTTTAAAATTAAATATGGCTCACTCAGAGTAAAGCATTACTTTTCCACCAGATGACGCAGCAACACGTTTTCGCTCCCAATACCTAGAGATGAACATAATTGGCGGTGGAATTTACAGACTATGCAACGGCTGCTCGTTTAGTTATACTTCGAGAAGACACCTGCGAATGTTAAATGTCTCTCTTCCGACATTTTCGAGAATCAGGGCGCCCCGAGTGGCTGATGGATGGACGCACTGTATCCGGAGGCATCCCACCCACAACGCGTATAGTAGGCATAGTCCGCGTGATGCAGGCGGAGCAGATCTACGGCTCCCCTTAGGCCGATTCTTTCGGAGCTTCCCCACCGCTGTAATAGGTTAATAATAACTCTCCCTTGGAGGCTTTCGGTCACGGAGCTTTCAGAAGGGCTAAAGTGTACTTCGGTGCTAGCCACTTGCGTGAATTGACCGCTGTACCACCTCCGTCCGATCCAACATCCGCGTATAGGAAGTCCGGTCTACCTCCTCTTCCTACTCCTGATACATGCCGCGGTTGTTCCCCCGGCAATTAACGTGTTTCTAGCACGGGATCACGTGACCGATTCAAGGATATCTCCAAGAATCGAGTTTACTCTTTCTTAAACTTTCGAATCGCTTTGAAATTTTTCGGAAAACGGTCGTGCCATTGTAAGAAAACGCGTTCTGGTCAGCCAGGGCTGAATAAATATCGTACTGATTTTTCATGAATTTATTTCGTCGCGAGACGGGCTTTGAGGTTATATTTTTTGAATCACTGTATTATCTGTCTATGTGATAATTTATGTGTCCTGAAAGAGCGCAGTGCATTTCCTGACATCGGATTAATGATGGTAGGAAAAAAATATTGAATCAAACCGATGTTTTACGAAAAAATTGGATGGATTCTCGTGAATACGCTTGAATCGGTCACGTGACCCAGCGACGCGTACTTCCCGCATGAGCATTCGGACGGAGAACTGTCAACCCGTTTATGATCTGCAATCCTCGCCTCGGCATCCGAGCAACGGACATTACCTCTGAAAACGAGCCTCAATAAAAATGGTAAACAGAACAGCGTCTCCATTCTCGACTCGTTTTCCGCCCCCCTACTCTCCACCCTTTTTGATTCTTATTTTGCTTTTTCCTTTGTTTGCCGTGAAACCGGAGACCCGGACTCTTCCATTTTCCTTCTTCTCTTTTCCCTCTGCTGCAGACTAATTGCACGAAATTGGGTTAGCATGCTAATGCAGTCGTTCGCGGGTTTAGCACTGCAAACCATTGTGTGTGCACGTCATTCTGTGTACCGTGCGCACATCATGCACGTACCTATACCCGCGGAATTACATGCATGTGGAATGGAATATCGCCTGTATATAAGTTTGTTCGAGAAATTAAGGAGAATTTGAAAGAGGAAAAAACGGATCGACAGAAACTGGGCCCGTCGCTCGTGCTTGCGATATACGTGGCATGACTGGCTGGACACACGTTCGGTTTACAGGCACATACGTGCAACGTTATAACTTTGTCGCAGATTAAGTTACGCTGGCAAACACCCCTGTATAACAGCGACGGGGGTTAACAAAACTGATTGGAAGCGTGCCAACCTTCGGGTAAAACAGCCTTCGGTATTACGTATTAGGTGTTATCAAGATGCAATTGCGTTAAAAAGCGAGCAAGGAGACACGCAGTTCGCGGATTAAGGATGAATGGGAATCACGGTATGAATCAAAAATTGAGTAAGGAGTAGAAACTGTTTAAAAAATCTGCGGCATGTTATTTGCACTATCGATGATGAACTCGAATCGAAACAACATCTCTACCATTGAATTATTAACGAATGCCAGCAATTTTGAGTAACACAAGCTGAGACATCAACAGTTTGAGAAAACGTTTTACAGTTAGAACCTTCAAAATGACTGAACTCTGGTGTTTTTGATTCGTTTCTAATGTTTTTTAGTTTGTTTTGTTCAATAAAGAGATTCCCAGAAATCGTCTAAAAATGATTACAAACATTTTTTGTTAGATCCAGAGTGGATAAAAAAAAAAAAGATTTGTGTAAGTACGGTGCAGCAGATGTTCGTCATTAACTACAATTGTATGTTATAACTGTACTATAATTTATTTTCCGGTACCTTGGTCAGTGTACAAAGAAAGCCCAAAAATATTGGAATCGGATGAAAAACACTGGAGCTTAATCAATTTGAATATTCTAGTTATAAAACCTTTTCTCGAGCTGATGATATCTAATAGCTTGTGTCATTCGAGTTCACGTAGTACGGACACTGTTTCATCCGTGTTCGTCATTATCGGCGAAAATGACATTCCTTGTGATTATTCAAACGATTTTTTCTCATTTCCAAATTTTCGATTCAGTCTGTGGTTCCCATTCATCCCTCGCACTGTTACTCGATTATTTCCTCTTCGTCCTTCTTGAGTCCCGATAATTCCAGGCATCGCGGATATTGCGGAAAAATGTTTATTCCTGAAATTTTAATCGCCGATGCAGGAGAGAATCGATCTAGCTCAGATCCGTATGATATAACCTAATGTTGACCGGCGCTAGTGCGCTGTTACAGTTTTACGATTTTTCAATCCTTTTTATGCCCCAAGTGGCAGGCACTTCGGACGAACGCGATATTCCCCCTGCAAACAGCGAACATTTCCCTCCAATAGCTAATATTACAGTCAGACCTATACACTGCAGAGCCATCAAGTGCGCAACTAGCGATGAGCTGCATGGCACATGCGCTTTGCCCGGCTCTAATCGAGCTTACGTACCGGCTTTGTCTCTTTTTCCTCTTCCCGTGAAGTGGAAAAAATTCAAAGCTCACAGTACGACAGCTTAACGGCATGGACGAAACGGCGATATCTCCGATTGATGTGAAGGATATAACGGATGAAGAAGAGTATTAAAGTGTGGAGTTTTCAAATTCAATGTATATATATATATATATACATATACATATATAAAAACGAGAGTTGAGAGAAACTCACAGTTCGCTTTTAGCAACTGAATAAAGTTTAGCGTACTGCTGTGCCTCTGTATTTTTCTCTCATTCTTTCTTTCCTTTTCTGCGAGATATTTGGCGAAAAGATTCAGTTTTATACTTACTCGGAAAAAAAGGTGGGAAATCTATTTCATGCAGGCGGAATTCTATTGGGCCTATGTCCACAATTTATAGAATGGTGGATTTGGTCCCCCTAACCTCTTTATTTATTTAGGAGGTCCGCTGGCTCGGCTGCGGTCGTCTTTTCTGTACCAAAAATTACACACGCCGGTAGAAAATTCCTTCGTGTTCCTCAATGAGGGGCTGATTTCCCATCCTTTTCTCCTCTTCTTTTCTTTCTTGACCGTTGCCCCTCAGCTTTCTTCCCTCAGGACCGAATTGGTCGACCCTAGCGAGTTGGCGATTCCGACACGAGGCAAGGCGGAGATGTTACGGCGGTATAGAAAGAAAAGCGTAAAAAAGGTATGACAATAATAATAAAGAAGTAAAAGGAGTGCAAAAACCGGCAATAGGAGAAAGGAAACGGGTGGCTGGAAGTGAGAGAGATTCGGTACGTGAATAAACATAACCGGAGATCTCAAATACCTATCTTTTTATTTTTCGAGATCAAACTTACACTTCCGTATATGATATATACTTGGTGATTAGTACACGTGCGATATACTCATGATCCAGTGAGCGCGTGTCTCCGTGTCTTTAGCGGTAACTCGATTTAGAATCAGAAAACACATTGAAAACTCTTAATAACGAATCGCAAGAATACGAGTACATTTTTAGGACTTCGCCATGTAGCCAGAGTTGAAGAAATTGCCAAGACGATTCCAACGATACCCCACAACGTACTATTAAGCCACGTCAGTCTCGAAATAACACGTTTTGAAGCTTCGCAGCGCAGCGCTGTTAGTCGACTGTGCGCTACGGAGGCGAAAATCAAACTGCGCTCGTGAATTTCGAACGCGGATATCTCGAGAACGAATCAGCGGAACGGTATGTTGTTGGGAGTCATTTGTCTCGGCTGGACCTACTCTTTGCTATGAGATACACTGGTAACAGTAATAAAACGATTAAATAATTAATTACTAGTAAAAATAGTAAATTTAAAAAGTATTTCGATTGAAATATTATTCACGCAATCGAAAATCTATTTTCTGATTATAACTCGGCACAGTTTCGTGCACAATACCGTTACAACAATGCATACGATCACTAGTAAATGTAAGTATACACGGTATCGAAACACGCAACACTTGTAACTTGGGGTCTCACAGCATAGTGTCCTCCTATCTAATAACGGGTTGTGTGCGCCAGACCATATTCAGGATGAATTCATCCGTGTATCGCTTAATCTTTGGTAAATGTAAAGCGTGACGTATGTTTACGAGGGTAAATTCGCAACGCCTGCCAACGGAGACGTAGTCGAGACCAGACGGAGTCTGAGATGAGGCTATTACCATACCACAGGCGGAATGTTGCGATATGCGCAAGCTTTTTTCTCGCTTTTAAAAGTGATACACAAACGCAAATTTCATTTCTAAAGTACTAACAAGAGACATGCCCCGTTCGTACGTGGATCGAATCGAGATGAAACTTTCGCGTAAAGTCCTTTCATGACTGTGAAGATATCGGAATACGTGGCGATCGACGAGGGATGTGCATTTTTCACCAACAATTCCTGGGCCAAATACCTTTCTCGCGGTACGTGAGCCGTCGTGTTATCGCCTCGTCGAGGGTGGTGCCAAAGCATTGGCGAAGCTCTCTAGCTCTTCGCATCACAGTCGTGCGTTGACTGAAAATTTTTTGTAACATAGTCACGCTCTTTCCTCTTGGATTCAAACATGACTGTGAAATCCTTCGATATCGACGAATAAAATGACTATATCTAGTCTAACCTAGGCTGGCGCACACATTGACAAAATTCTCACATAATAATGATGATAATAATAATATTAATAATAATATTAACAAAATAAATATGAAGAAATTAATCATAATATTTACCTATAAAACGTATCCTATCCTATAAAATATTCATTTCTCGATAAACGTACAATCATATTATATACCCTTTGCAGTCGCACTATTGCAATATACATATACATATGCGTATATACATAAGTGGCCGTTTTCCGTCTACTTGTGTATATTCATCTACATATACCCACTAATTATATACATATAAAATGTACTTCTGTATATGTATATATTTACTTATATATTTATTTTTATTTCTATACTTAGTTATCATATATATGTATATTATCTGTAATGAATATAGATATATTATATCATATAATATGCTATAAGTCATCTGGATTTATCAAGTTTTTATGTTACATACAATATTTTATAATTATAAATACGTTGTATTCTTTCTTTTTCTTAACTTGTCTATACATAAGATATTTAGGTGTTCGTCTTCGCGTGCGCGCGCGCGCGTGCGTGTGTGTGTGTGTGTGTGTGTGTGTTTGTTTGTTTTAGGGGGGTGTAGGGTGTGGTCGATCGATATACATTATAAATTTATTTATCTTCGAACGATTATATTAATTTCTGTAAAGAGAGATAATTTAATTGTTGTTATTAAATTGAAAATTAATTCATATGTATTTATGCGACTACTTATAGATTTATTACCATATTATCATATCAATTAGTTTTCATCATATATCAATATATCATTTAAATATCAATATTATACATTCATATATAATCATTTAGTCTTATTAAATACATATAATATTATATATTTATGCTGTAATAATTTTACCGTTTATCTATTTATTCATTCATTTATTTGTTTCGTTTAAATTTCATTATTATTTTTAATATTATTAATAATCATAAGTCAGATTTCGTTTAAATCTATTTTTCCTTCTTCATCTTGCTGATTAACAGCGTTATTACATGTGTATAACGCGCGTGCGTATCTCTGTCCGATATTTTAATTTCATTCATTTTAATTTCCGCGTATAAACATCTTTATTCATCACAATTCACGTTTAAAGTCTATTACTTTTGGGGTCAAGGTTTTTTTCCTGCTTTATTTTTTGTTTAAATTCCTCCTTTCGTAAAGTAGGTATACATATTTTTACTTTTCGTTTCAACTTTCATCGATTGTTTTTTTTTTTTTTTTTTGTATTTTTATTTTTTTTCGTTTTGTTTCTCAACACAGTATAAAATCACATATTTTGATTCCCCTTGTCAGCTGCACACATGCATGCCGCTGTTTCACTGAATCAATAAAACTAGCACGCTATCAACACGATTCAAAAATTGTAAATATACGTGCATGCAACATACTATATTCACGTTCTAGTTTTCATTTGTTGCTTGCTCCTCTTATACTCGTTACAAAAATCTGATTCCTATCGTATTTACTAATTAATAAATTACTCTTTCACGGAATGAAATGAAATTTGAGCCTGACGAAAAATTCGTCGAATTAAAAATGTAATTGTTATACATGTATACATACTCGTCGCGATTGAGATAAAAGTCATATGTATGTAAATCATGTTCGTTATTTTTTTTCTACACAGGTAAACACGCCCGCTGGAATCTGAATTTTTTGGGTCATCGGCGAAGGATAAAATTTGTTTCACGTGAAGAGAAAAGAAATCAAAATAATAAAAACAATAATGAAATACAATTAATAAAAATGTATTTTTACCCCGTTTCCTGTATCAGTATACCATTTTTATATTCTCCGAATTCCGAATGAAGTGTGGAAAAAAAGAAAATTCGAGTAAAAAAACCTAACTGTCAAACTTCGAATATGCGTGCTTGTATCGAAGGGTTATCGACTTATCGATCTGGCCTCTCGCCCACATCTCTGTACCACGGGAAAACCGTACAGTTTCCTGCCGGAGAACGTTTGTCACAAACAAACAGCTTCGCACATCTCGGTCCATTTATTGGGTTCGGCTATACACAGCCCTTGGCAATAAAATATGTATCGTGGTTTATGCGCCCCTATACATAAAGGGAGATCTATCTTTCTGCCTTGTACAGTCTGATAATGCAGGGGCGAAAAACCGATCAACTCCTCCGCAAATAGCTCATACAATTGGCCTACAGTCACGGATGGAAAAGCTGCGATAAAAGCGCCACTTGAATTCTTCATTCGGTTTCTTTTCTCCCATGTAACATGTAATAATGCACAATCCGACGTTGACAGTTATCTGAATAACTTATACTTTACTCGTTGTGATAGCCGTATCATATACTATTTTTCTTTTCTTCGCGAGTTTATTCTTCTCGCGTTTTATTTATTATAGGTATATATATATATCTAGTTACGCCGTGACGAGTTTCACCATTCTTTACACGTCTTACCACCCCCGGAAATTATTTCATTGGTTGTAATTCCGCAAGCGGTGCTCCCCGCATCGTTTCCAGAAGCTCTCGTTCATTCGTCATTGTTACCTTGTGTTTTCGTTCTTTTTCATTCCTTCACCAGTAACGGTTTGAAATATTGTATAAATGTAATGCGAAATTCAACGTGAACGCAATTATCTATATCTGATCGTTTCTCTTCCTCTCTATACCGTTTACTAAAATTTCATCAATTCACTAGCACCCCCGAATTGAAAAATCGACAGTTACAAAAATCTTAAGGATCAACAACGATCTTGAGCTTAAACAATATCGTACATTTTCACTATAGTAGTTTCAAACCGTACTTGATCACCAAGCCGACCAACCATTGCCACATTACTCTAACTTACAATATTGTACGCATAATTAATGTTCCTTTCTTCCAAATGTTTCGTTTTAGTATCTTTTAAGGTGCTCGTTCGATTTTGCAAATAAAAAACGGTGTAGAATCAGTTGTGTCGATAAAACTGCGATCTTAAATTCAACTTAATGTGAAAAACGAATAAAAACCAATGTATGGAATATGTTCAGATCCAGGGATTATGAATCTGCAATCATTTGGAAGAAAACTTCATTTCCTAGGTCGAATCGAGCCATAGAAAATGCGAAGTGGCAGCTGGTTCCGAGGTGGGTTCGTCTGCTAGTGCGCCTGCGTATGTTTGAAAATGTACGGTAGAGCGTGACGGTGTGATATGTTAAGCGAAGCTAGTCTCACACTGTCCTTCACTTTTCTTTCCTATTTTTTGCGTCAATTTTTCGCTATCAATATTTCCAGCCGAAATTACGGTACGTCGAATTTTTCTTGACATGTGTCACGTGCCAAGGCTTTACTATTATGATTATTACAACGAGAAAAGACGCAGTTAAAGTAGATCAGGTTAAACGTATTAAATGATAATCGTAACCAATAGCAAGTTTTGAACTCGCGCTTCCACTCAGCAGTAAATTTTCTTTGAACAATATATGACTAGGGAATGTAAAACGGTAGAGCGAAATAAATTACTAAGAATAACACACCGATATTTCTCGCGGCGAGTAACGAGCCATTCGTTTTCAAGTATTTCATGGTATAATCACGTTATTCAGTCAACTTTAGAGGGATTGGATATATTTGTTGAATATTCATTCACTTGTTCGTATAAAAATGCGTAAAAAATTCAACATCTTCCGGAATTCATATATTATATATATATATATACATATAAATATACATCCCACTGAGCTACTTAAATTCATCACGAAAATAATTAGCCGTAAAATTCCTCGTGACGCAGTGATTCAATTTTTCCCCTGTTAGACACGAAGCTTTTTCAGTTAATATTTATCCTCATCCTTTGAAAGAGAAAGCAATCCTGCCAACACCCGAAAAAACTGCAACGAATTCGGTTTAGGCGGAAACTGGGAAAATTCTATTTACACAGATTTGGGGTACAGCGATAAGCAGATATTATGATTTTTCATTCGGAGTGAAGGTTGTTAAATCAGACTTGTAAACGCCTTATTATTAACTGTACAAAACAGACATCGGTAAAAGTACTCGAATGACTAGTGTAGAGTTGAGAAGATAAATAAATAGATAAATAAAATAATTAAACTATTACTGAAAACATAATAGTAAAGCTTTGGCGCGGCATGGGTCATAAACGAATTAACTAGATGAGGGTAATTATACCTATATACGTATATGTATGGATTATAATTATAGTGATTTAATATTAGATATATAATAATATATATATATATATTATGCTATAAGATATAATTAAGTTTGAGAATCAGTGCGCGACACGTACTTTGTGTGTGTGTTATTAATAATATAATTTTTTCTCATTATTCTCTCTGTTTTAACTCACTTATCTTTCTCTGAAAATATTGGACGACCGACTCAAATTCAAACGACACTGTCCCAGTGTTTGACGCGCGTGTCACGCTTACCAGCAATTAATCAACAAACTAGTCAGTGGATTCCGGATGCGTTGCGACGATCGGTCACGTCGCGAGGATATTCGCCTGATGCAAAATGGCCGCCGCGATTCCGAGAAGGACCATCGTGAAGTTGAGGTCCACCCGAGTCCCTTTCCCGGAACCCCTCAGCATGTCGCCCGCGGCGCTGAGACGTTCGTTGTTCACGTGCGCTTCGATCACCCGACTTTCAGACACGAATTCCTTGATACCAACCATCGCTATGCATCGCAGGGTCGCTGTTCCTCCATCCCTCTCGAAGTATCGAGCGTCGGCCTCTAGCCGAAGGCCCGAAATCGTACGACCCCCCTTCGCGGCCGTCGGTGACGGCTGCTTGTACACGATCGTATTTTCCGATGGAACCTGGGGACAAAAATTGGTCGTACACATCAGCACACGTCCGATTACCATCGGTCGGTAACGGAAATCGGTAAGAGTCTGGGGACAAAATCGGTAGTATAGATTCGATTACCATCAGTCGGTAACGGAGTTCGGTAAAAGATAAATTAAAGTAATCGCTTGTGTTTTCTCAACCAAAGCCAGTAACTCACCGCTACTGGCACTTCAGCGCCAATGTAGAAATATGCTCCGTGACCATGTGTAACGTGAAAACTGGGGCGGTAATTGATTAGCAAACACTTCCATCAGCCGACGGGTATTCGGCTTGTATGGAATAAATAATCTCTCAAGTGATCACCATCGCGAAGAAATTTCAAGTTGATTACCTACAGTGTATACGTATATTGCGGTGTTAGGTACGACGAGAGTGGATTAGTCTGAATGGTCGTCGACAGGATTGAAAACTCCTCGACTCGTTGTACATCACCCTCTTCATGTTACATACAGTGAATAGGTACAGAAATGCTCACGATCAAGTTACGGTATGTACTTGTGTTTATTAGGATGTGGGCTGAAGTGCGAACCCTTTAACCCACGACGTATTATACACATATACCCAACGCCACATGTTGCTCGCGGGTAACGCGGACCATTAGTATACATCGGCGATAATAACTGTATTGCATTTGCCACGAGTAAACTGAAAGAGTTGCGAGGGTTTTCGAACGACGAAAGAGAAGATGACGTTCAAATTTTGGAATATCCTTGAGAGGAAACACCAAGCTTGGTTGAATGAATGAATTCAGTAGCCAGATCCATTAGCAGGGTTTGATTTTATATGTTTAAATGGATAGGACCGTTCGCGAAAGATTTCCTTAGTTTTTACGACTTGTTGAATCCAACATTTTTTGCTTCCACTTGTGTATCCTCCGCCGTGATGGAGAGCCTGGTTCGGTTGGACACAGACACTTAACTCTCCAAGATCGTCGCCAGACCCCCGACTTGGCTCATTTCCGGAGGATAGAAAGATGAAATACGCTACATTGTCATCCAATAAGAATAAGTGGTTCCATTCATTCCGGCTAATCGACTGGGAGGAAGAACCTAGTCGTATATAATGTCCAAGTTCTGGAGGAAATATAGAGAGACGGAAAGAATGAAAGGAAGCACAAAAGTCTTCCGCTGATGAATTCGTTGACCGAGTTATCACGTCATTTCATCATTTCCTAGCATACACCTAAATTGTTTACCAAACTTTCCGTGTCACGGTTTTACCTTATTTTCAAAACCGCAGGCTCGAAGTCAAGTGCATGTTATACCGGTCGCAACGTTACCCGTGCAGACCTATAGTTATCCAATTTTCACGTCCTTGAATATTTAAAAAGGCGCACTGCGGCTTCACTTCCAACTATACCTTATACCGACCACCGAATGCTGGGTTTCTCGAACGACAAGTCTTGTGGATTTTTTGAATCACCCGAAGTGCGACAGACGACGGGTGCCTTTTCCATTCTTTTTCTCCTTCCTTCTCCGCCTCGCCAGTTACCCTCGGACTTGAATTCCACTCAGCGATTACACGCCCTTTCAACTTTTACCTACCATTTTGTTTGTTGCGTTATTCTTCCTCTTATTCCTCTCTTCTACGTCTAATCAAAAAAGACACTCACAACGACTTGTCGTTCTCATGGATCGGTAATCAAGTAAGTATACTTCCTTTTTCCGAAACGTTGGTCACTTCCGGATACAGTATCATCTCAAAAGATCTGCTTTCATAAATTTTCTGCAAGTTCCCAAACCATAGGTGTGAGGTTATATTCCGGTCTAATTACACTGGCGGTTTTTGATAGAGTATAACAAAGCATCACTGGCCAGTAGTTCATACTGTATATTCCAGAATCAAGCTGAAGTCCATATCGAAATTTTTCACGAAACGATCCACCATCGTCAATAGTGACCATGTTTTTGGGCGGATTTCGGACAGAATGGATTTCCCAGAGTAGGGAAGAGTTTCACTGTTTGACGGTGATGCATTCTACCGGTAATTACTGAGAGGAACCTGACACCAGTACATCTAACGATTGAATCACCTAGTCAATCTCTCGTTAGCATTATTACTCAATGCAAGTACTATAGGTATAACACCACCGCATCCAACCTCCATCCTCAGCCCAACATGCCGCCCACCGCCCGACTCGTCAAGCCACTCGAAAAGCTAATGCGTACGCATCCATGAATATTTGATGAGTCATGTATCATAACGGGGTACATAATACGGTGGAAATGCAATAATTGTTTGGAATTCGAGGCGCTGTCACTCCCTTCGTTAACGTAATTAATCGCTACGCGTTCATGTCCGTACCCGTTCGTATACATATACATACAGAACACGCATACATCCTGAGGAGGAAAAACCTCGGCGTACAATTTATGATTCGACAGGTAGAATTCATCATCGCAAAACTCTGCATGCATATAGGTAATGGGTACTATATGTAGGTATAGATGATGTGCCGGTCGAACGATGAACAGTATCCGTGAATTTGACGTATGCCATGATTATTTCAGCCAGGTACTCTAAAAATTTCATTCTCTCTCGTCAACTGATTCGTCTGTACAACGTTTACGGTACAGATGAATTCATTACCCTCAATTTTGGTGTGGTGTGGTAAAACGGTAAGCGAAAATTCAACCCCGGTTATCACTCCTGAATTTCAGTGGATATATACATGCCACCGTACTGATAGTTCTGTCTTGGCTGATATCCGGTCCGCAAACTGCCACGATCATCGTTAAACTTGAGACATAAATTCCATTTTATAGCACATCGTGCGGGATTCTGATTGTGCAGCCGACGAAGCGAAGATCGCCGAAATTGCGGTGCAGATTGGAGTTACGGGAAAGAGGTCTGATTTGTTAAGAATCTATCGCTTGGATTCGTATCTCCTTCGACGAAATTCGACGCTTCACCTCCGGGGTATCCTTCTTCCATCGGATACACACCGCGGTTTGTGTATGCACGCCTGATGCTTCACAAGATTACCGCTCGCTCATACGTGCACCACGGTGTGAATTTTGATGGAAACTCGACGGTTTTTCACCCATCTCCGCAATCTTGAAATCCGGATGGCTTGTTGTCCAACCCCGGAATCAATTTTCCAGTTTGGTACTGGAATTCTAAGCGTGTCTGCATCCAGAGGCCAAGCAGTTGGAAATGGAATGAATGATTCCAATTCATGAACGTTGATTTCAGGTGAATTTCACATTTCTTATCACGTGACCTTCACTGATTTCACGTCGATACCTTTTGCGATTGGGGATGATTTCCCGGATTCGATGGAATCACAGTTGATGATTACAAATCACTGGAAATCGACGAAGGCACATGATAAAATAGTAGTCGTTAAAAACGTTAATGAATTAAAGCCAATTGGTACTCACCACAATACTTGAAACACGATTTCCATGGGTTTTAAAGTAATTGCTCTGCGATTTCAATTGACTCGCAATGATTTAGAATCATTTCAGCTACCTTAATGGATTCCTTGTGGTTTCTAAAAACATTCAAGTCATTAAAGTTCCTCCGATTGAAAATTTGATTTCCAATATCGTTCAATTGACGACTTCCTTGAATTAATGGCCCCTCGATCCGCGTTTAAACTGCTGGGTCGTGTTTCAAACTTGTTCACTTATGCCTCGTTCAGGAAACTATAAAAACAACAAAAGCCTGAAAAGAGGCACGCGGAGTGTTTCAGACTGATTGGAAAGTGAAATACAAGCGACTCTTGTACCTGCAAGTTACGGGAAGGCTAAGCGACGCTGCAAAGGTGAGGAAAACGGGGTCGTTGGAATGACGTAAAGGAGCTAAACTTCGGAACATGTGCTCGGATGGGATGTACAACGGAAGAGAGAAGAGACCACGGGAGGGACGATAAAACGGGAAAATAACCATAGATCATTGAGTGCGATGGGAGAAGCGTAAAAGGCGCATGTCGACTAAATATTGAAACAGCACATCCTCCAAGAGCCGCTTTATGCTTCGTACGCGACGCAAGGGACAAGAGGGCCCGTTTTGCCCTCGGGGAATGAATCCTTGTACGGTCAGGACTCCCAGGACACAAGGGCGAGGATTATTCCATTTTTTGCCGTGCAGCTTTTCGCAGTGCTTCACCCCGGAAGTTCCTCTTCTGACATGACTATATATCGAAGCAACATTACCCGGGACCTTTTATCACCTGGGAATAGGTTACTTCGTCACTCCTGAGACCGTGATCTGTACGGCATTCTGCTTTCGCACTTTCGTTTTCACTGCTGGGAATACGATCCTCGACTGCAGTAGGAATATTTGTGTCAGTGGAGCAGAGGGTTTGATATTGAGCAGGTTGATTGCGTGGCAAAATATTCACACTTTGTTATTAATTTTTTTTACGAGATGTTACAATCGTGCGTTACGTATTTATCAAATTATTGTCTTTGTTAGCGGTGAAGACGTGTTAAAAATACAAAAATAGACTAAACTAGCGTTACGAAGAAAATGTTAGATGTCGATGTTTAGTTTCAAATTGCTTTGAAGTTATTGAAAATTTTCTGAATCCGTTCAATTTTACCACACGACGGCTTGTTTCATTCTAAGACTACTTAGTTTCCAGTAACTTGGGACTGCTAAATGTACCAACATTGTCTCAGGATGAAATGAATGAAAAGACCAGTTCCAAATTTAGACTCATTTAAATGGATGTTTACTCAATGAGACTCGAAAACGCGAAACGAAGTACAAAAACAAGAAAAAAAAAAATTTAATACGCATCTCTTACGACTAATCAGAGATCGCGAGGTGATGATTATAATTCATACTCGTTAGCTAGGTTCCAAAATACATATATATGTTTAACTTGTGAAAAAGCTCTCGCTACTTTCCTTTCCTCCAATTTCTTTCTCTTTTTTGTTTTTTCATTTCACGTCACCATACAGCATGGGCGGGTATATTTTATTTAATATCACATCCTGCCAACGCTGTACACCTAAAGCTACACACAGGTACCCGAGTAATTTTTGTCGCACCTTTTTATGACGGCCGTAGGCTTGGAAGGCTTTCTTCAATATTTTGAGGTAACAGCATTAACCGCACCCTCGGCATTCGCCGGGTTTAATGCACGCTTCTTTCCGCTTTTTATCCTTCCCTTTCTATATTTTCTCTCTCTTTTTTTTTTTTTTATACATGCTGGAATAAAATGTAGAGAGAGCTTTTTCAATGGGGTTTTTTTCTCCCCACCTTTCACGAGTACTGGGTTAATTAATTAGATGAGCTATCACGTTATCCAGTTCGGTAAAACTTTCATCACGTGATAAAATCCATCACGAATATACACGCGTATAATCTTTATTATACATCGGCCAGAGAAAATGTGCAACGAGGCGTTTCTGATTACATATATCTACAATAAACTTTACTCCTGCCGTGTTCCGCAAGTACGGAGACAATGTTAATAATTGTTCTTTCGTCGATTCGTTAAGTATCGTAGCTATACGATACGTACGTACAATCGGCGAGAGTTCGTGAACGATTGGAAAACCGAGTTATACTCGAGAAATCGTGAATGAGGAGAATAATCGTGACGTCGAGACGCGTCGTTACGATCCATTATAATACTCGCTGCGTTCCGGTATTAATAGCCATTGAGGTGTTTGGAATTAAATCGATCCCACTCCGGATTAAATTCATGCACCCACCTTCTCCTAAGTGAAATACCCTCGAAAAGTGGAGGGTACATACCGAAAATGAATCTTATCGGTGTTTAATGGTGTTCAATTAGAAATGCTTCGGTGGTTAGGAAATAAACTGATAAATTATTTTAATTTATTATGATTTTATCGACCCTCCCACCCTCACCCTCACTCTCCTCAGCCTCGTTTTCACTCCCCAAGCCTCACACCGCCGGATGTAACAGCGTGACTGCTGCTGCCTGGATCAGCTACAGGTTGTCGGAATAGAGATGAAATATCAGTTACGCGTCAGAGTTTATGGCAAGGTATGCGTGAAACGAAAATTGAAAAGAACGGGGGAAAAAAAAAAAAATATTCGGGCGAAAAAATACCGTCACTGATCGCGACGAAAATGGCACTGAAAAACGACTCTATCATTCCACTGGCTCTCCGAGTTCTCATCCGCGTAGTGAAAAAAAAAAACTTGGCCAATCGATTTGCAAATTGATTATATGTATGTAGGGTAAGTGGGGGAAAGATGCCGCATTGGGAGAGATGGACGATCGTCGATATTTCTTGAAATACCTGTCAGATGTTTGAAATAAAATTTGAGGTTGTCATTCGTAACCCAAATGTGATGCCGCAATCTACGAATCGTATTAAACAAAGTTTCTTCGTAAGATAAGCCAAACTTCACGACGAGTACTAGATATACATTTTCGCGGTTATAACTTCATGCGTTAATTACGTTATCAACGACAAAAGTGAATTATCAGCGTAGGAACTTTAAGGTAGATAGTTTGAGGTTGTTCAAGTCTTGGATATTTTTTTTTTTTTTGTTTTATACTCTTCAACAGGAAAAATATGTAACTCGATTAAATAGACAGATTTAATGTTGCATTGATTAAAAAATGTAGTATCGATAAGTATAATTAACACTTAATAGTTACTTTTACCACATTTTCCTTTGATTCTAACAGTATTTGAAATTTTTTCAACGCACCTCTGTGGAGCGTGCGTAAAAGGTCCTGTTTCTTAACAGTGTAGCGCAGCGCTTCGATGACATTTTCAATTTCACAGACTAAGACTTTTCGTAACGCATGCGCACTTTCCGATAACTTCATTTTGCGCACGGACTTTACGCAGCGTCTGAATAACGTCATTGGATTGAGTTTAATCTGAAGTTTGCGCTTTTAGGTTATGTTAGATTTTATGAAGGCAGGCCTGAGCCTTCGAACCTCTTAATCTACTTGTTTCAAATAATTATATTAAATTCGTTTGCTTCTCAAATTGAACTTGACTCCACAGGTATGGGAAAAAATAGCGTATTTACCTTGTCTTACGCTGCAAAATCCACTGACTTTCCACACTAGTGATACAATATACAATTTTCTCAGTACATCGTCTTTCGTTTCAGCCCTGAACACGCATAGCTTTTCGACGTGGGAAACACCCGGCATTCGTTCGGATGTTTGGATTCAAGGTCCGAGCAAAGAAAGAACACGAGGTTGTTCCGGGTTTCGTCGACCCTTGACCGGTTCAGAAAACCCGAACAATGCACCTCTTCAGATGCCGATAGAGGGCAAAGATGCGGGGTCTGCACTGATCCTCGTGCAAGCAGGCGGACGTCCAGAATACCCCGGAGCACGGATATAAAAGCGCTTAGCAAATCGACCTCCGGTAGTAAAAAACCCATCAAACCAAACATCCCTCTCCGGCGGTCGGTTTTAGACGGGATCCATACGTTGTGCCGTCTGCTAGCCGTTCGGATTGTGGCTTCGCCAGTAGCAAGGAGATATATATATGTGTGTAGAGAGAGAGAGAAAGAAAGTACGGTTCAATGGATGTATATTCTCCTCCTCCCCTCTCGATGCTGCGGAACAAATGACGCATCCTGCAATTCAATTTTCCGACCATCATCTAACTGATGAGATAATCCTGCGTGGTGGACTTTTCCCTTCCCAATTCCAATCTTGTAAAATTCAATTATTAATCAGATTCATTCGTCTCGAGAAGATCAAAAGCTCGTTAACGACGCGAGTCCCAAATTTTTATTATTATATACTTAGCCGGAGTTTCCTTTGAAACTCACCCTCATCGCCGTCAGCCAAATTATAACCGAAGTTGTATTTTTAATTTTACGTATAAACGATCAATTTCTGATGGATAGGGGATTTTCAACGTCACGTGTGTTTATCCTTCGGTTCATCAGGGGAGCGTCTGTGTGTTTTTTTTTCTATAGGACATATCGGGCGTGCAGTATGAACGAAAGGGTTGTTTTTTTTTTTCTAGCAAAAATTGATGCTTTCGGGAGTTGCGAATCGACGGAAGTTGAATATAATATATTCTGAGCCTCTTCGCAGTCTGGTCTAAGAGAGATTATCGCCACATGTTCGAGTCAGAAATAAACAGATATCTACATTGTGTTAAGGTATTTTGAAACCGATGATCAATTACAACAACAAAAAAAAAAAAAAAAAACCTCTGCAACGAACGATTTCATCTCAATCGAATCACAAGTTACAAACCACTCAATGTTCTTTACTTGGAATAAATGAGTTTAGATTTTTTTTTTATGTGTTAACCCTCGATATAAAAGTTGGCATCGAATTAACGATTTCTAGATTAGTTTTAATTGTAGTTTCGTGTCCATTCACCACCTAATAGTGTAATTCTTGCACTTTACTTTCACTTTCCATTTTCTTTGTCACTTACCTTATTCTATTTTCAACCTTGCTTCTACTATCCGGGTACCTCACTGTTACCTACTTACTTGCAACTAGATTAAAGTTAATCTTAAGACACTGTACTCTCTCTCTCTCTCTGTTCTATCTATTTGATCAGGATATTATACCTCCTAGTATGTAGATCGTTTTTTTTGTCGCTTGTATAAAATTATCCAAGACTTTGGTATTAAGTAGTATAAATCTTTAGACTTGGACATATCATGTAATTTTCACCATTTCTAATGGTATTATTATTTTAAGGTATAGACAATTTTTACTATTCTACTATTTGTTAAAGACTGTATCTGAAGTTACATTTGTTATTCTAACTGCCCAAGGCTTGCCAGGGCATAAATAAATACATCATCATCATCATCTGTTCTCAGTCACATTGCTTCATAACTTTGCGTTCACTGCCCTGGTATAAACAACGATTGTTCTACTTCAATTTCTAACCAGACTGTACGCCTGGTAGATCGGTAAATCTGATAATAAAAACGGACGCCGAAGTGTCTGGTTCAATTGAACAATTCCGGTAGCAGGGGTGTTGAAAAGAGTCGCTCTGCAGTAAGTCTCGTTCGTTTCCGATTAGCAATCCGGTTGTTTTATTCGACCTGGATGCGCTCTAACTCCTCTCGCGGGTTTAGCTAGTCGTATAGTTATTTATCTCGTTTAATTCAGGTACGTTTTCCCCCCGCAGCTAAGGTTGATATCGGTTATTCGCGACACGTAGGCAGTTGTTCTTGCCGAAATTAAATCCCTAGAGCAACGATTTTTACTTTTACGCGCTGAGTACTGAATTCGTTAGAGAAGCGAACTCTGCCCGCCTCCTCCCATCGCTGTTGAAGAAAATCGTCTCTCTTTTAGGTATTTCCATCACGGAGCAGAGAGAACAATGAATTTTCTAGCAAGCACCTCGGCGCTTCGTCCTCTATTCTCCCCTTTGCCCCTCACCCTTTAAATTCAGAACGACCGAATATTCAAAGCATGCTTATTTTACCCCGCGACAAATATACGTTATATGCGTAATGTGTAAACGACGGAGGTTTATAAGCTTCGCTGCGATCACTGACTTCCACCCTTATTATATTCCTATGCCTATAACTACGCCCTGACTAATTGGCCTGTCGCTAATACCTCTTACGACCCTGTCACAAACGATTCCAAGTGTCGAATTTAACGAGGATGCAAGTTTTAATCAATGTGAAATAGAAAATATTGAAATTGGTCAGAAAAGATTACAGATATCGATACTTTGTTTTATGTTGTTTCAAAATTGTTCAAATAATAGTAGATTTGTTCGATTTATGGTCTGAGATGGTTAATTTTATTCAGAGGACCGTTTCATACAAATTCACCGAAGCGGATTCTCTTTGCAGCATTGCCACTTCTTGACTATAACCGATATCGGTGCAATGTTGCAAATTTCAATATTTAACGATGCTAATGTGATAAAAATCGAGGGGTTCAGTGGATATGTAGAAAAAAGTCTTGATCCGAATAAAACGAACGAACCTAGACTAAAATTAATCGAATCCGTTCGATTTTTTAAAAACAATTTTCAACGGATTTGAACGGAATCGTCGATACAACTTTAGCTTTTCTCAAATAATTCCAGTACAGTCCTTATTTCAAATAAATATTCGACGTGGAATAATTTCGAGATAAGATTGATAAAAAATATCGATTTTTGTCGAAACACGAATAAATCAATTAATTTCAACCCATTCAATCGAGTTTTGTTCGATAATTTTCTTTCGATTCGATTAATCGATGCATCGATTATTTCTAGCTCAGTTGGCATGTCTACTCTTGGAACTTCCATTTAAAACTATACCATCAACGAAAAGTTATGGAGAGTTAAGTGCGACGAGCTGTTATTATCCAGCTGAAGGTGGAGTGGAAACGATGAGAGTAAACAGTAGCGGCTGTACGAGTGTCGTTGATTATTTTCCCCACCCCGTATATGTGTGTGTGTATGCGTCCCCTTAACGTAATTGCCTCTGCAGGGCATTTGATACTAACCGGTTCGCCGTTGACGGTCCACGAGATGGAGGCTGGAGGCTTCGACGGCCACGAGGTGCAGTTGGCCGTTACGTTTGCACCGACGGTGTAGTGGGAATAGAGCCCCGTGATATCCGGCTTTCGTTCCGGAAGAGCTTCATGAAAAAGAAAGAGAATAACAGGCTTAAAGAATTTCTTTACAGCAGCCGGACACACTCGGAAGCAATCTGCATCCAACGCTAATTGCGACAATTTATTAGCCGGTCTCGCGGCGACTTTGAAAGTCGTACCAGTCACTCTTCATCCGTTCGTTCGTCTTTGTTTTTTACAAAAAAAAAAAAAAAAAAAAAAAATGGATAAAAAAATAAATCAAAACATAAACGGTTTACGGGAAAAATTAATTTTTGATATCGCATCAATTGCGCAGGTTCGTTGGGTGGGTAAAGTTTTGGTGAAAAATACTGCCGCTGTAACGACACTTGCAACTTTTTTTTTCCGAGTTTCTATTACGGACTAATAATATCGTTGTCTGCCTCTGACGCTCCGACTATTCGAAGGGCTATTAATGGTTATCAGGTTTAATTAGGTTTATCAGGTGGCCTGCTGGCCTAATGGCGTTAATTGGTACACCGGATTACCGGAGATATTAGCTCCCGTCCTACGTCCGTTGCACTGGTCGTAGTTTCAAGAACACCGGCGTTGTAATTGAATATCCGTCAATTTCGCGAACCCTTGTCCAACGTATGTCGAAAATTTAAAAAAAGGTTCGCATAATCGATACGCATGTGTTGGAAATTGTTATGCGAATTTTTCTCAATATGCATCAAATTCGGAACTGATGGTTGTTTTGGATTGTTCGAAATTTGAATAAGTTCGTATCGATATCGCTTGTACAATAAACAATAATCCGTATAAAATTATAGGTAAGGCGAGTGTTTGAAATGTTGTTGTTGAAATTGTTAAGACAAAATTGAATCATTCGAAGAAGAGTTTCGGAAACGCCGTGAGCTTGCGGCCGGATGGAATAACAAGCCCCCGGATTTACTATTCAGTTTGTTGTGTCGTATTTATACGAAGTAGATCCGGACCCTGTAATCCACTGAGGAAAAGGAAGCCATTCACCCTTTCTTTAACCCTCATTGACCGAGGGTAAATCCAATCCAAAGCACGTAGTAGAACCTCTCTTTTAATTCCACGCCATGGAAAGTGCCGCCACGTGGGTGAAATATCAAGTTAATTTGCCCGGCGAAATTTACCCCAAAATCCCCTATCTTTTTACTTTTCCAACGTATTGTCTTGCGGATACAGCGCGCAGAGGCCGCAATCCGTTCGCTTGATCTTTTTCCAAGCGGAAAATTTTTTTTTCAACGTAGTCTGTTAATCCCATGTCTCCCCTCCTCGTCCCCCATCGCTCCGTCACTCCCTCTTCTTCATCTCTCGCCGATCCTTTGTCGCGAGGCTTTGATCAAAGTTTCATCGACCATCGTTAAACCGTTAATTCCGTATCACGTTACTCAAAGATACTTCCTGCAAGCCCGCTTGCAGCTTCCGAAGTGACGCGACGCCACTGGTATGAAAATTAGCAAATTGAACCTCGGGTCATCGGAGGCAATCGATTATCCAACGCGATTTAATTAATTCCTTCATGATCCTTGACGTACGGGCAGGGTTTCCACTTACGCATGCACGAGCTCTCTACCTCGCTCATCTGTTATCCAGGGCTTTCTATTATACACGCGAACAAATAGCTGTGACTGTGAATTTATACATTTATATATATATATACACATATGCAACGATTGCGTAGCGATTCGACTTCGTTACGTCGATAATTAGAACCAGACCATGTTCAACCGATCGGATTTAAAGCACGGGCGTGGCTTCGGCAATATGGCGGCGGAACGCGTAAACAGCTGATCGTTTCGGTCAAATTGGACGAAGATAAAGGCACGGAACGCTTTGTGCAGACTACTAGACTCTTGTTTAGCGATATGAATTTGGTGTAAGGCAAAATAAGCGATGGAAAATTACTTTTATTTTTAAATATGGAGTCGGATCAGATTTTCACATACAAGATGGCGTCTTTCAATTGTACATAATAACTTGGTAAACGAAACTACTACGTATTGTTTTATTCTTGACTTTTTCCTCAATAATTAAGGTACCTTTCGTGACTTTTTGCTCAATAATCGAGACACGTTATTACAGAGGCAGAAAATGAGGTACGCGTATTAGAAGGAAAATGAAAGGAGAAAATAGAAGTCTAAGAATCTTTTGTTAATACCGTTCATTTTATATCTATGTGAGGCTTTGTACCTTGGATCTTGATCGAGGTCACGTGACCTCGTCGAAAATACATAATAATCTCCGGCTTGAGATTCGTTCAGGAGTAATCTAGCGCGTGCTTATTATAGGTAAGCATCGTCGGAACGTGGATAGGAGGAATAAATTATACAAAAAAAAAAAATATACACATTTTCTATCGCGGTATAGAAAATTACGCCGTCAAAAATTTCTCAACTGTCGGATCACTTCCGTGACAATATCCTCGAGAAAAACTAAAAAAAAAAAAAAAAAAAATCGTGCATCAGGGGGTTGAAAAAATGGCGGAAACAGGTTACGCGGTTTAAAAATCATTTTTTATCGTGAAACTCACGAGGGAGGGGGAGAATTTTTCTCCGGGGCTACGATCGCCCCGGTATGAATTTTTCCCTTTTTCGTTACTGTCTGCTCTCTGTGTGCCCGTCGAGCACACCCAGCTGAATAAGATAAGTCCGTTTGAGGATCCCCGAGCGTACATAAGGGATACGGTGAGCCTCGAGCGGGGGTTGCGTTATCATAGAAATCGCAACATTACGGAACACATCGCTTCATTGATATTAGGCAAACTCTGCGGAATCTGTCCCACACTCAATTTCGCCGTGACTGAATTTATTAACTTCCGTGAACAGCTCCCCCGCGATTCTTCCGCTTATATATTATACCGTGTCGACTCGTCCCCCAAAACCTCACCGATAAATGTCGCCGGCCTTTGTCTTTGTTTAATTACCGTTTTACCGGCTCGCCGAATCCGATGAAATACAATTGCTTAATCCGCTGGTACACGGTTTAACTTTATCATTTTTATTTATTTTTTGCTCACTTTTTCTCCTCGTCCCCTCCGCCACGATCGATATTTATTTCCTGTATAATTTCAAACACCGATCCTTTTGTTCGCCAACGACGCGATTTCGTTCGCATAAAAAGATTTTCCCCTCTTTTACTTGGTCGATTGTACATACAGAGTGAACGGTTTACGGTCGAATCGTTTAAAGCACACGCGTTAAAATTCTAGAGCAAAAGCAGTTCTTTTTTCAGGTTGACCAACCATCGCCGCGGTGCAAGTAACCTCAAAATGTTGGTAGACCTGACAAAACAACTGCTATTGCTCTCGAATTTTGGCGCATGCGCATTAAACTATCGGTCGTTGGCGATTTACTCTGTCTATATACGTACATATTTTTTCTCACTTACAGCTTTTAGGGTATCGGAATTCCGCAGAGAAAAGGCACCGAACGTTAAAGCTGACATTTCAGAATGTTCGAAATGCGTGTACCTAAATAACGAGAATTTTTTTTTTTAGTTTTGGTTGCATACATCAATTTTTTTTACCGTAATCAAAAAATATATCGTTCTGAGCGTGCTCATTCAAATGAGTTTTCTACTTGTAATCAGAAAGATTGGCATGTAACTCGCGATAAGCCGAAAGAAATCGGTGAAACTTGTCGGGCTGATTGTGAGTTACCGACTGCGCATTCGGGAAATAATTGAACTCTATTAGCCGGGGAGATCGTACCTGGGAAATATTTTCGTCTGCAAGTCAGGGGTGCCAACTTAATGCTAAACGGTACGTGAGTCGTGAAATTCTCCCGCTTCAAGCCGTGAATTGAAATTACATTGTTATTGCTCTACTCGTAGCAGTCATCAGTCGCCAGTCAGTAGAAAATAAAAGTTTTCCAATCCTTTCCGAATAAATGCATATTCACCATTTACGATTCGCTTAACCTAAGAAAATTCGCATCATCTACATAACCTCCATAAGTCACGTTTGACGGTTAAAGCTTTACTCTCTAAATTTAAGTCAGCGAAAAATTCACTAATCTCCAGATACAAGTATACCACTGATTGCAATATACACTCACGATTCAGTGAATTTTCATCGATATTTCACTGACTCACACGCTGATTTTTTCCATCGGTATACTTATAATTTATTAATATTTAGAGAGTAGGTGGCAAGCCTGCATGAAATTCTATCAAAGCCCACGCATGCGCAGTCGTATTCTCAATCCGTCAAGTTTCACCGTTTCCTTATAGTATATTCTCGTAATTATTCCGACAACAATTGACGTTTTTGCATTATTAAACTGTCAAAATGTAGCTGCTAGACGATAATACACTAAAATGTTGCTGTAACCAGAAAATTTATCGCTGTAGTTTAAATCGTCGTTATTATGATACCGATTTTACAGAAATTTTCTCGTAACTTTAACAGATGTAATTTTCCTCGGTGTGCCGTCCAATAACTTGGTGACCATGGCAAATGACGTATTGACAGAGACGGAATGTCAAGGCAGTCGGACGGCGGTGAAATTGGCCGTACGTGAAACTGGGACCCTCCAGCAACTCACACTTAGACGCCATCCCGTAGTGTAATTAGTTAATTACATAGTTTCCCAGGGTATGGATACAGCGGAAGAGGTCAGAGGGAGTTGTAAACTGTCGAGTAAACGTGATCCCGTCCTTTGCACGACCGAGCAAGTCTGCATCCGGCGGACAGCGTTCGTTCAGCTGCTCAGACGTGAACCCATAAACGAGAATATCAATTTCCGCATCGGCTTTAACAGCCGGGAGAGCGTCTCGTTTCAACAAGTGCCTTGGACGAAATGTGTAATAACGATACAAAATCTTACTACGGCCTTAGCGGGGGGGGGGGGGGGGGGGGGGGGGGGAAGAGGAAGAAGAAAAACTGAAAGGGTAGAAAAAAAATAGTCAAAATCGTCCGTAGTCGGGGATCCAACCAAGAACCAACATACGTATATTACGTTTTCAAGTATCATGCAATATATGAGTCAGTTTATCAGATTAGAGTTCAAGAATTGTACAATTTTTTTTCTCAACGTCTCATTCCTTTGTTTTCAGAGTAAAGAAGAGAACAAGGTAAGTTGTTATTATTCACCCCTAAAACGAAAGGTTGAATTTTCACCGCATCGTCAGGTTTTATGGTTTACAGAATCATCTCCGAACATTTTCAGATGGACGTCTCGATGTCGTGATGAAATTTTTTTTTTTTTTCATCAGTCATGATTTAACAACGGATTTTCACGACATTGGTACCAATCGAAGCGGATCTTTCTCTACTCAGAATTCATTATATTTCAGATCCGAACGATCTGGTATTTCTCAAGTTTTTCGAATAACGAAATCAAAAAAAAAAAACTTCGAAACAACGATATCTCAAAAACGAATAAACGGATATCCATCATTTTGATCTCTATAAATGCGGTTCTTCTTATTCAAAATCGACTACGTTTCGGATCCGATCGATGCATTAGTTATCGATCAACTGAAGCTGAGCCCGAGAACCTATCCAAACGGAAAGTTTTTTAGATCACATCAAGGTCAGTCAGGTTTATCAACGATGTAGGAATTTCGTCAGCCGGAAACATCCTCAACTTCCCACTCGCATGAAGTATAAATTCGACTTTTTTCTTCGTTTCTACCGGCACCGTATAAGCCGCAATAGTTTTTTATGCCAGCTATAAGGCAGGACGAATCCGTTGGTTATCTACTGCTGATTGACCGATGCTGGCTTTCTGCCAAACTGGCAATAGCATCCGCCAACTTCGACCCGTTTCACCCCCGCCATTCTCAGCGGCACGGTCATCTTGGCTCTCTTATAACCCTTTCTTCTTCTTCTTCTTCTTTTTCTTACTCCTCTACTTTTAGCTAACGCGACGGGCTGCCCGGTAACTTGTTTTTTCTACTCATCGCTCAAAGACGTTCCAGTGCTGACACGGTCAGCCGGACGAGATATGACCGACCGTCTTTCCCCTCTCTTTTTTCTTCTTCTTTGTCGCTTGTTCGCCTCATATTCTTCTTTTCTCTATTTTTCTTTTTTTTTTTTTTTTCTTCTTTCTACTTCTCTGTTTGTTACCTACTTTGTTGTTTCCGCCTACGTTACAGAATTTTGATTACCGATTATCTTTGTCAACGAATTTCGTAAGGAAGGAGAAATATGAGGAGAAAGAAAAAAAAAAAAAAAAAATCTTGCACACTGAGCGCGAAATTCGTTAAATTTAATTGCAATTAATTTTCGAATGATTCGACGAAAGTTAAAAAAACGAATAAAAAAAAAGAAAGAAACCGTTTGCCCCGCTGTTTGAAAATCTACCCAAGTTAATTTAAACTGAATTTTCATTACGCGAGAAATTACGCTGTTTATTTGTTCAACGCGCTATTGTAGGACTGGTTGGTAAAAAAATAAAATTTCGACCGAGCTAACGACATCTGCGATTTCAATTGCGAAACTCGAGAGGAGTAAATTTTCTTCTTCTATTTTTTCGCGAGCGTCGAGCAGTGAATTCAAGCTATTGCGGAAATTCCAAATAGAGAATTCCAATATCTGATTATCTATATACGTACACCAAGGTGTCTCTGTCATAGATGTATATAATGTATATGTATATAAGGCGTGTGTGCATATATACATACTTTGAGAGAAGTGTCAGCACCTGCAGCAGACGTTGGAATCAATTGTGGTAAAGTTTAGAAAGAAGTTTGAAGTTTTTTTCGTTTTTTTTTTTTTTTTTTTTTTTACTTCTACCACGATTTCGCCTTCCGTTTCTCTCCTTTTCCGTATCGTCTCGTTCTTGTTTTAATAAATTTAAAGAACCTTTCCAGTTGGCCAGCAGCAGCTCTGAGCTGTACCGACTAATTGCTTCGTGAGTATTATAGCAGTCTGATGGCTTTTCAATTTTCTTTAGTCGAAGGTTCACATTTTTTACCAGCACCGTGCACAGGAGTTTGCCTTATTTCTTGTTGTATATCGAAATGCCGTATCTTCGTGCCAAATTCGTGTAGTTATTCAGAAAACAAACGTCGCGCGACACGATTTTTCATCTATCACGTTGTGATAAGTCGTCGGGACGACGGGGATTCATATCGCTTTACGAAACGTTGCGATGCAAAAAAAAAAAAAAAAACTTAACGAACCTAAAAAGACTTTTTCCCTCTACTGAACACCGGATATTATCGTAATTTGGGAAAAAGAATATTATCCGGTGAGCCGGATATCACAACGATCGAGTTAGGAAAACTGTCTTGAGGATATTCCAAACGTACAGTCTGATCGAAAAAGTGTTGAAGCAAAGAAAAAGCAGTATTGAACAACAGAGTTCGAAAGATATGATACTAAAATAATCCACCTTAATTTCATTGAAACAATTTATTTCCTCAACGCGGTTGAATAAGAAGAAGATGAAAATTAAAAATAACGTATTTCAATTGAAAGAATTCAACTGTATTTTATCAATTTTGGCGAGATTTTATTATTTTCTAATCTTAATTCTTTACACCTGAGATTTTTTGCGAAGCAGTTGAACGAATTTTCCAAACATGGTCCGATGATCAGACGGTAAAAATCTATTTGCTGACTTTGAAAATAAATTTCATTCGTGCCTCGTGGGAACTTTGAGTTATTAATTTTTTTTTTTTACGCCTAACTTTTTCAGACACGACTGTACGTTGGGTACATCCTTAATATGCGAATGCGTCTTTTCATGCGTCGTTGGTCTTCTCATAAGCCATCGGCTTGTGTATATAAGGGAAAAACTTTTCCTCAATGTTTACGTATTACCGCAACTTTTTCCCTGCTCATAGTATAAATTTTCCCGTATGATTATTACTATTACTGTTATTACCACTGTCATTGTTATTTTATTACCGAACTTTCGAACTGGCTTTTGTTTATTCTATCAATCGGCGAAGATATAGTTATAACACATCAATGACTCGTTATCAACTTGTTTTCTTACGCATTTCTCACGTCGCACGTCTCGTGTAAAACCTCACGATAATTTTTCTCTGTTTCTTCCCATCTCAAATTTGATAAATTATCTACGATAAAGTGGACAGAATCACGTTTATCCTGAAAAAAAAAATAAAAAAATTCATTGGACTCGCAGGTTGGAATAAATGAAAATTTTGTTTGCAAAACTCGAATCTAAATGACAAAGAACGGCTCGGTTGAATCGGTTAACGCAGACACGAGCGTATTAGCTTGCAAAACACAGCTCGGACGAAAAGCGATAAGAGAAGGGGGAACAAGCCACAAATTTTTTTCGTTTTTTCTCCGTCTCATTTTTGCCAGAAAAAAGTTGGTCCGCACATGTTCACGGCGTAACAAACGATCCGTATATACGTCGTCCCATGTACATGGGAAAATATTTTAAACCGTGCTAAACTTGTTCACCAATTTATGTTTAAACAAATACCAGTAACGAAAATATTTTGACAATGCGAGAGAAATACAAAATTCAAATGTAAAAATAAAGAGAAATAATAAAAATACGCACAGTGAGAGAAACGGGGGAAAAAAAGAGAGAGAGAGAGAGAGAGAGAGAGAGAGAGAGAGAGGGAACGCGGATAAATTTTTAATGCCTTTCCCGCTTTTTCGCATATAATATGAGAATGGTTAAAAAGCTTTGAATGTAACCTTTCGGACGCGAGGCTTGAAACGCGCGCGCCTCAAGTTTAGAAGAGCCGGGGAGTTTCTACCGGCTGGTGATAATTGTCCCTTTGTAACAGAAGTGAAACACGTAAAAGTGTATTCTCCCTCATTCCCCTGCGCCCCTCGTTATTCATTTCTCATTGTCAGCATCCTGAGCCGCCTTGTCGGATTATTCCAATTTGCATGATATTCTCTTCAATCAACAATACTCCAATTAGGATTAACGATGCGTAAGTTAATCTTTGATTGTAGACGAATCATCTCCCCCACCGGGGTATTCGAAATTACGAATTCTCCAAATTTCAAACGTTATACCCCAACGCTTTTTGCGTAATCCGAGATGCTGGAAAATTTTTTTAAAACAAGTTTAAGCAGCCTGGTTCACCAAAGATCGATACTTGTTATTTATTTCCCTAGGATACAGTTGTAGTACAGGTTTTCGATCGACCAACCTCCTCGAGTCTATCTGTACTTTCAACTCTAAATTTTTTCGCGAAAAAGAGTAAAGTTTTTCGTAAAAATTTCATTCGAAACGAGTAAATTTTAAACACCGTGCTGGTAACATTTTTACGAAGTTGCCTACGGTTATAAAACTAGACAAGTTGCAATTGTCGAGCAAGTCCGTTCAAGAAGAACTCTTGGTGTAAAAATGAATATACAATGTAAAAAAAAAAAAAAAAAAAAAAAAGGAAACAAAAGACAGACAACAACACAGATTCACACAGAAGATCCGACATTAGTAAAACAGAATATACTTGTTCAAACACGCATGCGTTAAAATTCTACAACAAAAGCAGTTGTTTTGTCAGGTTGACCAACCGTCATAAGTTTATATAACAGGTCACCGCAATGTATATAACCTCAAAAATGTTGGTCGTCTTGACAACACAGTTCCTTTTTTAACGGGACGAAAGTAGTCGATTTCATCTCAGTGTTGTAAAGATGGGTTTGCGCATGCGCAGTCCACAATTGCTTCACTTTCTCCCCTAGGGATAGAAAATTGACCAATCGCGTCCCAAAAAATTACCGTGCAAATCTCCGGCACTTTTTATTCACTTCTTAAAAAAACTATCGTGTGTGACTCGGGTCAAAATTTTTCACACAATATACTATTGCCATAGAATTTCAGCACATCCGTGTCGGACCATTCACTCTGCATAGGGGATCGTTGGGCGTAACGGTCTTGATGAAAGATTAGCCGGAAAAAAAGTTTTTTCAAAATTGAAATAAAAAAAAAAAATGTCATGTTCAATAGTTTAATAATCGAGGGTTTATAAGCGATTCGTAAACAAAATAGAGTATTTCGAATAAAAAATATTTCAAAACTTTTAGAAAAATTAAGTCATTTTTTTTTCATCGTTCTTTGGACGGGGTCCGTCGTGCCCCAGGGATTTTTTTATTTTTTTATTTTTTTGCTCGAATTATGGCAAAGTACTGACGAAATTTTCGAGATAGATCAAAGCAACTTGTACCCGGTGCTAATAAAGCCAAAAAAAAAAAAATAATTATCGGCTTAACGGTTCCGTCGTGCCCCACGTTCCCCTATATATATATATATATATAAATACATAAAAATCAATTAGTAACTTACAGACAACGGTGAGGTTGGCCAACTTGTAACCGATGGCGAAGACCGGAGCCTCCGTCGATACCTCGCATTTGTATTGTCCGGATGTTTCGAGTGTTAGGTTTGTCAGCCGTACCGAGTGCTCGGTGTTGGCCTCTTTCTGCGAACAAACAAAATGTTTGCTCAAGTAATGGCGCTTCTCTTTTTTGCCCTATACGTACCACCCTCCCTCCCTCGCCCCCCCATCGTCGGTCCCCTCTCCATTTTCCCTTCTAGGCTGCTCTCATCCCGCTCGCATCTTTCTCCATATATTATTCCCCTTTTACCCCCCCCCCCCCCCCTCCCGGTCCGCCCCATCATCGGCTTCCGGGTTCGCTTTCAAATAACTATACATAGACATAGCCGGCAGCCACCTCCTTCCGCAAATATCTCGAGCTTTTACCGGTGGGTGAGTTTTTTTTTTTAATTTCATCTCTTTCCTCTTTTCTCGGTGAAAATTTTCTTTCTTATACTTTTTTCTTTTTCTTCAGCTTTTAAGAACAATTTCACTAACCCGAGCTAATGCACATTTTCGTTAATTATATCGCTTCGTTTTACCTGTATCTAGCAGTACGTCACATTATGCAAATTGGAGTCTGGATAGGAATTGGAAAAAAATTCTTATCATAATTTTCGTTGGTATTGTTATCGTAAATACAAGTAAACCTCGGAGTGTCAACTTATTGTTTCTGTCAATTCACGCAAAGGAAATTGTTTCGCGGTTGACGGAGATGAATATTATAATACATTGTTTAATATACTCGGCAAGTTGCTGCAGAGACTCCTTGAGGCTGCGTGGTTTTGAATTCAGGAGGCATGTATAATAATATAACGCGACCCTGTGTGTGTGTGAGTGGGTGTGTAGGTTATACAGGGTGAAACGTAACCCGGTTGAATGAACAATTTTAACCCCCCTTTATTCACCGTATTTTATTTTTCTCGTTTTGAATACCACCCACCAGTCGTATTTAAATTACACAAAGGTAACACCGACGCGCACATATATAGATCTGCAATCTACATGTATAATAATCTTGGGAAAACCAGGAGTGCCGAGTTTTCGAGGAGAGTGCATAATGGTAAGAGGATGAGGATCGGGAGAAGGAAAATTTGTACAAGTAGTAGGTAGAGGAGGTTACTTCCAACGCGTTATACTCCATCCCGAGAGCAATTCATGGTATGTTTTACTTAGTTTAAAGCCTTAGGGATCGGGCATCGCGAGGTATTAAAAACAAGGATCCAAGAGAAAAGATAAGGAATATCCTTGTTCAGGCGTCGCCCCAAGGGTGAATGGATATTAAGTCAGTATCGCATTACGCAAGAATGTCGATGTAAGGAATTCCTCAGGGGTTTATTTTTGAGTCCGTTATGGTGGGGCAGAGACTACTGCCGATAAAGAACGCGCTGACTTCAAATTGTCTAATTCGTTTTACCTACCCCCAAGGTTGACAGGGCCACGAGAAATTTCCCAAGAAATAGAGAGAAGGCCAAAAGCCTTCGGGAGATGAATTGTCGAGGCCAGAGAGGCCCGCCACTATACCCGAGATCCAAGCTACGTCTCGAAGCCCCAAAATGCTTCGTCGTTTATCTCTGAAGGCTTACTTTGATAAGAGATTTTACTCCGCGAAAGGAGTCCTCGTGAAAAATAGACATAAAGCAGTACAAATTGGAACCCCCTTCCACCCCATGCACCCCACACCTCAAACATTTATAATTTTTATGCCAAATTTTTATTCAAAAACTCTCTACGCCGCCCATTTTCCTCTTTTGTAAAAAGTTGAGCTTCAAAAACTTGTGCATGACACGGAGTTGTTGGAACACTTAATGGCTCCCATTTCCCGAGGTGTAGGGTAATGGGAACGAATTACGGTTCTTAGTTTTTTAAAAATTTTTATGAATTTTCAGTGATTTTCTGTTAGCCAGTTGAGTAAAGCTTACGTTCGTAATTAATAAAAAAATAAATCGTATAGATTATGAATTTTATCGGTAATTATCCTTAGTAGGCTCCCATTCCTCCATTCTCCCGTAATTCACAACTGGAATACCAATTCAACTTAAGATCGTCGAATTTCCAGCATTAAATACAGATTTTCGTTCAAATCGACAAATTTTCCACTGAAATCACCGATTGATCTAAAACACCAGATTTCTCGCTAATCGCTCAACAGCCGAGTCTTCCGATCATAAGCCTTCCAGAATCACGAAGTTTGGCAGAAAATCGCGAAGTTGGCAACACTGATTATACTTCAATCACGTAGCGTCCTTACGCCATCTGTCTTAAACTTATACTATTTCATCGTTCCTCTGCTGTTCTGCATTCCTATTCTATTCCATCGTTCCACTGCGATTCCACCATTCCTAACCTATTCCATCTTTTATATTCCGTTCAACGTTTCCCACCGACCCGCGCAAACTTGAATTGCAACCTAACGTTGAGAATCATTTCGAAAAGTGTGGCGGTTGGAAAGATAATGAAATGTAATTAAAACCACGAGGTCCGTAGCCATGAGGTATTGGTTAACTCGGCGCCGTAAACTCGATAGGTTAATAACAAACTTTTCACGGGAAAGGATATACTTGCAAAGATTGTTTGAAAGCTGCAGGGTGGGGGGAACGTTAGAACGTGTAACATATAACGATCGCTACACGAATTTACATCCATATTTGACCCCCCGGGGTAAAAATATTTTTAGTGAAATTAAAGAAGTTGTAATTAACGCAAGACGTTTGCCTTATACCGCGTAGAAAGAAACGAGAAGCAAAGAAAAGGGTGAAAAGTTTTTAATCAATCATATATAAAACGTGATCGGGCTGAGCAAAGGTCTACGGGCATTTAACTCAATGGTAACTCGATACGTATTTCCAGTCAACTATGAATGATTCAGCAGCTAAAGAGTACCAAGGTCGGATCAGACGAGGAGGAGAAAGAGAAAAGAAAAACGAAACGAGAAAGAGAGATTGAGAGAGAGAGAGAGAGAGAGAGAAAAAAAGATAGAGAAAACTCGTTGACTACTTTTTAATCAAATTGATTTACGACCAGATAAAAAGTGACTTTCACGATGGGGTGATATTAACTTTTAATGGATATCTCAGCCGACATCAATATTCAGCGCGGTACAAAAAAAAATCTTTTCACAACTCCCGGCGAACATGGTACAAACTACCTTCCGACTACCCTGTACTATCCCTGATGGATCCTTTACCTTTTCCCAGATCCAATTATCCAATTTGATTTCATCCAAGGGCGTCCTGGCTCTTCTCAAACTATTATAAGACGAAGTCACACTTCCAAAAGCAACAAGGCGTAAGGATGCACCGATTGTCAAGTCCGGTTTCTCACCAACACTCACTGTTTTATTTCATCACCGGTGTTTCAATAAAGCAGAATGAGTCAAGTCACATCAACGACTTCACGCGGTTATTGCTCGCACTGAAATTCTTCCTTTCTGCATGCATCACTTTTTACCAATGGAGTCACTACGAGTTTTCACAAGTGAAATACCATCACCAACGCGATAATTTTGATTTACTCTCAACATCTCGTCGCCATACGCGGGAGTATTCATCCCGTGTTTCCAAATCAATGACGTAACAACAAGAAGTAAGAGGAAGGCAGTAAGGACGGGAGGAAGGAAGGAAGGAAGGAAGGAAGGAAGTCAGTTACTTGGCTTGTTACGAGGGTAGAAACCGCGACGTCTGCGAAAGGTGGAATACGTACAATATACATACGTGTGCGCACATAATAATCGGGAACGCTGATGAAGTTCCAATGTCGAGCAGTCAGGCAACGCGTCGACAAAACGGGAGAGACTGACAAGTCGCGATTTTGAAATTCCCGTGATGATAATTCAAAGAGCCGTCGTCTCTCCCCTGCTGTTTCGGCGACATCGTGTATACATAGCGTATGAGATTGTCGTAGCATTCCACCGAATTCCTGGACCGAGTTTGCTCGTCGACGTCGTCGTGAGCTGCTCCACGCAGCCGGTGCAGGGTGCGGATATTGTTTGGGCGTGGAATACCGGCTGTGCGCTTTCACCGCGACCCTCGGCGATATAATGATTTGTCGATAATGCGTCGTCGCGATCACTACGTTAAATTTCGTCCAACGACACCGCCGGACGAGCGATGACTCGCAGCCCGTCTCCTCGCGTTCGATTAGCCACATCCGAGGTCCAATTAGTAGCCGGTATACGTTCGCGTTACGGGAATTCGGTACAACCAGCCCAATTCCATTTTCCGTTCGTACCGCAGCCTCGGATCTCGTATCCTCTTCGACGGTGTGGCGTAGGAAATTGGATGATTGATTGATACGAACACGATTAGATTACCGTACCCAATGACCAAGCTTGACCGCCTGCAAGGTGCGTTATAGACCCATGGTTCGGAGAAAAGGGTTTCTTTAATTCCGTTAACGCCAATTTATCGAGAGCGAAAGGACCGGGAGAGTGAAACAGGCCAGTGTTATCCCACACTGCTGACCGAGGAGAAAAACCAAATGGAAGATACATGTGAGGGACAATTCAAAGGCAAACACAAGTTTTGCCGGCTCCGCGGAACGGGGATTCTTCAACCGGAATACATGATACCGCATGTTACACCAATTTCGAGATCTGAGTGGTGAATGCCGTTGAAGAATCTACGGACTCTACCTGAGGAGAAAACACCCTTTCAAAAATCTCCGGCAATGTTACTGGCGCCAATAATTGTGCATATGAATTGAACAACAGCCACATAAGGATGTTAAGAATCTGAAGAAAGGTTTTATGATTAGCACATTTAAAGACACCAAAGTTTAAGAATTTTCAAGCTTGTCATTATAAGACCTCTACTTAAACTGTTGATATCTCAGCTTGCGTTACTCGAATGTGCTCAGGTTCGTTTCAATCACTTGGTAGGTATGCTGTTCATTCGTGTTCACCGTCAACATTATTACAGATTTTCCCAACTTTTGATTTAGACTATCTACGGTTCAATCACCGTCAACTTTTTCTTCAAAAAACTGCATCTACCAAAATAGGCGGGCAGAAATAGCTGGTAATGTTGGAGATGACAAGTCGCTGGCAGAGCTGATCGTGCACGATTAATAGAGACCATGCCAATGGTGGAATATTATAATGCTGCACATGGTACGGGTTGTTGGGAAATGACTGGAGTATGCATGACGCGTTATTAGCGAAGGAAGGGCGGACCTACCCGCCATCTACGTGTTCTGGCTCGAATAGTATTGTTGCCCGAGCTCAACCGGTTATTACGGGTCGTTCAATACGTGTCATCTCGCTCATGGAACATCGGGTATAGAAATGCCTTTATCGCATATTTGTGTGTACCTCCCTGCGAATACACGGTGTCGAAGCGTTATTGAGATGTGACAAGAAGATCCTCGGTTCGTAGGTGTCGAAGGTTCGGCGTACCTGTTCAACAACCGTGACTCCCTTTTGTCGTTGACATGTGTGTAGATGTACGGGGATCAGAACGATATTCCATACAACCGAAACCAGCGCGACGTTCTTTCCAACTGTCAGAAATGTGATCTGAGCCTCGTGTCTCAACTTCATTCATCATCCGACATCTCCTGATGTCTTTTCCACAAGTGTCATTCATCGTTCTCTCTGTCAACTGGCCGATCAGACTGCTATGCGCGGTTAAAATCAAGGTTATCATACAAAGTGCACAGAGCACAGCGACAACTATTCGAGAGTTGGTTCAACGGTTTGTACATACACAGTGCTGGAGGTTCCGATTCCATTGTCAAGAACCACTAGCGATTGCTCAATAACTGCAGTCGATGGAGGTGGCTTTTTTTTTCCTCTGGTCTGCAGTCAGTTTTCCATTCAATCGTTTCAATAATCACTTTAGTTCCGTCCGAGTCGCGGGGATGTTGTCCGAGTTTATCCAACGTCGAGTCTGGTGCAAGCAGGGCCATTGAGTATATATCACGGTGACTGGTCCAAGCCTGTATTCATCACCGTAGAGTGGAGAGTCTATCTAGTTGATTGTCGGGGGCTTTAATACTCCCTTCAACTCTACCCGCCACCACGCTATCAATTTGGCAATTGCTCATAGGAAACTTTCCGGCGAATCATCTGACCATCTATCTGCGTCCGTCTATTATCGTTCCGGAACGCGGAACAGACTCGATTACATTACTCTGCGGTTTCAACGCGGCGCTACATCATCGACTATAAGCTTCTCACATCATCCTGTCCTCCTGCGATGGAATTGTGAAACAATTTTGATGAACACACCGATGCGTTCTTTGGGAGAAGACGAAACGCCATTTGCGTTTTGATTCTTATGTACATGATTGGCTTGATCCAGCAATTATTTAACCACTGACCCTGTGATCCGATCCAAGTAAACTAGCAAGTTACGTACACAGTCAGTTACTGTAAACATGCCGAGGTTGAAGACCAATAACCAGGGTTTCTAACATCCGTCTGTGACTCGGAATACAGACTTGATTAAATCATTTCCCCGTCGAGTGATACTCGAGTTTATCTATGAAAGAGCTCCTGCGAATCTAGGATATTGCAGGAAAATACTTGCTGAATGGTACTGTAGTAGTTCGGTAAGCGAGCGCTCTTCTTGATAAAGTTACTACGAAAAATAGTGGAAAGAAAAAGCATACGAAATGAAAAGCTCCTTTCAAAGGTTGTTCCGAAGTCTATAATCAGCGTCAGCGTTATGAAGCCGAATCAATTAGCTGTTGGATGAATATTTTAATTAATAAAAGGTATCGAATCGATGGATAAACAAAAGGGAAAACCCCGCCAGTGATATCTTTGTAGTAATATTTTCTGAGTAAACATCAACGTTGGTTTCATGAGATGTCCACCTTCTCATCCTCCTCCGTAAGATCACCGAATCTTATTCGATAACCGTGCTCGACTTGAGGCAAATATCCAATGGCTGAGGACGTTACCGTGGAGCGTTAATTAAATTTAAATAATCAAGAGAGACGCGGAACGAGCTTTGTGAACTGGTAATTGACCCTCTGACCTTACCTCCGCGTTTACGATTAGGAACTAGCTGTAACATTGGCAATAACTTGAGCTGGTTATATGTTCTCCGCTTTCTCTGGTACCTATAACCCTCAATCAGCTCCACAGTTTGGTGATCAAAAGCCCACGTTGTTTCTGCAATTCGATGAATTGCAACAGTCGCGAAATAATTGTCACAACTTTTCGATCAACCAGTCCTCTTCCGATCACAGAGTCCGGTGAGTGACCTCGTCGAGGTTTGATGATCGAGTGTTTCAGCCACTTCAGACGAAGAATGGAAAACTCTAGAGGAGGCGGCACTGGTCGTCTTCCAGAATCCAAGCCGCAATCCTTCGAGGGCATAGGTATACCCGCTATACCTGTTATTGATCCGAGTGGAAAATATACGGTTTGAGAGGCACAGTGTCCAGTTGAAAGATACGAGAAGGTACGGTTACAAATACCTAGTAGTCAATCTTGGCGTTGTATATACTTAAAGCCGAGAGTCTAGATTCAAGTTAAGTAATGGGGAAACTGCATTGGAGGGGTTGTATTTCATCCGAAGAGTTAACTTTACGTGGTCCGAGTGTATGCACTGACGAATCAAAGATATTCTGGAAGGCTGGAGAAGACGTTAACTTTCTTCCTCGTTGGATCTCGGTGTACGCCGTATTTAAAGTTAGCGTTAGTTTGTCTATTAATGAAAACGTCGCCTTGCTGCATTATTATTTGTCACCGAAAGGGAATTCGTGTTTTGGCAAAGTAGCGCTATTCGTTAGCCCTCCGTGACGTCGTGTGGAAACTGCGAAAGAGTTTTCACAACTTCTCAACTTTGCACACACTTCTATACATGTACATGTGTATGACGCAAAATTAGCGAATTTAACTACGGTCTCAACAACGATAAATTTTCCTCACAAAAGTATGAAATTAATTTATAGCTACAGAACCCCCTCCCCCCCCCCCCACATGTGATCTATCACCGCGCCTCACGCCATTCGTATCAATTTCATTGCATTCACGTTTTGCCGTTACAACAACCTCTAAAAGCCCAGGCTTGAACTTCAGAAATTGTAATACGACGAAATTTAATTGCATGTTATACTTTTCTGACGACGTTATCAGCATTTTTTCGACAATAACCGTCAGCCGTCATCGAGTCGGACACCAAAATGCCGCGTCGTGAGATACTCGGAGTAAATTCGGTCCCCTAAGAGTGCAATGAAAGAATATCTCAAATAACACGCAGTTGACTCGTATTCGACTTGTTGATGGGAAAAAATGAAGTTGAGTAATAAGAGACCGATGAAAAAGACGTAGTTAAAGCTAATATTGGACTACATGTCAACCAGAAGTTGACGAATGGACCTGCTAGGTTGCGAATTTGCTATAAACAATGTACAAATGGAATACAAATTAATTTACAGTTGATGTCAAAAAATAGTTGAGCGACATTTTGAAACATCAATAAATTACAACATCTATATCCTATAACCTATTAAATTCATTATACACCGAGTTCTATGTAATATCTCGTTTGCGTTTTGATTTTGTCCTAATGACGACATTCTTGAGGATAGGAAAAAAGTCACCCCCTTGCCGGCATTCTGCCAATTTTAACCAAGTCAAATTTTACATCCATTGACATTGTAATCACGGTAAACATGAAATCAGTGAACTCACGTCTACGGAAACTCCGATCGGGTGAAAGGTTTTCATCTGCGGATCGCCCTCGGGCACGTATCGAAAGAACTCGTGTTCGCCCTTGTACCACTTTACCGAGTAGAGTTTGTTCCCGGGACTCAGCTTCCAATGGCAGGTGAAATCGACGGTGGATCCAACTTCGGCTTGGGGCGGGACGTTGACGCTGACTATGATGTCATCTGAAGATAAGAAGGAAAAATATATACTGATTGCGAGTCTGATTGTCAGTGTATAATCGCATGGGGAAAAGTGTTGGAGTGTTGCGGTTTCAGCGTAGCAGGGAAATTGGAAAGAGCCGACGAAGCGGCGAGAGAAACAAAAACTTTCCAACAAAGTTGTTTCCACGATAAAAAGGCTTGAAACCCTCGTCCGTCCGAGTCTGCAGCTTCTTCACTTTATTCAAGCTTAATTTATTTTAATTATATCATAATAATTATGAAGCTTTCAAGCATTAAAAGTACTCTCCAACCCAATCCAACCAATTAGCAAGACACTCTGTATTTTAAGTCATGCAAACAGATGCCTTCCTAATAGGATCTTAGGCGCGGGTTATACTTTGAATAGAAGCGGTCCGCGGTGTTGGACCTGATGCAGAAAAGGGACATCGTGTCCCGTCGAAAAAGGTTATATTCTTCTAGAGGAAAATTAATGTGGCGTTGGTGGAGTAAAAGTTCCACAAAACACCAATCAGATTGAACCCGTTTGAACCTTGATTACGAAACGCCAATCAGATTGTTACCCTTATTGCTTATGAACGCCATTTTGATGACTAGTTGAATCACTATTTCCTGCTTTTAGGCGAACACTTTTTCAGTGGAAAACTCATTTGAAATACTTTTCTTTAGCTCTAGAACCTTCCATACTTCCAACGCGATGATCGCCGTTGCGGATACGCAACTTACTCGATGCCAGAGGTTCTACAGCGCAAATGTACTACAGAATATATTCTACAGGAATATTTTTCCACAGTAGATTTTCCTACAGAAGGGAATTCGAGATTCACATCGGAAACAAACCTCCACGAATTATTCTACAGTAGAATGGTTCTACAGTAGAATGATTCTACAGGAAGGAATTCGACATTTGCATCAAAAATAATCCTCCACGAATTATTCTACAGTAGAATTATTCTACAGAATATTTTTCTACAAAACAGTTTTCTACAGAACAGGTTTATAGTTTTACACATCCAACAGAAAATAAAGCTATAGCTAATGACAACTACAGAAAAATATTCTGTAGAACGATTCTCCAGTATAATAATTAATACAGAATTATTTTTTATACTAATCTCGAACTCCTTTTTGTAGAAAAATATTCTGTAGAACAATTCTCTTGTAGAATAATCCATACGGGATTATTTCTGATGTGAATTTCGAATTCCTATCCGTAGGAAAATATTCTGTAGAACGTATGCTCTGTAGAGCTGATTTATGTAGAATCGAATCCCATTCGCGCTGCCGATTCGGCGCAGGCGCATTCGATAGATTTCTTGCGCCAGAAGCTCGCGTTGAAATGCAAACTGCATGCGGATAACGTCGCGCGTCTGCGATTCACTGATCACGGAAAGTTCGATTCCGGTTTTATCTCGAGGGTGGGGGGCAGCGTCAAAGGTGATAAAATTTGATTTAGTAGAATCAAGCCGATATTACATTGTGCGATAATAAAATGCGCGCGATAAACTAAACAGCATTAACTGCCTGCGTAGAGTAGGTAATAACTACGGTGCATTTTTGTTTTTTGTGTTCGTGTTCAATACGGAATTTATCAGAATTACCAACGGTTATCTGTACCTGGATACAAGCGTACTTTTGAAAAATACCCCCCCCCCCCAAAGACGATTTCGTCGTAAGCTCATGGGCCGATAGCCCTTGATTATACCTTGTATTAGTTCAGGGTTATGATATAGTCTGGATTTCGTTTTTATCGATAAATGCGATCCGTCAAAGAATACTTACCGGCTTATCTCACCCGCTTAACATGCTCTACGAGCAATTTTAAGGACACGTTTGGCGTACAGGCTGAACAAAGAAAAAGCGATGAAATGAAAACGAAGTGATAGAACGAAGGCTACAGAGAAATCTGGCTGGGGTTGTTCGTGTTGAATTAAATTGAACCGATTTATGTATATAAACAAATTTGAAAAGCAGGAATTCTGAATAAATAAGCTCAATTGTTAATCATTCGAGAGTAATTACGTTACGGCATCAATTAACCGTGCCGTTCGTCCGATATTGATGAATCGCTGTTTATTTTTACCGTAAACGGATTCTCCGAATACCGGTTGAAACAAATTTATTCCCCAGCTCCTCGGTTAATCGCCACACCAAATCATTGTATATAATGCATACTCATAATAGGTTATGAATAATAATAAGCTTGCGCCTCAATCACGAAAACATATTAACATTATTAAATATTCATTTCAAAGAGATTTGCACGAAATTCATTCGCAAACGTAATAATACTTTTTATCCACCAAAATTGGACAAACAATGCGATCTTCGCATTGACGGCATTGTCTAATGGAGGAACAATGTGATTTTTTGCTCAAGTTCATTCGGAATCGAATTTTATCCTCACCCGAACAATTAGTGATTGTTATTTTTTTTCTGCCTTCGTTTTGGTTCAACAATTATTTTCCCAGACTGTACACTACCAATACAATATACTTAGAGACGAAGGACCGCTTTTATGTGCTTCGCTTTCATCGTACAAGGTTATCCTCGAATAAAGTTTAAGGTTACGTAGAAGTTCTACCTTTACCGACCGAGCAAGTCCACCCGTTCGCTTCCTATATTAAATTAACAAAACAAAGGAAATGTGCATTTTTTATTTACGAAATTATCGCAATTCCTGATTCTCGTCAAATGTTCGGGGAATGTGGAAACTGTAAGACGGGTTGGATAATCGCACATTTTCACTTTTCTGAATTCAGCTACAAAAGCGCGATGCACCGTAGAAATTCGAACCCTTTCCGTCCATTTGTTTACTTAATATAGGAAGAAAAGGGGGGAGTTTACGCGGTCGGTAAAGGTAGGACTGCTGCACGACCTTAACATTACCGCTCGATACGACAACCGTTTCGATATTATGGCATTCGCGCAGGTTAGAATTGCAGATCGCTATTTTTTCCGGACCGTTTATTCCTCGTCCGTTATTGTCCAAGGTTAACGAAGTATAACTTCGATTTACGAAGAAGAATTCGAACCATTTCGCCAAAGTTGTGCAGAAAAAATAGCACCAAGATAACCCCTCATTTTTCCGAGCTTCTAAACAGCGAGACTTTATGTCCACTCATCTGCAACTTCCTTTCCTCTCTACGCTTTATACAATTCACACAAATCCTTATGCATGTATAATTCATGAATTTTTACCTCGCCCTGACATATGCAGAAGTAGATTGCAACTGGCTCAACGTGAATTCCATAAATTGCAATAAAAATCCTGTAAGGCGAGCCTTGGGAAATGCGTGCACAAGGTTTATTGAATTCAGTAAATATGACGGTGATGTATTTCTGTAATTCAAAGAAATCTCATCCGTTTCGATTGAAAAAGTTATAATAATTTACTGAAATCACATTTACGTACCTAAATAAACAAAGTATCAAACAAATCCAGTATCGGCAATAATATTCAGGAAAAATTCAATCAATTGATACAAATTATGTACACATAAAAAAAGGATTTGTTGTATTTATTTTTTTTTGGATTGAAAAAAATGTGATTCGGTAAATGCAATACCTTTTTTTTTTTTTCTTCTCTTTTGATCATGTATATCTGATTCCTTTTCAAAGTCCTTGTACTTCTCATATTTTTCAATACTTCGTTAAAGGCTGAATCACGTGTAGATGTTCAGATATTTGTTAAATATTTCGCTGAAATGAGACTCAAACATTTGGAACGATATAAAAACGTCGAATCTTTCAAGTATCAATTTTTCTACAAGCTCGAAAAAAAATTCCTTGTTTTTTTTTTTTTTTTTTTTCAATTTCCCCAGCCGAAACAAAGATCCCGAAATATGAGCCTAGTTTTTTTTTTTTTTTTTTTTTACGATTCCGCGTGGAGTGAAAACCTTTCTTGAAAGGCGATTTTGCTTTTCTCGCGGTTGGAACAACGACGATGAGAAAAAAAAAAAAAAAAAAAAACGAAATCCAGAGGCTGTTTTCCGATACGCGATTGCCCCCCCCCCCCCCCCTCCCCTCTGCACAATACCGGCCAATTTCGCCGTTGCAGCGGATAATGTTTAAGTTGAAAACGTTTGCATCCTTTTATTTTTGACTTTGGTTTTTATCGCCAGCTTTACGGAAAGAATTCCCCTGGCTTCGTGACGTGGATCGGTACCCATATCCGGGAGGCGAGGGTTTGGAGGGTAGAAATCGCAATCCCTCAAAACATACCTCGGAGAATCCGGCTCGCATTTGTCGTTCCCGAATGCCACTTATCATTCCGTGCGATCTCCACGGGCGTCGTTTGCCCGCTAAACTCTACCCCCCACCCCCACCCCCACCGCCACCCCCTCCCCCAGATATCTGAATTTAGTGGTTTTATCTCGGTGAAAGAATGTCGTTGTCACCGCTAGACCGCCTGCGCTCTCCCGGTTTTCCCCGGGACGCTAGGGAAGCTATTTATCCCCCATTTAACCTTCATCGTTCGAGAAGAATGTGCCCCTCCTACCCTTCTCCTCCCCCCCCCCCCCCCCACCCCACCGATTATTCCATTCCGAATCCTCGCCTTACCGCAATCGGTTTAATTAATTTTCCCATAGAACCATGCGGTAATGCTCATTCTCCAATTACAGCAGTATGCGGCGGAGTGTTTTTGGTTTTTTTTTTTTTTTTTTCTCTCTCTCTCTCTCTGTCTCTGTCTCTCTCTCTCTCTTTCATACCTACGCCGAAACTGCAGTATTGCCGCATTGCTGCAAAAACTGTCATTCGAGGGGGAAGTGTTTTGCAATATTTTTTTTTTTTTCTTAGGCTGCGGTAGCGAAATTTTGAAGAATCGGGCGATTGATTGGTAAGGGAATAAACGTTGCACGGAAAAAATGATGACGCGAAATTTTGATGAATTTGAAGGGAGAGAATTTGTTTATTTTTATTTATTAATTATCGTTGATTTCGCTAAATGCGCACATTTTAATTACAGCATATCAAGGATTCTTTGATTATTTCAAATACTCGATGACGTATGTTTTCTAAAACAACAATATATGATGAAATCAAGGTTCAATTAACATCGAGTCCGAACTTGATTCAATTGAATACCAATGACAGAAAGTTTTGTCGTGTTTTTTTTTTTTTTTTTTTTTTGTCGTTTGTTTATAAAACCGTTTATTCGAATAAAGCTAAAGTTCAATTTTTCTGATAAACTTCAACAAAGATCACAAATATTACTGTCTCTTTTATTTTGACCCAAGAATCGTGTTATTCGTCCAATTTCATTCAAATACATACACGTTTCAATATTCGCCCACGGCATGTTTTACCGATTGGCAAAAAAGTCGAGGAAAGAATTCGTTCTGAACAAAATGAAAATAAAAAAAAAATAAATAAACTAAGGAGCTTACACAACATTACCGAAACTATACGAACGAAAAGGGTTGACGGTTTATATCGAGGTACAAACCCAGCAACGAAAAAATCGAGAGTGAGGAAAGGAGGTTAAAAAATAAAAATCGAAAAGTCGGGGTAAAAAAGTGAGGAGAAAAAAAGAAAAAAAAAAAAAAAAAAAAAGAAGAAGAATTTATTCATAAAATAATAAATTAACGACCATTTACAGGAAACTTTACCTCGTTTCTCTCGGCTGAGGTAATTAGCAATTTAAAAACTTGGGCCGCCCCCAATTATCCCTCAATTTTTCTAGACCCAGAGCCGCATTAATTATCTCTAGCGGACTTAAATTACACCCTCGTTGCTGCTGACTCGGGAGAATTCTCCGAGTCACATTCTGTGTTTGCTCAAAAATGAGATGGCGGATATACGTGGGTATACTATATACACACATATATATATATATATAAATATATACACGTGTACACGTATACGGTATATACATCGTATATATGGTATAATACACCCTGCAGACGTGTATACCTCTAAATGTACGCAAAGCTACTTTGCCGGGGGGCATAAAGATGGCGGTTGAGTAAACATCGAGGACCCGTAAGGCGGATCAATTTCATCAAAGATCAACTAGAAGCTGCAACGCCGGTATCTCGGAGAAATTTATACCGGTAATCAACTGATAAGGAAACCGGCGCCCGCCCGGCTTTTCCCCTCCTCCGCCAACCCCTTTATAAGACCGGTAAATACACAATAAATTCTCTCAACGTTAAAATTTTCTTTTTAACGTGATAAAAAAAAAAAAAAAAAAAATAAAGAAAAGAAAAAGTAATTCGAGGAAAGAAGCTACCCCCGATCGCGTAGCCCCGCGTACGCATAAGCACTTCAATATAAAAGGTTTACACAGAGGAGGTGTAAGTAATTCTCAAGAAAATCAGATTGCCGATTTAAGGAAGAAACGCGGGGATGGAAAGAAGAGAGAGAGAGAGAGAGAGAGGGAGGGAGGGAGGGAGAGAGGGAGAGGGAAAGGGAGTGCAGATTGGTCCTGAAAGTCGAAGAAGTTTCGCCCAGTCGACAAACGTCAAGAAAATAGCTTGGATTCAAGGGTGCAAATGGAACCCGCAGATGTCTGAATCGAGAGTAGGGTAAGAGGGTAAAAAAATAACATCGTTTAAAAAGCCCCCCCGGAAATGTTGTTATTAAAACTGTTGTAAGCTGCTTTGCCTGCCGTTTGTAAGAATGTAGATTTCTGTATCAAAACAAAATCAGACAAATATTTTATGACATGTGTGAATGAAAATTGTGAGTATTTAGCTTATTTCTTATTTTTTAAATTTGATAGCAATGGCGGTAATTCATTCGTTCGTCCACTCGGTCATTCGCTCATATCGTATGTAAATTATCAATTAGAAAGTGTGTATTGTAAGATTGTAAATTCAATTCATTTCACTTTCGGTATAATTGTATGAATAAAACGTCTTTCTTTAGTTTAAATGGTACATCTATATGTGAATCATTTCACTTTAATTTAAATTGTCTTTGCTCTCTGTAATTTATTTGTAAAATACCTCTCGTCGATTAATAGTTCGCGTTGAAATTTTCACCTATTACGGCAGCTTAACTCGTTTATTCTTTTTAATGTTTCTCAATACATGATTTTCAAATGTCGACAGTTTCGCTTACGATTTCTAGAATGGTTTTCACATTGTCGAAGAAACGTTTAAATTTGTCAAGATCTCGCTTTACTTTCTATTTCATGATCTCAATCATCATTCGCGTTGAAACTTTATATTAGAAAGTTATAACAGTTCTTAGTCACATTCGATTTTGACAAGACACGTTATTTGTTTTGATTTGAGGGGATGATATTTGAATCGTTACGCACTCTGTACGTAGCAAGTATAGAGTGGAATTACAACACTCGGAATTTGACCATTGAAACTGAAAATTCATGAGTTTGAACCATTTTTTTAAAAATGTTTTTACATCTGCTATAATTCTGACTCGTCGCTCGGCCGTTCAAACCTCAGAGTTCAGTCGCGACAAAAATCGTTTACAAAGATGATCTGAATTATAAGAAATTAAAACTACACGGGGAGATGTTTCAGGACATTGTAAAAGATCGTAAGATCAAAGCTGGTAGCTTGAAAGATGTGGTAGAATTTTTCAAAAAATGATCGACCCGTTAATCCATTCAACTCATTGACGAGTTTGTAGGTCGAAATTTCCTTGGGCTAGGAAATTGAAGATACAAAAAACAAAAGCATCGTTATTCTATCCTCCAACCTCACGATCATGACTTGACGAGACACGGAAATTCATTGACACAGGGGATTCCCATTTCCGTTGAACACAGTTAGTTCGAATACCGTGCGTAAATCAAACGATGCACCTTCGCACAGTTTCGGAATAAAAACCAGAAAAGACGAATCTGTCACACGTTCCGTCCTCTCTGATTTTTCAAAAATCACCCAGGTCCCGTCAACAGGTGTAATTCAATGAAACTGCAATAAAACGGAGTGACATGTGTCACTGGAACGTTCAACGCGTTGCAAGACACGGTTGGCATTGCAGTTTCCGATAAAAGAAAAAAATGAAGAAACAACTTTTGGCATTGACGAGTGTCGACGCGATTCGGATGAACGACGAGGTCCCGGTAGCAATCTTACGGTTTGGGTTCAATCAGAGTCCTTTGAAGATGCCGTGAAACTTCCGTGAAACTCATTTCCTCGGGATCCAGTTTCTGGCGTGCAAGAAGCGTCACGGAGCGACGAAACTTGGGCTAAACTGACTAAAACTGACTGGAACTAAAGAAGTCTATTTCAAGGGGTCGAAGAAGGAGTCGATTCGTCATGTCACCCCATCTCCCCCCCCAACCCATTCATCCCCATTATCAAACGGGTCTGGAAAAGAGACAATTGGCTTTCTCCCTCGCCGATTCGGATCAGTTCCGTTTTCCAAAATCAATATGTCATTTCACCACCCGTTAAAACACACCCGGCTAATTCTCCCCTTCCATCCCGGGTTACCAACACACACATATCGTTCAGTATCGAACAAAGACCCTTTTCCTACCGTCCCTTTATCGGACAAGCATAAATATCACCAGTGACAAACCCACCGGAGTATTTCAACTGACCCGATGACCGTTCGAAATGCTTATTCAGAGTCCTGCCACCTCTTAATCCGATAATACGAGCCCATACACGCCACTAAATAATACTAATGTTAGGGATGAACGGCCTCGGTTCGACAATCGCGGTCTATATTTCCTTTCTCCATCTGGTGTTCAATCATAAAGTTAAAGTTAGATATACGTTACGGATGAATATATCTATACTTTTTGTCCGTTCCATTGTGGGACGTGTTCCTTCACTGTGTATTAACGAAATAGAGTCCCTGCGTGCAACGCAACAACTTATGGGCCTTGTTGTGATAAAAAAGGCTGGGATAATTTTGTTGAAACGTAGAACGATTGATTTTTTTTCATTAAAATATCCGTACGACGGTGAAGAAATACTTTGTTCATGTTTCAATGTCCAAAATTCGACTCGAGTCAAGTTGTTGTTGCACGCGTGGGCTCAATAATTGTGTATTTGTATCTTGAGAAGAATAAAAATCAAAAATTGATAACGATGAGCGCGATTTCTGACGATTTTCAAGCTATTGAAACGAAGCGTCGATATTATAAATTTTTTTTTTTATATTTACAACATTTTATGACTTTCGGATTTTGAAAGAAATGTTTGTAGCTTACGAATTTAATAATCTGTTAAAAGACTCAACGCACGTAACAAAATTGATGTAAAGTGTCACATTTTGACTAACCAACCTCTGAATGACGATGGACGTAAAAAAGAGAGTAAAAGAAAAAAAAAAAAAAAAATTATTCCACGTCCCTGGCTGCACGGTAATATAGTATCTGTTGTACACGCCTCAATGAGCATTTGAAAACCTGTCAATATTACGATGTCACGGCTTCGGTATGTAATTTCTCCCCTTTTATTAACCTGTGACCTGGTTCGACTTCCGTTAAACCGCTGGACATCGAATTGTCATTTTCGCGTGCATTTCATGCGGGCTAAAATTACAAGGAACGACGGATTTCCACTCCTCACAATCATCGTCATCGTCGTCCATGTACGTTGTCGGAAAACGGTGATTGTGTTCGTGGACTTTCAGAGCGACGTAACGACGGTTGGTCCAAAGGTTGAAACTATCCTGAACCGAACGACACTAGATCGGTAAAAGGAGTCGCAAGTTTCACGTACTTTCCAACGATTGGAAGCTATCAATTTTTCGACGAACGATTTTCATGACAGTATCCCGGATTGTTTTCCAAGAAGTTTGATTGCCAGCTTGGAAAAAGATGGTTCCCCGTTCAACTTTATACTCCTAACGAAAGATGACAAGACAATTCGATAAAGTTGTACAGTGTTAGGTACGTCGAAAAGTAAGAACCTCCAGAGATTTCCTTCCGACTATGTACGACGATTTCTACGAGGACTGAGAGACGACGCGTTACATCCTTGACAGTGTGCCGTATTGCGAATGTCGCGGGTACTTCCAAAGATCGAACACATTCATTCCGGTGAGAAAGTGGAGGTGGAGAAATCTTTAAAGTTCAGTATACCGGTGAAAACTCTACTCCGATCAGCAACCGAACAGCGAACGAACGTCTTTCCGCAGTGGAAGAAGAAGAAGACGAAGAAGGATAACAACAATTAAACTTGTAAATTTTAAGTCAAACATCACCAACGGAATATGGAACGGCGGTAATCCTCTCGCTGTTTGCACAATGATAAACACGCATGTAAACACGTTGAGGAGATTGACGAACCTCTGTACAGCTTCCGGGAAGTTTGTAGGTTCAGCTTTGGGCAGGTTAGGTTCGGCTGGTTCAGGATCCGGGACGGCTTCAGTAGAGTTCGGTTGGGTTTGGCCAGCTTTCGGCCCGTTCCTGCGTCTCGCGATTCGCTCATAAAGCTCGCTCGGAATCCGTTCCGTTATGTTACGTATAGGAGTCTGTTTCGATGTAACATCAGGTAGCGTGTTACGCCAGCCCTTAGATAATTCAAGGCTAATACCCACAGACCGAAAGTTCACCGCACGTAGGGAACCCAAGCCATGGGAGTCTATGGTTTCTACTCCGAAACCGAGGCTAAGCTGGATGCTGCTGCAATAATGTGGCGTCGGTGAGCTCGAACTATAATACTGTCGTAAATTTTACAACAGTTTGCTAATTTTTATATACCCTGTACACTCGAAAGTTTATTCAACTTGTCATGTTTGATGGGGGTTGGAAATGTTTTTGACGAAAGATTCTGGGAGGTCCGGGAACCGGGATAAATGATCCCAAAAACATTGACGTCGCATCAGAAACACCGGAGTTTAATCAATTCTAACATCTCCAATTATAACAAAAGATTTTTTTATTCAATTGTCTAATGTATTTGCTTGTGAGATTCGAATTTGCTGTCGTTTCTATCGTGTTCAACGTCATTGGCACAAATAACATTGGTAGATATTTCTTTATCAAACGATTTCTTCGGGCCATACTCTCATTCTCAAAAACATGAATTGATGTTCAGACCACTTATTTGTTGGATCAGAAATAAGAAGGAGGAATCTTTCCCCGTGTTTGGTAAAGTCAACAAATTCTATACCTGTACTCGTCGCCCTAATTACGACTCATGCACCGGGCAGCTGAGAAACTTTTCGAGCAGTGAAAGACATTTGAAGGGTAAATGGGTAAGAGGAAGAGATGGGTAAAGTGGAGCCTGGAAAAGTTTGGATGTTGGGTTGTCCAAAAAGTTTATTTAAACAAATAAAATTAAATCGTTGGGGCATGCGATACGGCGAGTGGTCGTAGCGCAGCCACCCGATTGGTAAATCTCATCCGTAATCTGAAATCGGGGGGTGGCAGGGGAGGAAGGAAGCCGGATAAAAGCCGGATCGTTATCGAAAAAGATAAATGTCCCTCTCCCGGTGGCCGACGATAAGGACCGAGCCGTCGGATCACTCCGCCATAATTTTTGCGGGCTTCAAGGCAGGCAAGCAGCCAGTGAGAGAAGAACTTTCGGGACGTAAAATCCGCAGTCCGCCCATCAACTGCAGCCGAAACTCTAATGTCCTGACTACATCGGGGCAGCAAACAGCAGAGACACGCGGTTTTATTCTGCCTTCGAATTCGTTTCTCGTTATACACGCCTCGACGATGCTCACGATCGCGGAGGATCGAGTGGAAGCAACAAATCCATTGCGACCTAGCGAACGAACCGGAGAATCGAACCAAAAAACCTTGATTTATCGTTTATACTTATAATTTATCCGATACGTATCGAGAAGAAACTGCCAAGGTTGCCAGGTTGAGCGTTCGAATGCGCATGCGCGAGATTTGTCGTCATCTGTTAGCGCAGGCTGGCCAACTTAAGGCCTCGCTGACCTGGCGTGTCATATATCATATAAAAATATATATATATATATATCGTGACGTCAGAAGCGGGGAAATTTTCTTGTCGAATCGTGCGAGTACCGGGGAATGAATCTGTCTAGGATAAATTTTAAATCGTAGCTTGAATAAAAGTGCCGATAATGTTTATTATGACTGATGATGAAATAAATAAAAACACGTCACATCAAACATGGCCGATCGGGACTATCGACTTGTTGAATATTCACCGCTTCTACGATTTCAGGATTTCTTTCACATCCGACGGGGAGATAAAGACGTATAAAAGCACACATGTAATTCGGGTAAACCTGTTCCATCATTTAGCTTTTGGTAAATATGGCAGGAGATTCGACAAGGATATTTTTTAGATGACAGGAATCCGTTCGTGATTCGCAAGAAGTCTGTCTCGACTTGCGAGTGATTTCATTGGTCGGATCTAACGGAACAAGCGAATGAAATCAGCGGCGTCGGTGCTTGTGACGTCACGAAATGGATATTTACAAGCCAAGTCAGCGACACTTTAAGCTTTCGATCGCGACTTACGGAGGTTATGTCAGTAACGCAAATTCTTCCGAGGTTAAGTAGTTTTTTAATAGTTGACGCAGTGATTCGGGAAGGTAGAGGAACACTTTTATTACCGACTAACTGACGGCTGACGATTGTTACGAGTCGTCGTAACAACGTAATTTCGATTCGCCACTTGACGCGAGAGAGTTTGAGATCTAACGCTCCGTTTCGAGTCAAGTTGGCACCCCTGCCTTGTGGAAGAAAATATTGGCGACAATATCATCTCGCCGTCCAATAGATTTCAATTGTTTCGCGCATGCGCAATCGGCCATTCCAAGTGATAACTTTCACCGTCTCATCTCGGTACGTCACGGTCAGATCATTGCGATGAAAATTCTTTTCCAAAGCGGTCTAAAGCCAATCTTCGAAATTATTCATGCAGCCATATTTTGCTTCGCGCAGAGTTTCGACAGTTTTGTTCTATATACGGTGCCGAAAATTTCCGCAGCATGGCAATTTGGCCCGTTGGCAAAGTGATCGGTATATATTACATTGCTTGTTCGTTAAGTCTCCTATTTACGAATTGTCAAATGGGAAGGGGTGCGAGTACCAACCCCTTTCTGGTTTATTATCAACCACCGTGAATTATTACACCGCCGTAGGCATAACAAATGAATGGGAGATTTATTGCGAGCTAGGAAAGCGAGAGAACGAACAACGGGAACCATTTGATTCAGCCTTGTACATAATGCGTACATATATATATATCTATATAATATAATATAATATACAACAACCATTAATTTTCACTGTGGCTTGCCGCGCTCGTTCTTTTCCTTGTAATTTTTCTATTTCTTTTCTTCCCTTCCATCGCAAGAACAGCGAAGTAGAAAAAACGAGAATAAAGGAAACCAGAAAAAAATGAAAAAAAAGGCAACAAAAAAGGCAGAGAAAAAAAGGAAAAAAAAAAAAAAAAAATCTGCTAGGATTTATGTACGGTATCACGACATTATATAATAGTCGTGCCTCCCCTGCACGCTATACATTATAAATACCATGATAATATAATATGTGTGTAGTTCCTCTCTTTGTTAGACGATTAATAAAGCTCCGCATACATACTGCTGTTGTATAACGCACGAGGGCGTATCAGAGTGTTTTAAAAGCTCGATATTTAATGTGACGGAAGGTATAAAAGTAATTTGAAAGAAAGCCATATCCTATCTCGACGCGGTATTACGGTATACACGCATACATATACATATATATGGTAACGCAGTCTGGGAAATTTTTTTTTTTTTTTTTTTTTTATTTCATTTTTTATACTTCTCCCCATTCACCGTTTCTCCCTTTCACTTTCACTCCCGGAATCTTCAATTTTATACATCAACCAAGTCGTTCTCGTTCTTACTAAAAATGAAGAGTTGTTTTACCGTCGCTGAAGTTAGAATAAAGAGCCTATACTCGTCCGCGTTTCCGCGAACATTTTTTTTTTTTTTTTTCTGCCACATCTTATACGCTATTCAAATATGCTGAGACCGTCGAACCGCAGCAGAGAGAAGTAGAAAGCGAGATAGATATATATATATAGAGAGAGAGAGAGAGAGAGCCTGGTAGCCCGGGGTTCCCCGATTTTTATGAAATGTCATTTTCATTGGAATGGAAATGGCCATAAGGTAGCTGCTCTGTTCTAGTTTCGTTCGCAGACGCGTGCAGATCGAGGGTTGTTACACATTTTGCCGAGGAGAATTTTTTTTTTTTTTCATATTTTTTTTCCGTTCGGAGATCCAGAGAGGAGAGAAAGAGAGAGAGAGAGTGACGGGGGGGGGGGGGGGGGAGGAGGCTCCGCATTTATTTTCGGCATGCCCTACTGGGACGCCATGAAAGTTTATGCCCCCATCAACGGACACAGCCTTGCAGAAACAGCTGAATACAGAGGGAACAATTGGCAGGGCATCACCCCGCCTAATAGTTAATATTTTTTTTACATCCGTCCAGCTTCACGGTATGTGAATTTCTCTCTCTCTCTTTCTCTGTCTCTCTTGCTCTCTTTATTCTCGTTTTAATGCCCATGTCCGGTATTTTCTTCTGTAATCACTTTTTCTTTGCGTATTGTTATTTGTTTCTTTATTTTTTTTTTCGTATGGTCTCTCTTCTTTTATTTCTGCACCGCTTATCGATGTCCTCGCATAGATTTTGTCGTCGGAAAAATTGTTGCTTTGTGAGAGACGGAAAGAAAAAAAAAGATGAGAACGACGTGATCCCGTTTGTTTGAATAATTTTTTCACCAATTTTTATTTCACGTGTTTTTCGAACAACTGGATAAGAGAAAAGCGGTGAATATGAATAAATAAATTTTATTTATATACGTTCGTTAAAACGATCCTCATTTTTTGTGGACCGTTTCTTTCCGTTCTTCGCTTTCATTCTGTTTCTCTCTCTCTCTCTCTCTCTCTCTCTCTCTCGATTCTCGGTCATTTTTTATCATTCTTTTTTTTCCCCCTCACTCATCGTATTTCATTCTCTCGTACAAATTTTCGTCCATTGAACGTTACCGTGTTACATCATAATTCGTCATCGTAATAAAATTTAGTACGGGGTACAAACAAATATTATACATCCATATATCAACGAAATATATCGAAAGCATCGATACGTCTCTTGTTTTACGCTATTTTTCAATTTCCCCCCCCCCATCTAATAGAATTCGTTCGTTCATTTAAACGGGCATCGATTCGCATACTTTAACCATTAAATCTGCGATTCGAATAGCGAGAAAAATGTCGCGCGAAAATACTGGCTCCGAGAAAAAATTTTGCGAAAATAATTCAAGAATGAAGTGAGAAGTGATGCGTTTTTTTTTTTTTTTTTCCCTCCCTTTCATTCTTTCAACGTTATTTTGCTTGAAAACTTGATCACGAGTTTGAAAAATGGGCGGGTGAGGAATTATATTAATCTTAGGAAACATTTGGATATGGATGAGAAGGTGGAGGATGAGGAGGATGAGGAGGAGGAGGAGGAGGAGGAGGAGGAGGAGGAGGAGGAGGAGGAGGAGGAGGAGGAGGAGGAGGAGGAGGAGGAGGAGGAGGATGAGGAGGATGAGGAGGAGGAGGAGGAGGAGGAGGAGGAGGAGGAGGAGGAGGAGGAGGAGGAGGTGGAGGAGGAGGAGGAGGAGGAGGAGGAGGAGGAGGAGGAGGAGGAGGAGGAGGAGGAGGCGTGAGAAGCCCGCAGCGCCGGCCGAATACCTTTGACGTATTAAATGTTGAATTATTGATCGCGTCAGAGTTCCCCGCGTCATTAATTTCAATCTATGTATTTCCCGAACGCTACATCTCGGTTGAATTTCTGAGCGGACGGCTGGTAGACGGATAGGTAGAAGGAATAAGGTGGAGGATCCGTAGGTACAAGGTAACAGGGGATAGGTACATTATACCCACTTGTCCAGGTTATACATCCACCCTCCGTCTCTCTCTCTCTCTCTCTCTCTCACTCTGTCTCTCTCTTTCTCTCTATCTGTCTCTCTCGACAACCTTATTCGCAACTCAGTAGCGTCGTGTTTGTTCCTTGGCAAGAAGAAGGGAGTAAATTTGTTACCTCGAGATTATCTGCAGGCAAAGTTTGAAAGAAAAGTATTGCGATAAAAGAAAGGGAAGAGAAAAATATATTACATACTGAAATATGCGTTTACATTCGAAAATAATTTGTCATTATTGTCTAATTGCATTTGACGATGATAGGTAAATCGTGTTGCCGGTGAAACGATTGGAAAAGATTTACTTTTTTTTTTTTGCCAGAGGATCGAACGATTTTGGCGTCGAGCTTTAAAGCTTACGTGACGTGAGTCGTTTCTTGAAACGAAAATCGTCGAGGGTTAAAAAGAGCATCTCTATTTTACGTCGGATAATAAATTTTCTTGCACGGAAAGTTATTTACAAAAAATTCAGGATGTAATAAAGGTGTCGCAAGTAGAAATTCATTTTCAAGTCAAATTTGAATAGCTGATATATATATATATATGTATATTGATAGGGGAAGGTTCACGAAGGTAACGATTTTTTTTTTTCTTCCCCCCACACTAAATCGTACCTACGAATGATTTCGTCGGCACAGAATTGCGGTGTTTGAAAACGTCGTTTTTCGAGTAAAATCAGTTGCGCGGTTTAACAATAACAGACAAATTTTTCAAATTTCGAAACCTTAAATAAGGACAAAACTGTAGTAATTTTGTATTGTAACCATTGATGGTTGATAAAAAAATCAAGCGCCAGAAATTATGACCAGTCCTGTTAAAAATCGTCATTTCTCGCTACAGGAATAAGGAATAGTCAAAAAATATGTTTACAGATGGATATATCGATCGTGGAGCCCAAAATCAATAATACATTATCGATTTGTGTATCTGCAACGAGAGGGAAGGGATTTTATTTGAATATAAAATTTACTAGGCGTAAGCGAAAAATTCTTTACCATATTTAACTCGTCTCAAGGTTTTTTCAAAACGTGTAAATGTTTTTTTTCCAAAACAAGAGAAAATTTTCAATCAGGTAATTCGTATATGCGAGCGGATACTTTTTTCGAATCGCACCGAAGTGGAGGAAACGGCGTGCAGTGACTGCATAACCGAAACTGAAATCCGGATATATCGATAAGTCGCGTATCGGGGTTGCAGAAAAATTGGCAATTCCAGGCGCGGAGGCGAGCAATTCTTGAGCACATTGATTCGCGGACGTGTGTATGCATGCATAGACGGTGTAATATTCCGCGACGTTATACGTGTGTACATATATATGTATATGCACGTAGAGGATGATATATACACAGGTTGTACCCGGGTGATATTCCGGCGCCTTTGGTCGGAGGATGGAGGAGAGTGTGAGCCAATCTCGAGGACGATACATTACGGGGTAAGATATTTTCAACAGTTTCCAATACAGCATGCGCGTGCATCGGGGAATAACCGGAGAAACCAAGAAAGAAAGGAAGGAAGGGAAGGAAGGAAGAAAAGAGACAATTTCCGCGCTCACTCGGAACTGAAACGTGTGTCAATACAGGTGAGTAATCGCACAAAACGGGTACGAATCGAAGTTAAGACAGACCATTGCACGGAATGGTTAAAACTCGGAACAGTCGAGATTCCGAATGGTCACAGTTCCAAATGATCAAAATATCGAATGCTTGAAAGTTCCGAATAAGCAAAAATACGAATGGTCGCAATTTCGAATTGGCTAAACACCGTGTGGTCATAATTTTGAACGGTTACAATTTCTAATTGTCAACGTTCCGTATGGCCATAATTTTGAATGGTCGCAATTCCGAATGATTAAAACGAGAAATGGTCACAATTCCGAATGGTTGAAACGCCGAATAGTCGCAATTCCAAATTGTCAAAACACCCATAATTTTGTATGGTCACAATTCTGAATGGTTAAAACGCAGAATGGTTACAATCCGAAATTGTCAACACATCGTATGGCCATAATTCCGAATGGTTAAAATGACGAATAGACACAATTTCGAATTGTCAAAACACCGTATGGCCAAAATTTTGAATGGTCGCAATTCTGAATGGTTAAAACGCAGAATGGTTACAATCCGAAATTGTCAACACATCGTATGGCCATAATTCCGAATGGTTAAAATGGCGAATAGCCGCAATTCCAAATTGTCAAAACACCCATAATTTTGTATGGTCCCAATTCTGAATGGTTAAAACGCACAATGGTTACAATCCGAAATTGTCGACACATCGTATGGCCATAATTCCGAATGGTTAAAATGGCGAGTAGACACAATTTAGAATTGTCAAAACACCGTATGGTCATAATTCCGAATAATTGAAACACCTGACTGTCACAATTCTGAATTGTCAAAACACCCATAATTTTGTATGGTCACAATTCTGAATGGTTAAAACGCAGAATGGTTACAATCCGAAATTGTCGACACATCGTATGGCCATAATTCCGAATGGTTAAAATGACGAATAGACACAATTTCGACTTGTCAAAACACCGTATGGCCAAAATTTTGAATGGTCGCAATTCTGAATGGTTAAAACGCAGAATGATCACGATCCGGAATTGTCAACACACCGTATGGCCACAATTCCGAATGTTTGAAACGCCGAACAGTCGCAATTCCAAATTGTCAAAACACCCATAATTTTGTATGGTCCCAATTCTGAATGGTTAAAACGCAGAATGGTTACAATCCGAAATTGTCGACACATCGTATGGCCATAATTCCGAATGGTTAAAATGGCGAGTAGACACAATTTCGAATTGTCAAAACACCGTATGGTCATAATTCCGAATAATTGAAACACCTGACTGTCACAATTCCGAATTGTCGAAACACCGAATGGCCATAATTCCGAATGGTCGAAACACCGAATGGTTCAGATTTCGATTAATCAAAATTCTCAAAATTACCAACATTGCACACACGGCACGAAGCGTTCATCGGGTGTATGAAGTTTGGTAACCTCCGATATTACGACCATTTGGGACTCAAGCCGCAAGGTGTTAATTTTGATCAATGGAAACGTCGAGCAACGCTCTTAAAAACCTATAAAAACCTATAAAAACCTAGCGCTCGAAGGGGATCCGCAGGTGAGCGGGATTGGCGTTCAACCCGACCTCCGGGATTTCACAGATAAGACCAACGTTTTCCCGGACGAACGAACGTCGAGGATCCAACAACAGGGTTCGAGGATCACGGGGATTCCTTCGAAGGTAAACAGAGAATCTCAGATAAAGGGGCAAAATGGTGAAGGCCTCCTCCACCCTTTCGCTATCTCACCCTTCTCCACCGTATAACGTATAATAATTTAAACCATATCCTGCTACGTAGTATAACAGGATGTACCAAGAAATGTTGACCGGGATTATCATGCCCGAGTTGCGCTAGCCGGCTTAACCCGTAAGCTACCTAAGGAGATCAAAATTACTCTGTACCTGAGATTCTCCGCAGCTGGAGTCCCAGTTTTCACGTTATTTTACAACACGGGATCTGCACTTTTAGCTTGACCTGTTGTTGTTGTTTTTTTTTTTTTTTTTTATAATGAACCCAAAAAAGAAAACGTTTATAATTTCACTGTGTTATATTTTCGGAAAGATCTTCGTAGCTTGCGAATGTAAAATAATTCGACTCGTAACAGTCACGAGCAATTATCTCGTAACGAAATTGATAAATAGCAACGATATTTTAATTTTTTTTTTTTTTTTCTTTACCACTACCGAGAAACATTTTCTTATCACCGTGCAGAATACGAATAAAGTTTCTTCTGTAAGGAAAAAAAAAAAAATAAATAAAATTCTGTTCTTCCATCAACTTGTTTCGAATATACAGTCACTCGCATAACAATTCCAAGAATCAATTGGGCGAAGTGTTTTTATTAGATTTGATTTTGATTTTCCCGGTAATTATATCGGATAAAATTGAAAGAATCGAAACCAATGTACATTTATACAACAGAGCTGAATTTTAACGACTTACAAGTCGTATTCCTCGAAGCGATAAAAGTTGTTGCTCACGAATTCGAATGAAAACGAAAGTTCAGTTGTTGCAATGTCAAAACTTCGCAACGATCATACAATGCGCGCTGATCTCGCTTCTTCTTCATCTTTTGTCTTTTTTTTTTTTTTCGTTTTTTTTTTTTTTTTTTTTTATGTTTCCTCTACAAAAATCGTATATTTCCATGAAATCAAATCCAAACTGTGACTCGAGCCAAGTTCCACGAACCGACGTTAAATTGGACGAGCAGAGACGGGTGTGCCTTATTTTTTTTTTTTTTTTTTTTATTCGTCCCTCCACGGAGGGTTAAAAGCCTTCTGAGAAAAAGTTTATCGCCACTGGCTGATAAGTCTGGGCTTGCTCCCAAGGCTTCTGGCTCGGCGGCTTAATAATTTTTTATTTCGAAACGATAGAAGAAATCCGGGGATCCGGGCAAAAAAAAAAAAAAAAAAAAAAAAAAAAACGAATCTCTGCTGGATCCACGGCATGAAATATCTTTGCCGTTGAAGCGTTTCTGTTTTTTTTTTTCTTTTTTTTTCTTTCTTCTACTTCCATCCAGCATGTCCGAGGATAGAGTAGCATATATTACAGTCGTTTAGATACGTCAAACATTTGTCTTGCGAAATTAATGTTCCACTCGACGAATCCCGATATTCTTCCGATTCCGTCCGTCTCCCCGCAGCGTGTATCGCCTTTGAAAAATGTCAACGCAATATTATTCTCCGACACGCTTTCTCACTTCGTTTCCCCGCATTTACAACCCAAGGAAAATCCCACGTTTCGAGAAAATCACCTGCAACAGTTGTGTCACGCTGCTTTCATCGCGATGCGCGTTTACTGCATTTTACACGCGTGAAAATATACCGAAGAATGGAGAACGGAAATTGCTTTCAAATGTACCGCGAACGCCCGCTGCACCATACATATGTAGATATAGGTATGTACGTACGTGCACAATACAATTTGACGTTAGTGTACAAGCTATATATACATGTGTGTGTGTGTGTGTGTGTGTGTAATACATACATATACACATGGCGAAAAGTAGAAAGAATTTCACAGCTGGTTGGAGAATGTTTGTCGTGCAAGGTGTTGTGCGATTGATTTTTTTTTATTTTTTTTTTTTGTTTCTACTCCTTTTTTCTTGTTCTCTCTTTTTTCAACGCAGTAACGCTTTAAAGCCAAAACGAAGTAGGATTTTTCCGATAACACGAGCATAAAAACCCGTCCAGTCGTTTCTAACACGCCTCAAGTTCTTTGATTTATTTGACATTTGTTTGTTTGTCATTTTTTTTTTTTTTTACTTTACCATTCTTCTCTCCACCTTCCCTATTCCTCGGTTCAAATTTCATTCTCTCTCTATCCCCACTTTCTTCGCCGTTCACTCTTTTTCTTCGTCAAGCTCGTAAATCACACTTACTTGTCCAGGTATATGCCATACCGTCCTACGGTTTCTGGCTAGCAGGTCCGTTCTTGTGATATAGTAAAAATTCCCCTTTGTTCTTTGAATCTACGATCAGCATGCATTTATGTAATATATATATATAACGTATACTATATGTATAGTATATAATACGGTCGCAGGGGTCAAAGTTGGTTATATGTTCTAAAATATTTTCACGCGAGCAAGACGAGCGATTAATCATTCATATTTTCTTCGCACCTTTTCTTTCTACCTCGTTAATTTCTTCTTTTTTTTTTTTTACACTTTTCCACTCCGGTGTAATCGAAGAATATGTTGTTAAAAAACAAGGCCCGCTTTGGTTACGAGTTGCAAAAAAAAAAAAAAAAAAAAAAAACACACTCGTCGCGATCGGCAAGTGTAGGCGCCAATTTTCGGAAATAGAATTTTAAGCCCCTCCGCTGATGAACAAACAATTGTTATTACACGCAACGTGACGGAAATCCGTAGGTTTATAATTTCATTAAAGCGAAGTATATATCTCTCTCTCTCTCCAGGTTATTAAACCTGTGTCTGAGATATTCAAAGTTGCACACGAATTGAGAGAGAGAGAGAGATGAGGATCTCATCATTAGGTCAGCACGTGATTCGGCAGACGAGGCCTTCTGTTACCCGGCATGCTACGCGGCGACGGCTTTGGCGGTTTATTCAAAGTAGGAATTGAATCAAGGGTAATAATTCTCCTTGGTACGTTCCGTGCCAATGCCCGAAGGTAACAACTTACGTACGTATGTTACCAACGCAATCTAGAATCCCCCGTTTTCTTTGATGTTACATCAAGAGTACAGCTGAGCGTTAGGTATTGTATAGAAATGGAGGTTAGTTAGACGTAGGGAAGTGAGAATCGCGTAACAACTTCGCTTCGCCATCCTTTCCATACCGCGAAATTGAACGTCAAATTCGTCAGGGTTGAACCAACGCGACACGTTGATCGATACGCCACATAAATCCATACTTTTTTAACAACGTTAAGAAGACAGAAGGTGAAAGCGATTGAAATTATAAACGAAAGTTTAGATAGAAAGTTGCTTCGTTTCATGCTTTCCTAAAAATTCCTTTCACCAAAAGTTAACTAGCTTACAATTGGTTAGATTTCAATCTATCACAGCTAATTTGAGCGAGAGGATTATTTTTTACAAAATTTAATCGGACACTTATTTTTCATCATTTTGGCACGGTTGAATATTTCAAGAAAAAGAATATCGATATCCCTACAAGCTCCGTTTCTGTACAACTTCTGGTACTTTTTACTTTGAGAAAGAGATCTTCGTAGCTTATAAATACGGTAATTTGAAAAATACTCATTCACCGATAACCGCGTAATAAAATGATTAATAAGTAAGGATTTTTGGTGAACCAACCTCCTCAAGTCGGTACCAGCAGGTCTCGTGCAGTGACCAGCAAACCGTCCTGGAAACGAGGATGTATATTCTCCGTCGGGACACATTCTCCGGCACAGCCGACTCCTGCCACTGAGGCAGTTACGGAATGCGTTAATCACTCTTCATGCACGTCACCGCGAACAACATCCACCAGAGAGTGTCGCGTGGTTACAGGAAAGAGTACGAGAACAAAAAAAAAAAAAAAAAAGAAAAACAACCAACTACCTCCTCCCACTCATCAACTTCTACGTTATTCACAAGTTCAAAAATTTCACGCACACAGAATTCAAATCATATCATAAAATTTCACGAGTATTTCGGACTAGATCTTAAGGGTGTTCAACCCCCGCGCAGAGTGACGAGTTTCGCTTGTGCGAACGGTGAAGATCAATTAGGATTGATATAAACCGATGCAATCACCAAATCGTCCCGATGACGAATGATGCTAGTCATTGACGCAGGAGTGCTGAGTAAGGGATGCGAGTCTGTATTCGTTGACTCGAATGTCCGTTGCGAATAGGAGGGGAAGGAGGAGTGGGTGGGGTTCCTCTGCCGACCATTTGCACGACCCTGGAGCGGTCCCGAGGGTGTCGTAGGCTCCGTACCGTTATCTGGTGCCGGGAGTGATCCTGGCCTGAGCAGAGGATCGCCCTGGAATACATACGTAACCCGAGTTCCGCTTCAGAATTTTTTTTTGGCATTGGCATTGCAGAACGAAGCAGGGAGAAGAGAGGAGCATTATGGGTAAAATTTCTTTCTTTCTTTTTTTTTTTTTTTTTTACAGTCACGAAAAAGTTCCGATAAAATGGTTGTCGTTGCAGTAGCGATTTAAATATTCCCAAAGTTACAAGAAAATGCGGTGAAATTGGTGACTATTTAGATTGAACACAGTTGTCGATACTGTATTGTTCGGAAACTTGACGTACCGATTGCGACTGACTCACTTCGCATACGGTAAATAATCGAACTGTATTGGTCGGTAAGATTTTCGTCCGCAAGACAGGGGTGCCAACTTGACTCGAAACGGGGAGTGAGACGTGAAATACTCTCCCGCGTGAAGCGTTGAATTGAAATTATGTCGTTACGATGACACGTGTCGGTCATGACAGTTAGTTTAATAATAAAAGTTTGTCCATCCTTTCCTAATCTCTACACCGACTATTTGAGATCTGTTAAATTTGAAAAAAACTTACTTTATCCGCATAACCTGCAAACCGTGTTCGATAGCTGAAACTTGGCCCTGTGAAGCATACATTTTCCCGTGCAGTCAAATTCCTTGAAACCGGATATATAAGAGTTCTCGATGTCACTGATTTCAAAAATTAGGTGAGATGTGAGAAATTTTCAAAATTCAAAATGGCGGATCTAATATCGCAGAACTAATATGGCGGACTGAAAATGTGAAAGTGATCGGAGTGACTCAAAAATGCACACTCGGGGGCTTTTCGGGTCACCAAATAGGATTAGATCCACCATTTTGAATTTCACAATTCTGATGCCGGATTCGTTTTCAGCAACCTCGAAAATCCTCGAGTAATAAATTTCGAACGAATCGGATCAATTTTTATATTTACAGTCCGCCACATTGGATTCACTATTTGGAATTTTGAAATTTTAACGTTGGATTTGTTTTTAGCGGTCCCAAATAACCAATAAAGATTACCGAGCTTCACTTCTTTAGTCCTCATAACATTCCCATAATTAAATTTATTCTGTGAAAACAGGTATTTTCAACACTTTGCTTATCTATAGGACTCACTGTATTCGCGGAATCGCCATAATCCTTCTTAAAATATCAATATTGCCATCTTATATGCCCAATTGAGCAAAAAAAAAAAAAAAACACCGAGAGGGATATGTCAAAAATTGAATGTAAATCTTGAACAACCGATTCAAAAACGGTGTCTCGTTATACATGAGACGCTGTGCCGCAAAGCGTTAAGGTGGCAAGCCTGCATTAAAGTCCCAACGGATCTGGCGCATGCGCAGTGGGATTTTGAATCTGCCACAAGTTCCATCGTTCCCTCTAGTTGCATGGTAACCGCAAGCAGAAATTTAATTCGGTGAGAGAATAGCATACGCCGTGACCGGAAAACGGACAGAAGCGTTGCAGCATTAGGCAAGTTTATGCCGTTTCATATGGAGCGGAATGAGAGGAGAGAGGGAACGAATTGTTGCAGGGTAGGTGGGTAACTCAGCAGGGCGCATACGTAGGGGAAATGCCTGAACCGGCCACAAGGCAACTTCGAGCGCTTAGCCGAAGCGATTCATGAGGGCAAAGGTAGGAGGATCTACGCCGGGATGAACGCTTACTGAAAACTATTTCCCTTAGCAGGGAGTGCGGAGAGAATGAATTGGCCCAGTTTTACCCTCTCTCCAAACCAGCGAGCCGAAGCTCTCACCGCCTCGGCTGAAGGCCGGAGTTTCACCTCCGTACCTACTGCAGGGAGGAACTAAGGACGAATGAGTTAACGCTTCGTTCCTACGGTGTATGTGTACCTTCCTACCTGCCAACCCTCCGAGGAGGAGGCATTGTTTGCTATAATTACAAGATGAGCGGTAATGCTTTCTGACCAAGTTTCCACTTTCGACAAAACACCGCCGACCAAAGTTTCCTCGACGTCATTGCGCCTGTCTCGGATATGCGCTACATAGTTACAACGTCCCGATATATTTTCGACACCCTCTTCCAACTATTTCAGCTCAAGCTCATCCCGTTGCGGCTAGCAATCGGGGTTGTTTCATTTTTTAATTCGTTTCTGCAGCAACGGGGTTGAGTTTTTTTTTTTTTTCACATTACGTACAGTCGGCTCAAAAATACGTCGAAAGAAGGATAGGAATAGAAAAATTCTCAACTATGAACACCATATCATTAACAATGTCGGAGAAATCATATCGATCTACTAGATTTTCACTATACTTTTTAGGATCGTCCGATTTTGAATACACTTTAATAAGGGAGTATTCTGGTCTAGAAATATTTTTTTTTTTGCATATTATCATAGCTTCATCTTTCCAGAATGTTTTGGCCCAAAGCCGACGTCGAATTTCCAAAAATTGAAAAAGTTATGAGCACTTGAGTGAAACATTGTTTAATTTCAAAGCTAGAAAGGTCGGCTAGTAAGGAAGCTGCGAATGTGGCGGAAGGCCTTCTATATGTCCCAGAAATCGCTGATCAATGGTGGAAAAAAAAAAAAAAAACCAAGTACAGAACTTGGAACCCATCATCTTTAAATGCGTTCATGTCAAAACTATATTTTTCGATCTGTTTGACGCAAGATCTCGAGTTCTATCGAACCGATTGACTTAAAGTTTGGTATGAATCTTCAGTATACCTCCCTCTGTAGTTCCTACCACGGATTGGCATTGCGAAATTATTATTCAAAATATTTAAAAAAATTTTAAAACATGGAAAAAAATTAATATTTCCTTCAAACAGTAACCATTTTATTTCTTCTTAATTTTGTTTTCTCTTCTTGGTACAGGCTGTAGCGATATTCTTACCAATCAAGAAAGTTCGTTGTTTTTTTTTTTTTTTTTTTATTAAAGATGAACGAGAGCATTGGAATCGTTTCAACCACCTAAACTGGTTTTTGTTTTTTTTTTTTTTTTTTTTTTGTCACAGCCGTATTGAGAGGCCCATAGCTTTTTCAATTTCCATTTTTATATCACAAAAATTTAACTGCAAGATCTGTAAGCACCAATAAAAATTTTGTGAAAAAATTGATGGTAAAAATACTTTTACTGGTTTTTTTTATTTTTTTTTATATCAAGCCCGAAAAAACGCCCGAAATCCAAACCCCTGGACCAGAATACCACCTTTTAAATTGTCTGAGACAGATTATTTTTTTACCACGTTTGTGATTAAACCAACTTCTTGACCCGGCTGTACATACCGTGCATTCTTAATTCCGTTTTATCATGCCCAGCCAACAGCATGAGAACGTCGTCGATTTATGCACTGGGTTGAACTCGTGCCCATTAGCTGTTTTTTTTTCATCGAAAATAGAGAAAGAAGGAAAAAGTAAAGAGAAAAAAGGAAACACAGTTCTGCACCGTTAACGCATATAATAATTATACGAAACGGGGTGAGTCGGATTAATTATCGCGACGGTTTTCACAAAATTCGATTTGAATATTGCATTATATATACACAGCCCGTTGAAAATGTCTACCGTTTAATAATTAAAAGGTACACGTACTATGTGTGTACAAAAATTAATCCAACGAATAACGAACGTAATAATGAAAATTTGTCGAACGGTAGCATTCATAGTACATACCATACGGTACCTACGTAATATAATGTAAACATTTGATTGGCAGGACGAGAAGACAATTATTGATGGTCAGAAATAATTCGCATTCCTGAGGGAAAATGGATGTAAAAATTATGACAATTTTCCCGGGCCCAACGCATAATGAACAGCAGAAATTTCGCTACTTTCGCAACGATCAGCGAAACAAAGGAATTCGTACTTTTCTTAGCGGAGTCTGAAACTTTCCATTGTCCATTTTCTCACAACCGAGAGTGGATGGTAATTAAAAACACAGAGAGAGAGGGGCGAGGGGCTTTTACACACGCAACGGCGCGGCAACTTTGACAAGTAGATGCGCATGAATGCGGCAAAAAATGTCAGTAACGAGAAAATGACGGTTTGAGATGGCTGTAAAATGCCGTCAAAAAATTCGGGACAACTCTAGTAAAGCTCCGATCTGGACAAAAAGTTTGATATTTCGGCAAGAAAAAACAATAATGACGCAAACGTCAGAGCCAGGTGGCATTTTAAAGCAGAAATCACCAGCTTTAAGGTAAGTCTACCAGTTATTGGCACGTTTAGACCCAATTATCGAAGTTTTTATTTTCCAAAATTATAAACTTGAGGCACAAATTGTGAACTTTTCGATGACTAGAACTAATTGCTAGAGAGTAAGAATCTACAAATTTATTTTTAGGTAATTTTAAAACTAAATGTCAGACAGATAAAACCAAAAAGGTCAATAATTGGGACCGGGTCAATAACTCGTAGACTTACCTTGAAACAGGTTTGTGTTTTTTCAATTTTTGTCCGAAATATCAAACTTCTTGTGCCGACTGAAAATTCAAAAAGTGATCCCCAACTTTTGAAGGATATAATATACTGTATTATGCATGTTCACGCGAGGTGTAATTTACAACGTAGTGAAAATTCCTCGGGGAACGCGGAACGCGGCTTGGCTTTCGAAAAAAAAGAAAAAAAAAGACAAGCAAGTAGAAGAAAACGAGATGAAAAAAAAAAGAACAAACCACGCCGGGAGTTGAGGGGGTAAAAACGAGAAATTGGTCGGAGGATACGTTCATCGAGGAGAAGATTTGTGCTCCACGGTATTAACCCGCCCTTCCTGCAGCTCCGCCTTCGTGTACACGCAAATAATATTTTGCCCCCGTGTCCCATAAATTAGCGAAGGCACTACACTGTGGTGACCCTCTATATCATCCCCGCCGTCGCCTCATTCCCCTGGAAACGTTGTAACGCGAGACTCAGGATCGTCGGTGCGCCGCAGATTCGAGCCGTCAGAAGCCCCGATTCGACGCCACCATTCGTAGCAAGGATCGGCTGTATCACCGGATTGGTTAGACTCGACCCTTTCATGTCTCGACACTTTTGTCCCTCAGGGCCCGCAGCCTTATCTTCGCTCACCTCTGAAATCCCATTCTCGTAAACACGGGAACGGTAGGACAACGCGCCGATTCTTCCGCTAGAGATAAACGGACCAGTCTCAACAGTGGCCAGGATTGAACGCTCCTTACCCCATAAACCCAAAGCTCCCCCCTCTCCTTCCAAGCCCCGCCATTCGACAATAATGAACAAATTTGCATCGAATTTTCAGGATTTGGAACACGAGCGAAATGGCGACGCCCGAGATAATCAGCGACGCGAAATGTTTCAGGAGCTTTCGGTCAAACCGTACCAACGTGGTCAGCTTTCGACTTTCAACTTGACTGTTACGCGTAAGTTGGTATATTTGACAAGAGTGTACTGTAAAAAGAAACGTAATTCGATGTGCACGGACTTCCACGGACAGCAATTTTTTAGGAACATGTTTCAGAATCTTTTGGTCAAAGCGTACCAATGTGGTCAGCTTTTGTCTTTCAACTTGACCATTACGCGTAAATTGATGCAAAGATGGGAAATTCGATCTGCATGGACTTCCATGGACTGTCATTTGGTGTGAACCCAACACCGCCAGACGCTGTATTCCCAAATTGACGACCAAAAGTGTTCTATAGTAGTCCGTATTAGCCAGTTTTGCGGTGTACGTTAAAGGATGATTGATCGAAGCTGGATGATGCATGAAATGAATAAATGTGACTGATCAGCAGTGTGTTATTTTAGTTCTTCGTGACCTCGCTACACCCTGCATGACTGAGAATAAAAGTTTACCGAGAAGTTGCCTGAAGCTCCCACAAAGATCTTTTGCATAAAGCTCACTTGGGTGCGTCTTTATTCATAAGCTGCGAGATGGGAGTAAAATTTTAACCTCCGAACCGTCAAGAGAGAAAGAGAGGGAAAGAGGTAGAGTTAGTGTGTGTGTGTGTGTAACTTTGGTATAGTTACCTCGGTGCAACTGAGCAAATACTTACAAATTCAACCACTTCACATTGTACATATACCTATACCGTGCATACCTACTCATAATGTATGTGTATAAAATATGCACATAAAAGATCAGGTCGAACAGTCGGTAGGTGGGTACGTATGGTAAACTTTTTTGACGTCAACACAGGAAACGAGGGAAAGTAACCAATACAGATTCAGGACCGTTCGTCCTTCGTACAAAGTAGATGCGGGGTAAAATGTCACCGATGGATGAGATCAATAATTCACGGTTCGATCACGGAAATTGCACTTTGGCGTTTACTTTTCCAATATACGTTGGATACATATATACATATGTATACTTTTTTTTTCTTCCTCCTTTACCTCCACCATCTGCTTCCCCGCGGCGAATGTGAAATAATAAAAGAAAATAAGTCGGAAAGAAAATTTGCGCACGCAAATGAGGACAGAAATATCAAGAAAAAAAAAAAAACAGAAAAGAAACAGTAAAGTTTGAAAAACTTTTTACACACAGGGAGAGAATGAAAACAAGTTCAATGAATCTGCTTAAATTATAAATCGGTCTCTAGAGAAAGGGAAAGAAAGGAATTTTCGTACCAGCCCTATAATATCGCTGCAGAGTCGAATACAGGGATGCAGATTAAGATCTTGAGGATGAATAGGCCGTGAAGTCTGAATCAGAAGTTGGGATGAGCGGAAAAAAATTGTTTCGAAAATCTCCAACAATGTGGTTAATTGCGCCAATAGTAATGAACAGGGATGAGACAACGTCCGTACTTTGTAGTATAAACAAATCTGAGCAAATTTGGATAACCTAAGCTAAGATATCAACAATTCGAGAAAAGGTTTCATCGGTAGAAGATTAAAAATGATTAGACCGTGGTGTTTTTGAATTTACTTGCCGATCAGACCCCCAGGAAATTATCTGAAAAATAGCAAAATCATCTTACATTATAGTATAATATGTTACAACATCCAAATGTGTTACTTGAGAAACATCTTATTTTGAAAAATAATGATTGATAAAAATTTTTCCATGATATTCCGGAGATCTCTATGGTGAGCAGAACGAACCCAAAGACATTCGAATCGGATCAAAAACACTGGAGTTTAATCACGTTAAAGATTCTCCTTGGGTAAAACCTTGTCTCCAATTGTTAAAATCTCAGCTTGTGTCGTTCGAACATCCTCATAGATTAATTTTTGACATCACGTAGTCGGAAATATCGTTTCATTCTAGTTTACCGTCATCAGATCAACCAAGCATTGCCGGTGATTTTGTCAAACGATTTCTTCTTTCCTTCCAACTTTGGATTCAGACGTTGTAGCTAATTTATCCTTAAAGGCGCGCACTCGTACCACAAGCAGGAGTGGTCCACGGCTGGCATCGATTAGCGAATACAGGGAGCAACCTTCCTAAGCTTTTTCGGCACGCGAGTTAGAACCGGTTCCATGGGTCGGCCAATCCTTGGCCAGGTAACGCGAAGCGGGTTAAGGCTAAACGAAAGGAAAGACGTTGTGTGCCTACCTGAAACGAGGGCGTGCAGGAGAAGCTAGGACTAAGAGTACCAAGAGTATTCCATGGGGCGTATTTTGCAGACTAGTGAGCAGCACCTTTGTCGTCGGGGTTTCAGGGGCTGAAGCGAAGGTGGAGGAGGCCTGCTGCTAAGGTGGAGAAGTTTAGTCGCGGCTTTGCCTCAGGGGATGCGAGGAGGGAGCTTTAATAAACAGTGGCTCCATTTCCCCGGCAAGATCCTTCTACTGGTGCCTCCGGTGATCTTCGGAGATGTTGGTTGTGCCGGGTGTTTGATTACGTTATGTTCTCTTCTTCCCGTCAAAACGTTCTTTTTTTTTTTCCTTGTTTTTTATTCCCTCGCCAGCTCGCTTATACCTACTCCTCTCCTTCGGCTCCTCTACTCCGTCTTCTTCTTCTTCGCTTCTAGAAGATGAACTCTCTCGTTTTATTCTCGTTATTTCGAAATGCGTTACATCGTATCAACACCTTGGGGAAAATTTCGACGCACCCCGCGTGTGTGTATCCCGAGTCCCCGAAGTGAGCTACGGATCTTTGGTGCTCGACGACGAGTCTTTGAAGGTCGTAATTCCGAAGTGTAAGAAGAGAATGCGCACTTACCCACTTTGCGGATGGATATTGTAAGGAATAAAACGACGCGTGTTCCAGAAGATTGGCGTGCTTGACAGTCACAAGATGATTCTTTCATCCCTTCCTTGTTATTCGATTCTCGACTCCACAACGACCTAAGGTTTGTTTTATCTACACGTAAAGCGGGTTCTCCTCTACTTCCAGTTTCATTTTTACGAGATCGATACAAAGCGATGAGCAACGTCATCCCGCCATTCGTTCTCCGCATACCTGTAACTCGGAATATGTGTATGGGTGCAAAACCGTTTCGCGGAAATACATATTTCATCTTATTACAGATATGCGGGCGAAATGTAACCCTGTGTGAAATATCAAAATACCACTCAACGATTCTTGAAAAATACGTCGCCATTACCAATCAGACAAACTTTCTCAGAACCATTCAAGGGGCGTCAAATTGTAGCTTATACGGACGGCCAATGATTCGATTCCCGTCTTTCATTCGTTCGTAATTCGAATTGTTCTTTCGTTGGATTTTCACGCAGACCGGTGACTTCGAGCTTGCAGATGATGAGTATTTGTTCAGGTCAAGCAGATATTAATTAGTTGACACAGAGATTCGAGAAGGGTTGGCAAACTCTTATTGTCAACTGACTCGACAACCGATGACTGCTACCAATCATCGTAACAACGTAATTTCGATTCGCCACTTGACGCGAGAGGGTTTGACATCTAGCGCCCCGTTTCAATTAAGTTGGCTCCCCTGCTTTGCAGACGAAAATATTTCCGCGCAATAGGGTTCAATGGTCGTCCGCATGCGTAGGTCGGTAACTCAATCCGCTAATAGTTTCGCCATTTTCTGTCGGTATAAGAAGTGTTATAATGTAAGCACTCTGAGGTTTCAGACGTGAAGAAAAGCGCGTCAGACAAGTGTAATATGACCAAGATATTATCCCGACGAAAAAAAAGTCGTTGAAGCTGGAGATGATGACGAGTTTCGGTGTATAAGATGTATCGTTTTGTTTCTTATTCTTTTGGTTATATTGTTGTGTTTGCTAAGATTGCATTAGACGAGGGATGTTATTAGAAATATCGAAGCTGTCGAAGAAGAAGAAGAAGAACAAGAAGGAGGAGGTGGAGGTGGAGGTGGCGAAGAGATTGGCGTCGGAGGTGTGAGAGGGTGTGTCGCCCCGGCCTGGCAGCCTGATCCACATGCCGGGGTGTTCGCCACTACTCGTATAGGTTTCTTGGCCGATACTCAACTCACGTCCACAAACTCGGGTTCGCCTCGCCCGACCACAATTATTTTCGGCTTAGAAGACCTTCGCCGCTTCTGCAAGATCCAAGAAATCTTCACCGACCTAGGTGTGTCTGCGGCGTCGTTCGCCGAGGTGGGATTACTCCCTCGCCATCCTTTCTTACCCCTATCCACTATCTTTATCTCCTCCAACTTCTTCCCCGCCTCCATCTTCCGTCCTCCTCATTCCATTGCCTCCAATGCTAGGGCCACACACCAAGATTAGCTTCCACGGGTCGGGCTAGTTTTTACTCCACCTTTCCGAAACGGCCTGCCATCCCGGTTTCCCCTTCTAACTCTTCCTCTCTTCTTACCCACTCCCAACGCGATCCTGCCGCAAAAAATCTTCGCCACCGCGGCCAGACCGACGTTTGCGAAAAATTTCTCGACCTACCGTTGGACGAGTCGCTTTCTCACCTGTTTCCCGCCCTCATGACTTCTTCATTGCTACTCGAACTTCTCGGTTGACACTCGTTAAAATTTCAAATCAGAATTTTGACCATTCGGATGCTCGGTCAAAAACTCTGATAGCAAGTTGTCGAACAGCGTAAAATGAGATTCGCTTGTGAGCTTGTCAAGAGCGTGGAATGGTCAACTTGACGATAAATTTTTCACTTCTTTACATCAGTTTCTCATTAGAACTCAGAATAAGCGGAGAGTTGAGTTTTCGATGACGCTTGATCGGTCGGAAGTTCAGATAGGTTAAAGTGATCAGCAAAATGGACAATTTAACCTTGTCTCTTCATCTACTGAAGTATATCCGATTCGTCAAAAGACAGCAAGCAGTAACCGAATAATCATTGGATTCCCTGACGTACAATCTTTCTCAATATGTCGCGTAATAAAACTTTGACAAAGTGATCAATGACCAGTGATGAACACCTTTTATACAGCACGAAGTTTGCCAACTGTCGCTGCAAAACATGGTCAAAAGCTTGTGTCGCTTAGTTGTCTCATCATAATCAATCGTTCACAACCTTCTCTCGGTTCTCGCGTACAGAAGGAGGCACAGCAAGGTGATTTTACGGGATGCAAACCGAAATCAGTTTGAACGTCAGTAGTGCACTGCTGATGACTGATGGTCCAAGATACTCTTCCCTCAATAGAACCCAATCAGTTAAATGCGAATTGGAGGTAAAGCGGTGATCGACCGACGGTGGTGTTCGGTTGTTCAGTAGCGTCCTCGGTCAGTCATCGTGACTAATGACGGTCAACTACCTCGAACACCGAGTGAAGTGCACTGCTTAACAACACTCGAATCCTATCTGCAGCGACGCGTTGGAATGTTCCGTGTTATCCTGCTGGACGGTGTTTTTTCGGAACTAAATCGCGACCATGAATACAAAGTATGCATATTACCACGATTTGGGGTCAGGTCAAGTTTGACGTCTAGTGTTCCGTCGCTTATGGTCACGAGAATTGGTCTTCGGCCTAGCAAAGTCGCCCACAAGTCGAGACTCGCGTATACCGGTATAAATCAGGATTCGATCCTCAATGTCTTTCTTTACTTCTTTTCGCTACTCCTGTCGTGCCCTAGGCGTCATTCTTCAAAGTATCAGCTGCTCTTCCATCATGTTCTTTCCTGTGTTGTTCGTCGAACAGGTGAGCGTGTCCTTGAAGGATTATTCTCCCGGGGATTTTTCGTTTTAGAATCGTTACCCAAGGGCCATAAAACTGGTACGAAAAACTGGCAAAGGTCTTGTCTGTTGTCAGCTGGTGGACGCGATTCGTGAAAGAGTCAAAGAGACAGTAGAACCTGAGCCGAGAACGAAAATTAAAGAACGATCAAAGAAGAAAACAGTCTCGGTTTTACCGCACGACGGATTCCGTGCATAAAATCGATTTCATTCATTTACTTCTGTAAAGCTCGCTTCCGTCTCTCTGTCAAAGGATGAGTGGAGCCCCAACAGACCGAATCAAAGGTTAGGATAAAAGAAAAATCTGTGTTATTCGTACGAACGATATTAAACAACTCTGCTCGGATATTTTTGGAACCGAATTTTCTCTCTTTCTCCCATCTTGCGATTCAATTCGTGAGGTGCCATTCATCCTCAGCCAAAACCGAGATAATAATACCGAGTTATCATCATTTCGATCTCTGATGTTTATCCAAGCGTGATCAAAACTCCGTGTAGAATAAGGAAGACCGAGAGAGGAAGAGGACTTTGAGGGTAAGGTGGGCAAAGTTGTCGGGGGTCGACTCTTTCGCGAGATATACATTTTGAAATTTGAGGAAATCTGGAGGCGAACTCATGGAAGTAAGCGCGGCGTGGTGAGCTTCAACTATCGCGAAGAGAGAACCCTTTCCTCGAGAGTGAGCTGCCGCGAGTAAGGCGAATGAGCGAGCAAGTGAGAGAGTGAGTGAGTTTGTGTGTCTCCAGCCATTTCTTCCGGGCGGTAGCGGAATCAACGAAGCATCAACGAGAACGGGAGTGGCCGGGGATTGGAGTTGGGAGTTGGAAGTTGGAGTTGGAGTTTGGCAGCCCGGAGGTGGAGGCAGGACGAGGATGAGGATGAGAAATACAGGGGCGTAGAGAGTATCGTGCGAAGAGAGCGAGACAAGGATTTCACCGTTAATCATTTGCGGGGCACGTACGTGGCGGGATTTAGCAAATAAATGAAATTATTACACCGAGCCGCAGTGGCAGCCGCCATAGCTCTCCGCTTCCAGAAAGAGAGCCCCGAGGCAACGTCAGGAGAGTCGTGATGAGGCCGAATGGAAGGATCATGGATACACGCGAAAACCGCAAACTTACACCCACGAGCCAAGAATATAATACAGCTTGCACACATGCCAAATTTCCACCCGGGTCATACTTGGCGGTGTTGTGTGATTGGAGCTTCGGTGATTCGACACCGCAGAACGTATTTAGGATGTTGATGAATTTTTCCGAACCACCCTCCAAATCAATTTTAAACAAGTCAAACACCAATGTCCAAATCCTTTAAGATTTTTATCTTAACTTCACGTGCACGAGAACTTTGTACTGCTGTCTACGGCTGAATGAAATGTTGGGTCGAAAGTGATAACATCTACTGGTACCAAATCCTTCAAAACCCTTTACAGCTCTTAGGATGAGTTTCCGACCATGGGTGTCTTACCTCAAAATGCTTGCCTAGGCAATCCCTACACACCTCAGTTAAAATAAACAGTCTATACATACATATATATATGGCCAGTTCCATGCGAACTCAACCAAAGTCTGAACCTCCCGATTTTTGATTTAGTTCAAAAAATTTTCAGGCAATTGTCCCAACTCTGAAACAGTACCTTGAATTTTTTCCGACTTTTAATACAACCGATTAATTATTTACGAATATTGACAGTGATTTTGAAAAGGACCTTTTTTAAGCTTCTCAAAAGCTGTATATTTTTTTCCAAACATTTTAAAACCGGGCCCATGATGGGACGATTTTTTTTCTATTTGTTTAAGCACTTTCGATTTTTTTTTTTTTTTTTTTTTATCAACTAAAATATTGGTTAAACGGTCTGAAAGTACCCAAAAATTTCTCCGAACTTTTATTCTTGACTCGAAGCATTTCTGGACCGCTTTCATTGTCAAGTTGATAAAAAAAAAACAAGAAAAAAATTGAACGTGCTAAAAAAATAGACTAGCATCGCTCCAAATTAAAAATGGTGAGGGTCAGACTTTAGTCGGGTTTGCATGGAATTTCCCATATATTCCGAATAAGAGGAGGTATCCTATATTTAATATTATCCTATGCATCCATTCGATGGGGATATATTACCTGGGAGTTCAATTTTTACCACCACAATTGCAATCCGCGTGGCTGTATTACTTCGTTTTTCGCAATATTTTCATCAACGGTACTGCAACATATTTTACTAGGTTGGTATTTTTTTTTCTTGATCTATTTCGTAATGTATATATATATATATATATATATATATACATATACATATATAATACACCCTCAATTAACGTCAATGATCAAAGTCTCCCGGTCCGTTTTCATCATGTATTTTTTATACGTTTCAAAGAGAACAGATACGTGCAGAAATATCGAAAACTCTAGCCGGAACCTATGAATGTAGAAAAAGCTACGGTCACTCGTTTTTGGGGAACATCAATACCCGCAAACTGCGTGAAGAAATCAGGAAAAATCAGAACTCAAATTTCTATGCTGAAAATTTCAATTTGTACGTAAATATTAGGCTAGTCCTTATTTAGGGTGTTGACGAATTTTTTTCAGGCTCATCCGCCCAAGTCTCAAATTTAAATAATCGAAAAACAATTCCCCAATTTTTTCAGATTTTCATCTCAACTCGTAACCTGTGCCTGTGAGAGGGTAGATTTCCCCCATTTAAAATACACATCTTTCG